>NW_026606643.1:3635000-3959253 GCF_029890125.1 Rhinichthys klamathensis goyatoka
TGAATGAAAAAAGTAATGAGCGAAAGGCAAATGCAGGTGCTGACCCCCAGTGTAATACACATCTGTTCGTATCTGTTTGCAATTTCACCACTAGTGATCTTTATCATTGATTCAATTGAGCTATGAACTGCAGTCTCTGGCTCGGGCTTTCCTGGCCGATCGCACTGGCAGCGATTCAAAGGACCTGAACTGTGTTCTGAGCCTGTGAAAACGTTTCCACTTCCCCCCTCGATGGGCTCTGGATATCAGCAGACTAATTCTGCTAAGTGGTCACTGTGTGCAGTTTGGAAGACAAACAGTAAACACCCTGGCAGCATCTGTGCGCGTAAACACTGGGACGCTGCAGCCGGTCAAACAGGAAAGAATGACTTAAGATAAAATGGGGGGAAAGATAAGAAAAAATGCACTAACTACAACAGTTTGGCCACGAAATTGAGAGTGGAAGAGAGGCTGATAAAGCTTTCCATGTATAGGGTCCAAAAGCCTGAGACTTCTAGTGAAAGCGCCTCTATTTTGCCTTTTTTTCTCTCTAATTGAATACACAATATTTTATTACAAACTATATTTTGATGCAAACGTTCAATTCGTAACCAGAGTTGGGGTAATGTGAGTTATGTATGTAATCAGAATACTTTTGTCAAGTAACTTGTAAAGTAACGTGTTATTATACAATTTACAACAGAATATCTGAGTTACTTTTGCAAATAAGTAGTACAAGTTACTTTGTTTTCCCATGTATTGACTGACAGCTCTCCTGTCCCCATACTGAGAGAATCGTGAGAGAGTCCAGAGGTGTTGTGTGTGTGCTGTGTAATGTATTTATTCATCTCACAGATTCAGTATTCCTCAAAATGAATAAAAGCAGTGAAACGCAAACTCAGAGTATTATGCAAATCTGCAATAATTAAATGACACAAAAATACTTTGTGTATTTAATCTCACTTTATTAACCAATGTCTTACTAATAAGCAAAACTTACTTTAGATAAGAATCACATATGTGGCCCTGCATCACAAAACCAGTCACAAGTCGCACGGGTATATTTGTGGCAATAGCCAACAATACATATGGGTCAAAATGATCGATTTTTCTTTAATGCCGAAAATCATTAGGATTTGCATACAGACTTCTTCCCGACAGTTAAAGCGTTACGAAAGTGCAGACTCAAAGAGTGTTTAAGGTCCCATTTGGCACAGTGTGTACATCAGATATAGAACGGGACATCAATCTACTGTCGGGAATTTGTCATGTCGCTTTAGGTCACTGTATCCAGTGTAAACAGCATCACTGATTATAATAGGTTTGCTTTTGTCATGTCATGCCACTCATTCACTCTTCCCAACATTTCTTCATTAATATAGTCCGCTTGAAGGAGTGAGTGAAAACGAGTGTGTGATTTTAGACACTACTGGCAGCTCCAGTAGTATTGAAAAGATGTATCTCGAACTCTGTCATGGAAACTAGCATGTATAAACCTTAATTAAACTAATTAATAATCCATTAAAAGGAATTTAAACCTGTATAATATTACGCTGTGGCCACATTGAACCAGTGGTTTGTAAAACGGATGGATTGAGGATTCAGCTTCGGGTGCCATCTTCTGGTCAGACGCAGGAATTTATTCAACGCCGACTCTCACAGTGCATTATGGGTATTCTCTAGCCGTTGAGCATACATTGGTTGTACACTTGTTGCGGTGCATTGTGGGATTGAATGAGTGCACTCTATAGCGTCCACTATGGTTGCGGACACCACTACAAACGGCTGGCCCCCCAAATATGGCCTTCTTTTAAATGTAAAAGAAGGCCTTAGTCATTTGCACTAAACCGTAGGTCCAAACTTTTCAAGAACATCTTAGTCCTGTGAATCATGTGAATCATCCTTCAGGTTTCATCACTACCCGTGGCCAGTCTCTTGATTTGAAGCAAACACTGTTATTGGTCAGAGGGGAAAGTGAGAGGGAGGCTACAGGGGTCTGTCCGGGCTAATCAAGTGTGACAGAGGTGAGCACAGGTCAAGTGGGGTCAAAGGCTGCATCCTGACTTTGCACTGACTGATCAGTCTATTATTGATTTAGCTGATTTCACTGACCTCACACTGATGCACTTTTATATATTTGATGTGTCCACTTTTCTTTTTTTAGGTGGCATTATTTGACACGACCTACCAGGAATAATGCTTCTGCTTTGGGGTTTTTACCGTTCCTACAGTATGAAAACATCACAATCTGATTCTAATGGCAATTCAATCATAACTATTTGATGTTTTGATGAATTGGTATGATCTCACTGTTAAGTTTTCGTACGATCTGTTCACACCCCAGAGACGGGTATGTTTAGAGGCGGGGTTAAGGGGTGGTCTTTCATCATTACTTTTTTTTCTAAAAATCATCTTACGAATTTATACGAAATAAAATAGTTACGTTTTTCTGTGAGATCCAGTTTAAACTACTCGTAGTGGACATACCATGTTCCCAAAAAATATTTGGACACTTAAAGGGATAGTTCACCCAAACATGAAACTGCTGTCATCATCCTCAGGTTGTTCCAAACCTGTATGAATTTTGAACACAAAAGAAGAGATTTTGAAGAATGTCGGTAACCAGACAGTTGATGGACCCCATTGACTTCCATAGTATTTTTTTCCATACTATACTACAGAATTTTCATTTTTGGGCGAACTATCCCTTTAAATCACAGTCACACTTAGCATATCTAAATGTCATCGCATTATAAATATGGGAAGCATTCACTGCAAACCAGTACTTTTTCTAGTCGTTTTCTAGTCATTTTTGCAATGACTTTTAATCGTCTGTTGTCAAGGTGATTTTTAGTGGATGTATGAAGTCAGTCCTCCTCAAGTTTATATTATGGTTCATAGTTCCTCACATTAACTATGAACATAATCCACGAACATCCGACAACATGATTTTTTCCACTGCATTTTTAACCGTTTTTCAATTGTTTTATCGTTTAAAACCAAGCAAACCAAAGTGTCCTTGTGCTGTCTTTCCTAAAAATAAATGCAGATATTTTTTGCCTATTTTTTTTTTTTTTTGCCGGGAGAGAACAAATCAGACAAAAATATGAACTGTATGACTGTTGAACAGAGGATAGAGAATGAAGTGATGCTGGATCAGCACAAAGGACAGATACATGAACACTGCGAGTGTCTTTAGCTTCAGGACTGAAGCTCGCGAGTGACACCTGCTGGTTCTGCTTGGGCATTGACTTTTTTGTAGTAGTAGTAGTAGTAGGCTATAAAACACAGTTTAAGTACTTTTTCAGCTCAACATGTCTGATAGCCTACTGATCGAGATGTCGATTTTTAAAACAACATCAATCACAATGTATCATAATTACAACTAATCAATTTCCTGAAAGCTAAACTCAAAGTCTAGAAAATCAGAAAATAACAGTCTCAAACAGCATTTCCCTTGCAAATCCATCAGCATTTCATTTGTAATAACTGAACTGACAAACCAGTATCAAACAGTTGTAGTTGTACTAAAATAAACAAAATTAAATGATCTCAAATTGATTATTAAATTAAATTAAATAATATTTCAACTTCTCAAAACGAGCCCACCAAATTAGACTATTGTTGATATATTTCAGTCAGACAATTAAAAACGCACTAAATAGAAATGTTTTATAGTTTCTTTCAACCACAAGGTGGCGATGTTGTCCTGAGCATTTCTTCCCAGTTCAATTTATATGTACACGAAAATGTATATTATGTTATATTATTATTCTTCTACTGAATACTTCACAAAACTCCATTACCCAATCAAATTGAATAATATCTTAAAATAATGCCTATCTTAAAATTAAAGTTGTTTGGCTGTCAAAAGCACAGTATCCTGTTTCCTTTTATAATAACCTGATGCCTGCGACATTCAAAGTGACTAGTGTAGTATGACTTCTTGCCAGATATTTAACACTGTTTACAGGCACAGTAGCAAAGCAAGGTGATCTTTGACTTCTCTACTCCCTCTATGGTAAATTTACCCTGTTCGCCTTCAGCTGAAACTAAAAACATAAAGCGTTTGCTTCAACAGTTCACCACTCCTCAACCTACCCACATCATTTACGTTTTCTCTTGTACTTCACTGATAAACATGTAAATGTGAGGTGTGGACAGACAGTTCATAACTCAACACCGAGCGATCAATACATCAGCATAAAACATGCCCTTTTTCAGAGAAATGTGAAATGTGTGCCCAAAATGTGAGGCAAATATAACAGGCACATGCCTAAAAAGAAGTGCTGACAGACACACAGAGTGGTTTTATTTGCGTGTGTGTGTGTTCAGGCTGACTCTTTATAGCACTTCTGTATTGAGTTTGCTTTATCTTGTCTCTCACATGTTTGTCTTTAACCTGTCATCATAAGCCGTGTCCCATCTCTTGTTGAGATACCGTGAGTGAATTATGTGCTAAAGGATTAGCTTATCCTGAAAATGACATTTCTGTAGTTATTTACTCATGCTTGTGCCGTTCCAAACCTGTTTTCTTTTTTTCCCGTGGAACACAAAAGGTGAATCTCGGAAGAAATTCTTAGGCACTCTTTTCAAGCTTCACAAAGACAAAAAGCGCCTTAAACATACCAAGAAATTCAAACGACTTGTGCTCTATGTTCAGAGTTTTCTGTATGTTATTCAATGGCTTTGTCTGAGGAACAGACTGAAATTTAAGTCGCTTTTACTCATAATCTTCCCCAGTTGTTAACGGCTGCATCTGGATCAGTGAGTCTGTGAGTTGAACTCGAGAACTGGATCAATTCAATTCAAGAACGAATTGTTCAGACCAGTTTTGATTCATTGAAAAGATATTATTCCTTCATTAATTGTAAATTGATGGTATGTTTACACGACAACAATGTAGCCTACTAAAAAGGAAAAGTTTTTCCTTTGAGTTTTCCGCATAACAGATGACAATGTTGTCAAAACGATCCCCATTCAAACGGAGCCGCTGTATTATTCATGCCAGACCAGTTGGTGGCGATGTCACTTTCTAAATAAACACTAGTTCACACCAAGGGGGTAATCCACCAGCCGGAAACTGAAGTCTCCCCGGGCGCCGCCATTGGCTAGCAAGCCTTCACCTGCTGTTAGCATTCCATTGACTCCCATTCATTTTTGCGTCACTTTGACAGCGAATAACATTACATCTGAGACGTTTAAAGACTCCATTTGTCCATTATTTATTTCTAAAGAAACACGACAATGTATAAAAGGCTCCATTACCTTGTATCTTACGTTATGGCCCCGTAGAAGCAGTTTTTGTAAAAATAGGCTAACGATTGCGTCATAACACACGACTCTCTGTCGCATAGAAGCGAAATGACCGTAAAGACAGATGTAGAAGCTCACTCGCAATCGGGGGGACGTGGAGGCATAAAGTCAAGGGAGAAGCCCATAGAGAGTCATAAAGTTGCTCCTGCTGCGAGCTCATGAACAGCTAATACTCACGATCTCCGGCTCTGCAAGATTCAGAAGGGAATGATTCAGATTCCTCTTGGCACCGCTACTAGAAGACGTACGACTGTCAGTCAGGTTGCTCACGTCACAACTACGTCTTCAAGTTCAGTTTGAGCCTGCGCAGTGCGCTTGGCAATCAGGAAGTGAGTGCTTCTATTTGACTTCACTTTTCTCCATTGAAGTCTATGGGGTCGCTGTGTCCATTTCTTTAACTGTCTATGGTTTACACAGAGACTTTATCGTTTTCAAAAACGGGCTGTTTACACGACACTGTTTTCAACTAAATCCGTAAAACTTTTTATGCGTTTTGGCCGTTCGTTTACACGACAGCGGTGTTTGGGTGCCTGAAAACGCAAACTTCTGAAAACGGGTTTCAAAGAGCAAGTTTTTGAAAACGGTCTCCGTGTAAACAACAAAAAACATGAATCTCTGAAGACGACGACGTCTTGCACATGCGTGTTACATGTTCAGTCTATGGTGTTTCATCGCCATCTACTGGCCTGGCAGCAGAATACAGCGTTTTTAGTCGTTTTCGCGGAACCGTGTGAACGGGATTGTTTTGAAAATGGTTTCGTCTATACGCAGAAAACTCAAAGGAAAAACTTATCCGTTTTAAGTATATCTTTGTTGTGTAAACGTGCCCTGAAACGCGTTTTCAAAGTTTTCAAGCCCCTAAAACACTGTTGTCGTGTAAATAAATGGCCAAAGCGAAAAAAATATTTTTCCGTTTTTAGGCCCCGTTTACACGAGAACGATTACGGGTGAAAACGTAAAAAAAAATTATTGGATGTGCCTTTCGTTTACACGGCAACGCGTTTTGGGGGCTTAAAAAACGCAAAAAAGTGAAACTACCCTCCAGAGTGGAAATCTTAAAAACGCTCCACCGTCGCGTTCCCGTCTAAACGGTAAAAACGCAAATCTGCTCACGGTGGCTCTCGTCGCGTTTACGTCACAGGCATGCGCCAGTACAGGAAAATAACAACCAACATGTCAGATTATTTCCATACATCGGACCTTCAAGTTGCCCTAGCAGCTCCTATAGCAGTCTTTTCAGCAGTTGTACAAAATATTCTAAGATATTGGTGTTGTTGTGTGGCAGTGCTTCACATTGCCACCTAGCCGCCTGGAGTGCATACTACATCGAATTTCACACACTTTTGCGTCACCATATCCACGCGGATTTCCCAACCATAACGCTCGTCTAAGCGCAGAATAAAAAGTGATAACGCAACGCCACTTTTGCGTTTTCTCTTCAGATTGTTTCCGTGTAAACATAGCCTTAGTTTTTAAACAGTGTTGTGTAAACAGCCCAGAGTTAAGATCAGCTAAAACTTTTAAATGTAATTTTTGTCAAATTAAATAGATGAAACAAATACAATAAAAATAAATATTAGATGAAAAACTTAAAGGTGCAGTGTGTAGATTTTAGCGGCATCTAGCGGTTCGGTTGCGAGTTGCACTAAGGGCTCAGCCCACTGCTCACCTAGCCTCGTGAGACCATCCTGATCTCGCAAGCTTTCAAGGTTTCACTCGCAGATCAGTCTGGATACTTTCCGTTAAAGAAAATTTGGGAGCAGTTCACCAAACGAACGTCCAATCAGCGTTGGCTTTGAGGCGGGTTGAGGTGTGACGCAACGAGAAGCGCGTCAGTTCAGTCTAAAGAACATGTCGGCTTCAGCGGATGAAACTAGCATCAGCGTGGCTATCGAGCAAGTTTTATCGGAATTACAGAGTATTTCTTCACTGAAAGAAGAGCAAAACACTGCTCTGGAGGCTTTTCTCAGAGGAAAAGATACGCTCTGTTAGTACGTCATATGCTTCGTTGATCTGATTGGTTGATTTGGCCCGTCTATCACCAACATAGGCCAATCAGCTAACCAGTATTTTCGCCCCTTACCAAAACTACTTCAACGGAAGGTTTCCAGATGGATATGCGGAGCAAATCCATCTGGCGGAGTCAGGTTACTGCTCACCCTTCCCTTTCGAAGAAGCTACGGTGGCTAAAACGGGACAAACATACCGTCGTCTGAGACAGCAGAGAATAGCCAGAGTAAGCCAAGAGTGTGTAACATTGTCACTGTTTCTGTACCACAGTCCATTATAAACCACATCATGGATAAAGTTTACAAAGCCATAGTCAGGTGAGGATCAATGGTCTTAATATATAATATAATAATAGTAATCAGCTGATTGTCTCACGAACGTAACCAGCACATTTCTCCCCACATAGCAAACCCATAATACAGCGAGGGAGAAGAACCACATGAAACTATCCAACTACATATGTTTTCTAACAGGGTAGTAAAAGTTTAGCTGGCTAATATGAGCTGTTGTGGCTGAGCTGGTTAAAGCGTAAAGCATTGTTTATACTGACGCGTCCGCATGAGCGCAAAGGTGCGCGTGGCAAAAATGACGTGATTGTAACAGCGCGCACGCCTCTGCATCCCCTAGACACCATTTACTACACACAAATTAATAAATAATAATGAATAAAAATATTGTTTTTTTTCTCTGGTTTTGAAAACTCTTCGCGATCGACTTAAAATGCTTCCAAGATCGACTCGTCGACCGCGATCGACGGGTTGGTGACTCCTGTAACGTTACTGTTTTACGGTCAATAGTACTAATCAGCTGATTGTCAAAGCCATAACACAGCGAGGGAGAAGAACTAAGTTACATGAAACAATCCAACTACATATTTTACACCACTGACAAGGGAAAAGTCACTACTCACAGTGTTTACGGCTAGCTTCTAGCTTTCTACGGCTTCTCTTTCAAGGTAGTGACGCAACGCGCTCTAGCGCTGTGTTCGCTGTCGGCTACGGTAGAAACATGACGTCACAATATGTCGACCTTCATAGTGCCTGCGGTTATGTAGATATAAATGTCTCATTCTAAAGTAATAAAAAGATAACGGTTCATTGAGTAAGGTCTTTATACACCACTGAACACATAGTTATGGATCTTATATTGCATTTCTGTCAATAGATCCTCAGAAATATTACACATTGCACCTTTAACCTTTGCACCTAACTGAAATCATACAAGTAAAATCTGAAGTAATAAATGGCTAAAATTAAATTAAAGTTAAATAGAATAAAAATAATAATAGAAGTATCACATAACAATATTACTAAAGCTAAAATTATAATGAAAACTGAAACAAGTAAAAAGATTGGTAACACTTTATTTCAATGGTAACTTTGCAACATGCCATTTAACTCTCATTAGAGTAGTTGAGTATCAATAGACTGTTGGGGTTCGGGTTAGTAGAATAAGTGTAGTTGCAAAATTATTAGTTAGTAGAATGTCTAAAGTGGACCATTGAGAGGAAGTGTTACCAAAAGGTTATTCAAAATATTAATACATATTATAACAACTGGATAACATGAATATCAACATTTTCAGTGTATCACAACTGAAATTTTGGTCTGTTCCTTGCACAAAACCTTCAGAAGACTTGAAATGTAGAGCAAAATATACTTTATGGTGTGTTGTTGGGTTTTTTTTGGGAGCCTGACAGACTCCTGACAGACACCTTTACTTTCATCATATGGAGAAATCATATATTCTTATAATCATCATATATTCTTCAAAAATTCACATAACTTTTATTTTTGTGTGAGCCGTTCCTTTAAGGACTTGCAAAACCCTTTTCGTTTTAATACTGAAATGTTTACTCCAGGAAAAGTTGTAGGAAGGGATTCAATATGACAAATAAGTCAAGCTCCTGGGATTACAGAACAAAGACTCATATGTAAAAACATATGTTGAGTAATTACTCAGACAGAAAGAACCTGTGATCTACCTGAGCTGCTCGAAAAGCTTGTATACTGTATGAATTGCTGCTAATTTGTCTTTCTTTTCCATCCCTTGCAATGTCTCCATGCTGGATCTATTTGCCCACCCATGGTGCCGTAAAAGAGCAAGAGAGATGATCAAATAGTGAATACTCTATATATGAAATGAAATTTAGTCATTATGAATCAGTTTTATTCACTTAAAAGTTTTTGTTTTCGTGTTTTTTATGGACTACAATGAAGTCAATTTTAATAAATGCCTGAAGATCAATTATAATATAAATAAAGAAATAATAAACAATATATTTATAATAAATAATTTATTATAAAATATTATAAATAAAAATAAATTATTATAATTAAATTATAGGCGAGTTTTGCATCGACAAGCATTTTCTTTTCTCAAGAGCATGCAGTGTTGGGTAAGTAACTCTAAAAAAGTAATCAATTACTATCTACTAATTACTCTCTCTGAGAAGTATTGGATTATTACGAATTATTTTCTAAATCCATATCAACCTCGACCAGTTGAACAATACAAGGATACACAGTACACTTTTAATTATTTTAAATAAACAATATACAACTGCATAATTTATTCTTCAACTGACCAACATATTTAAAAAGGAAGAATCAAAAACATACATTTTAACATTACATTATGATGTTAAATCCACTGTAGTTTTATATAGATTGTTCTGTAGTCTATAGCAGTATTTAATGCAATTACACCAGAAGTAATCCCTTACTGTTTCAAGGGGAAAGTAATTCAATTACAGTAATCAGATTACTTAGGAATTAATTACACCCAACACGGCTTAAGATAATGTACAAATCTATAGTGTACTGAACCAAATCTCTTCTTTACATACCCTTTCACCATTGCTCATATATACAGAAACCCTGAACCTCAGTGAGCAGAAGATCAGGAATGTCACTGCGGTGAGCGTCCATGTCAGAATGTGTGTTTAGGAACAGAGGAAATGGACTAAATAGGAAACATGTAACCTGAAACACACATGGATGTGTGAATCGAACCAATCGTGGTGCCATCTGAGAGTCCAGAGAGTCCAGAGATCTGGATACTTCATTGTGTTTAGAGCGCACACAAAAGATCTCTGTTTGCTACTCAGCTCCTGTTCCCATGACACAGTTTGAGTGAAAGCTTACACTGGAGTTGTGCACATTTAAAAGGTGTTAACCAGAGCAGTTTGACTTAATCGGACTGTGCGTATCACATAGCCTATATTTATTGCAAACTTTAAGAAAAGGCGAGTGGTTCTTCCCTGCTGGAAAATAGCTTTGTTTTGGAATATGATATAGCTGTTCAAAGCTTGATTTTTAACCACGATTCCTGTTCAAAACTTGCAGGTTTGTAATAATGTACAGACCAAAGAAGATATTTTGAGAAATGTCTCAGTGTGTTTTTTTTTGTTTAGTTTTTTTGCCCAAGCAGTGGAAGTCAATGGTAACCAAAATGGTTTGATTACCAACTTTCTTCAAAATATCTTCTATGTTTCAGCAGAAGGTATAAAGTCATACAGCTTTGAAACATCAAGAGGTTGAATAAATGATGACATAATTTTTAATTATTATATTTTTTATTTTAATTAAGTGCACAAATACAGGACAGCCATATTCAGTTTCTGTGTGAACGTAGCCTCTGTAAATTAGGCCAGGCCACCATCATTTTTGTCCGGTAGAGCACAGTTTGATAAGTAAAATACTGAAAAGATATAGGCTATCCTTCAGATCTAGTTCAGAGAGATAAGCATAGTTTAATATCGTATAGTAAACACTGTTCTGGCTCATAGATCTTGTCCTGCAGGCACATAGAGCAGCCTTTGTTTTTTCATTGTCTTTGTTCACGTTACATCAGAAACCTGTTGAATATTTCATGCCATGATCTCTGGTGTCTTGAGTTACAGCGATGTGAAGAACTGCAGCTAGAGAGAGAGTCAGGTTGACTCCGCCCACAGGTGTGCAGGTGCTGTAAGCCCCGCCCCCATCCTGAGCTCTATATGAGGACACCGTTAGGAACTGACCACAGCCTAACGCTCTACACACCACCCACCGCAGGAGCCGTTCAACAGGTATGAATCCTCTTAAACTTATTACCTCTTACCGGGTATTGTTCAAAATTCATGTATAACTTTGATGATCCACTTCAAATGTTGACTACTGTATATGTTGTGATTCACATTAAATTTGGTAACTTATATTAATATTCACTTACATAGATTTAAATTGAAGAAATTATAAGTGACTGTAATTCCAAATTCTTGGGTGCATGGTTTGAGAAAAGGTTTCCTTTTTAATTGATATCTAGGTGTTATACAAACCTCACATTTGAAGAAGGTTCATTGTTTGATGTGCCAACATAAAATAACAATAGAGTGTCCATTTACATGTCATGTGATCTTTATCGTTCAGTGAAGTTTTGTGCATTGCTCGATGCCCTTAATATTTCAATAAGTAGAATACATAAACAGTTAAATGTTTGTTCAAGCATTTCAACAGAAGTATTTTAAAACAACTGATGTCTATTGCTATAGTTGGACTGGGTAAGACTTGTTTCACCCCAAAATAAAAAAAAAAAGAAATAAAAAAAAAGGAATGTAAGGAACATTTTAACATTATGGCCTTATATGATTTGAACATAACTTATTTGAAAATAAATAAATACACACACACACACACACACACACACACATATATATATATATATATATATATATATATACGTATATATAATCTCATTACTGGGACTTCAACTGTCATGCTAATAATGTCACATTGCAAAATGGTCTTATATTTTATATATATGCACAATATTAATGATCCTAAAAATAGGCTCGATTTTTTGGTGAAATATAACCGGACATTTCTTTGTCAGACTCACCCCTGACATTACTGAGTTGGGATTCTGGTCCCAGATCAGCATGAAAAACTTGTTCAGCCCAGAGCTCTTTTACAGAAGCAGGCTGTCAGTCGGTTATCACTTTATGACAGGAGATAAATGGATTAGGAAGGTGTGAACCAACTCTCTTAAGCAGCCCAGAGTTGAGAAGTCATTTTTTACTGAGTTTGGACGTTTACTTCTAGATGTAAAATCCAGCATGGGGGGAGCAATGGAAAATTCTTGGTTTGAAAAGCTTCTTTTGAAAAGTCCATTTGTATGAAGAGCATTTTTAAGCTGGAAGTCTTGAGGTTAGGCGGAGATGTGTGATGTTCTTCTACACCAAATATGATTTTCTTTGCATAATGTTGTTGCCAGTTTTTTCAGCAAAAGGTTTCTGGCTAGGTTTTAGGCTTATTTTTTCCCTAAAAGCACACAATACATTTACCTGTTGTATACCTTAATGTATATTTTTATGTAGTGGAAGAATCTTTAAATTAAACAATGTTGTGCAATCCATTTCTTATATGGTGATATTTTACAAGGATATTATGTAACTTTTTGGTGATAGACATTCATCAAAAATACTGAGCATTCGGGTGTGACGTACTGTAATACTTCTTCTTTCAGAGGTCATGGCGTCCAGTTTCTCAGTACGGAGTTTCTCTCTGGGCCGGCAGCCCTCTTTCTCCAGCATGTCCCTGAGGGAAAGTGGGCGAGCCCGGTCCAAAGCCTCCGTCTCGTTCGCTGCCTCCAAGCCCCTGTCTCGCTCGTCCTCATTGAGCATGTCAGATCTGAACGGTCTGAGCAATGTGTCCCACAACGGCCTTCATGGTAACTGCACCAATGAGAAAGAGGCCATGCAAAGCCTCAACAGCCGACTGGCCAGCTACCTAGACAAGGTTCGCACTCTGGAGAAGTCCAACGCTGACCTGGAGCTGAGGATCAAACAACTGATGCTGGACCGTGTGCCGAAAGGCCACGATATTGATTCCATGATGGCCCAAGCCCATGCCCTAGAACAGGAAGTATGTGGACAATGTCCTCAAGGCCTTTTGAACTCCATAAAAACAGAGTTTATTAGCATGTCTAATGCTGTCTAAGTATACACATGAGCTGAAAGTCTGCTCAGCAATGTTTCTGATCACTAGCCATAACAGACAGACATAGTTAAATGATTACCTACCGTCAGACTAAACAGTTACCTTTTAACAAAGAAGGAAAGTACCTAATACTTAAATCTGAATAAATAGCTTTGTAAAAGGGGTTGTCTTATGGTTGAAACACTTGGCCGGTTCCCCAATGGTACTAAGTTCAAACAGCACCATGAACTGGTGAATTAACCACACCATTTGTGTCCCTTTAGAAAAGCAACATAATCCTGAGTTCCTCCATGCGCGTCTGACAGGACTGTCCAATCCTGCTCCTGGAGGGGAACCTTCCCCCAGGGTTTTGTTTCTACCCATGCTCCAACACACAAGTCCAAAGGTTTTGAGTGATCCTAAAGGCCTTGATTTGCTGGTTCGGCTGTGTTTAATTAGGGGTGGAGATGAGGGGTGCTTCTCATTTCTTGTCCTCCCTTCCTTTCCTCACTTCCTAACTCTGGGATGCAAGGAAAGGAAACGAGGATGGATTAATTGAAGGAAAGCCTATTTGTATATTGGAATATTATTGATCACTCAAGTGTCTCTTCAAAGCGTCATCAGCTGTGCTCGAGGGATCTGCACTTTATTTTGTTAATGTTTGGTTTAGAAATATCATAATGAATAATGCCGTAATAAATCAAGATGCCCTGTTGAAATATATGAGATGTAGGTTTATATAAACTGCAAAGGTAAAACATCATTTAAAATTATTGGGACAGATGTGAAGGTTTTCTGACAAGAAAGACTTACACATAGGATACACCTTTGCATCCTTGCTCATAGTTACTCCGGAAGCTTCCTCACTCCTCGTTCCTCGTCTCCTTGCGGTGCAATTAGAGAATTAGGATGTCCTTCAAGTTGGCTAACTTTGATTGGTTTCCGGGTCACAGGCTAGACCAAGGAAACACGTAAGCATCCATTTGAATATTGAGAAGCGCCCAAACCCTGCATGAAGGTGACTTTCCAGGAGCAGGATTGGATACCCCTAGTTGTAATTGTGCCATGCGTAATAATTAATTACACTCTCACTATAATAATTTGATTTGTGCTTTCAATAATGTGTTTGAGATGAAGGCATTCATCTTCTCATGCTGTACCTTACAGTTAAGGAAGAAGACCCTGGAGAACGCTCGGATCATGCTTGAGATCGATAATGCCAAGCTGGCTGCAGATGATTTCAGAATCAAGTGAGTGCCCGCACCTCTCAAAACCTCTTCTAAACATCTGTTGAGCAACTTTAGGAGGCATATACTGGATGTGTGCTTGCAGATGGGAGACGGAGAGCGCGATGTGTCAGTCGGTGGAGCGGGACTGTGTGGCCCTGAAGAAAGCCAAGTCAGACCATGACCAGATCATCGCCTCGCTCCGTGGAGACCTGGACAGCCTGAAAGAGGAACTCTACTTCCTGAAGAAGAATCATGAGGAGGTAAGGACGTGGAAACAGAGTGACGAATGCTGCACCTTATAGACAAGCAAATGCTTCTCCACAGTGCAAAATTCCCTCAGGCTACAAACTTGTTAGACTAGGGGTAGCATGTTAATGTACATTAAGAGTAAGATGTGAGCCAGTCCAAAGTTAAATGGTTTTCCATTCCTTCCAACTTTCTGTAAATGTAATGCCCCTTTTACTGCATACGTTCATGGGGAAATGGATGGCTACCTCTGTGACAGGCTTGTCTCAAACCCTTGAAGAGTGTCAAGCGGTGACCTCTCTTGTCTTTGATAGACAAGGACAAGAAATCACTTGTAACCCAATCCATGTGGTTCTTTTGTCAAATGAAATCTAAGATGTGCCTCGTAGCTAACCTCCTGGCATGAAGTCAAATGCTGAAACTTGCTTTACACAAATACACAAAGATGCAAATGCTTGGCCAACAAATTCCAAGTGCAAAGCAGCAGTACAAATACTAATACTTGAATTATTGTGTTTCTTTGAAAGTAACAAGTCCCTGTACTTAAGAGGGCAATAGAGTTACCATTAAAGGTCTGTGCCATTAAACCAGATCAAGGTATTCAGGTAGCTAGCTATAAACATGTCTAGTTTAACTAACTTGCTCAGCAAATGACAATAGTTGACGTGAAAAAGAAAAGTATTAAATAACAGTCTGTGATAATGGCCGTTATGTTTTGTTGTGGATTGCATTCAGAAATAATATGTGTTTGTTGTACTTGCATAGAGTACATTTTAAGCCTTAATTGTCGCTGGCGCATTGACATAGAAAAGATATAATATTCAGGAAGTACAGTACCATTCTCATACTTTCTCACGCATACTGTACACTCAGGGTATATTTGGACAGAAGGGTGTGGTGTCATGGGTGTAGAATATTCAAAATATATCTGGAGTGTTTGGCTGTTTTTGTGAGAGGCACATTGCATGCTACCTTTGTGAGTAACATAAGATCAACTCTATTAAATATTTATTGAGAAGAACTTAATAATGAAGTAACTTCCACCCACCGTGTGCCACCACGTGGTATCAAATTCCCCAAATTCACTCTGCAGTCTCAATTCACCACACAAACCCCAACCCAATGTTCAAACACAAAATTCACACACATTTTACAGACACAAACTTGTTAAATGTCTCATTAGTCCAAGACTAACATGTTATTAGTTCCACAGAATATTATCACACAATTTGTTTAGTCGTGACTCGTGCCACATCCTTGTCTCTATGATTCTCTCATTAGTTTTCCCTCTTTCTCTGCAGGAATTGGACAGCCTGAGGGCCCGGGTTGCTCAAGAGGAAGTCAGTGTGGAGGTGGATGCGGCCCGTGGGCCAGAGCTGGGGACGGTTCTCTCCGACCTCAGGTTTCAGTATGAAGGCATTGTCCAGAAGAACAAGGAGGAAGCTGAGAACTGGTACCGTAAAAAGGTTGGTGCTCCCATGGGAACATGGTCTTAAACAGTACCTTGTCTGCCACCCCCCATTTAGAGTTTCCTATAGACCCAGATGACATTTCACTTACAAAAACACCTTGGTACAACCATGTGCTTTTGTGCATGTATAATGGTATATGGTATTTTGTGCAATAAAGCATGGTATTTACATGTTACTCCAAAGTTATTTTTTAAAGTGCTATGACATTACCATGTTCTTTGGACATGGTACCATTGTAATATAATGATATTTTTGGAAAGTGATACCATGGAATTTACATATGCAACAAATAGTTTATTTAGAGGCCAATTGCAAAGACAAAATCTTTTCGATTCACATCGTTATCAGTATTGAAGGTAAGGTACTTAAAAAATACTGTGGTATTATTACCATGTTTTTTTTTTTTATATGGAGCCACTTTAATATCATGGGGTTTTTTTTTTTGGAAGCTAAAGCATGGTATTTACATGGTACTTTAAGGTACATCCAAAATACTTTTGGACACTAAACTATTGTAATACCATGGTACTTTTGGTACGTGTAACCATAGTATTTACGTATGGTGCCTAAAAAATACGGTTATTACCATGGGTTTTTTTTATATGGAATATGGAATTTTTTTTAAATACGTGAACTATGGTATATGCTATATAGTTATTTCAAGGTACTTCAAAAATACTGTGGTATTGACATGTTTTTTGGACATAAAAATGATTTATTTTTTACATGGTACTTAAAAAATACCTTGGACACAGAACCATGGTAATACCATGGTATTATTGGTAAATGAAACCATGAAATTTTCGTAGAGTAGTTTAAAAATACAGTGGTATTACCATGTTTTTAAGACATGGTAGCTTGGCATTTTTGGTACGTGTAACCAAGATATTTACTATAGTACTTCAAAAATACCTTTGGAACCATGGTGTTATTTGAATGTATGTCATAAAATTTGAAAATGAATATGGTAATCATCTTTATGGTAAATGGTACCATGTTATTTTAACTGAATAGGCTTTATGCACAGCTTCACTACTTCCTGAACCTGTCTGCCATTATTGGACAAACTGATTAATTCAGGTGTGCCTGATTATTGTTACTGAGGTCAGGCACACCTGGATTAATCAGTTTGTCCAATAATGGCAGACAGGAAACAAAGGAGCTGGCTAAAGTTTAGGAAGTAGTGCAGCTGTGCATAAAGCCAATTGGTGCTGCAGTGCAACAAACCTTCAGTAGGATATATTACTTTGGACTGTTGCATTGTGGTCTTGTATGCAGAACACTTTTGTAACCCATTCCCCTATATATGTGTGTGTGTAGCTGGAGATGGTGCATATGCAGGTGCGTGAGAGTAATGAAGCGCTGAGAGGGTCTCAGAGTGAACTTATCGAGAGGCAGCGCTTTCTGCAGATACTGGAAGTGGAACTGGAGAGCCTTCACAAACAGGTCAGAACCAGGCAGGAGGAACCTTTTAAGCACCATTTCTGTTCCCTGAGTGAACTTCTAGAGCCGTGGCCAATGCAGATACAGTTACAGCTTACCACTGGAAAGTGAAACCCTGCCCTTTATGTCGAGGCTATTTGAATGACCCAGGCCATAAATGCTCCATCACATGCCATTACTTACTTTCACGGGTCAAATGTGCGATGCAAGAAGCACAGACACAGTTTGTTGTTGGATTATGTCGAACCCCTACTAAAAGTAGTACACTCTTAGATCTCCAAAGAGGAACTTTTCCATCAGAACGTTCAATCAGAAACAGGTTTGCTTGTTTTCATGACCTTTGAGTCTCTTGCCAGTCCAGGATCACTCACAGCATCTCAGATGTAGTAGCTATCAACAGGTCACGCTTGTGTAAATAAGCCACGATGTGAGTTCACATGGGGGTTGTTTTGTAGTTTCTCTGCTGGTACTGTTATATTTTAAGGGTGAAAGTAGGTGCATTAAGCCATTGTACCTTTTAATGCCCTAATTCTGTCCAAACCCGTATGACTTTTTTCCCCCCTGTGGAACACAAAAGGACATTGAAAGCAGATATATTCAAGTTTTGCAGGAATAGTGGCCTGTAAGTGTATAAACGGTCTCCTCCTCATCCGCATGTGAGCAGTAGTTAAAGAAGCCTCATTGTCTGGACGGTTCACCTTATCACTAACCAGTGGTTAGCAGTTTAAACATGATTACATGTAAAATAAATAGTATTGATGTATTTACTGATGGAATAGCATCATTTCCATGGTAGTTGTTCACCAAACACAAACCCACATACCCACATTTACATGTATTTTGGGATGTAACAATTTACATCATGCAACGATTCCTTTTGAAACCAAGCATTAAAAAGGATGTGCGACCAAATGGATACAGCTAAGCAATATATATATTTTGTTTTTAGATTGGTGATGAATATGAAGCAGGGCAACATCTCACTGTGTGATGGAGACTATTGAATGCAGTTAGAATGAACCTAAAATTCAAGATATCAGGACAAAAATGCCCCATATGAGTTTCATATCATATTTATATGATATAGTTAAGCAATATCACACGAGTAAAGAGTGGAATATCATACGAGTGCTGTTTTTGTCCCGAATTGCACGAGTGCAAATGTAATACAGATTTTACACAGCAGTTTAATAAATAAGAAGTTAATTTTGTGTTATATTTTAGACAGAATATTGTTTGCTTTTACTCAATTTTCCAACGGAAATATTACCTATAATTCCAGAGCAGAATTGTTGAATGGAAGCTTGTTTCCGCCACAGAATAAAAAAATAAAAAAGGTAATTTTTATCTTTTTATCTCACAATTCTGACTTTTTTATCGCAATTTTTCTTCAGAATTGGGGATTTAAACTCGCAATTGCGAGTTATAAAGTCAGGGTTTATATATCCCAATTCTGACTTTTAATCAGTTTTTAATTTGAATTGATTTATTAGATTAATTTTTAATCGCTTGATAATAGAGGGAAGACAGACAATGTTTGGGGAAAGAGATGGAAACAGGATTCCAATTCCCACTTGACCACCACTGCTCCATGTGTTAATGTGTGTGCTAACCAACTCTTGTTAGGCTTCAACTAACAATTCCTCATGTAACCTCCCTGACAGGTGTCGGCTCTGGAGGGCAACCTGGGTGAGACGGGGCAGAAGTACACCCTGGAGATGGAGCGACTGCAGGCGACCCTGGCCCAGCTGGAGGAAAGCCTGTCGCATCTGCGCCTGGACATGCAGCGCAACAAGATGGACTACGAGCAGCTCCTGCGCATCAAGCAGAACCTGGAGATGGAGATCGCCACCTACAGGAGGCTCCTGGAGGGGGAGGAAACGTGAGCGGGTTCTGTTAGCTGAACTTCTAGTGCTGTCAATCGATTTCTGTAATTAATAATACATTTAAATTGTCATTATTTACTTACCGTAATGTCAGCCGTATACTGGTATTTTTTGTGACTGATGTTGTTTTCTGGGATTTTTGCAGCTTAATGATTGTTTTGATACTTAATGCATGTTTCTTGTTTTATTTCACAGGGTTAAAGAGATTCCTCCTCCACCCCCCAAGAGTGAGTACTGCACTGTCACACGCTACATTCAGCAAACACTACAACAAATATGCACAAACTAATTTTGCATTCAACAAACATTTGAGAAAATTTGCATAGCTCTAACAAATATTGCCTTAATAAAATTGTTATAAGCAATATCACACTCGCAAAAGTGCTGATGTTCCTGCCGCCTCATGCCTACAGCCAAAACACAGGAATGGATATCTTTTCTTCAAGTCGTGAAACTACAAAGTTGTAAATAAGGGACAAAAAAAGGGAGACCTTTGGATGATGTATTATTATAAAGGTTTTTTTATGTGGGGGGGGGGGGGGGGGGGGGGGGGGCATACAGAAAAAAATAAAGAAAAATGTGGGCATTTTTTACATATACTGTACACATTCACTACCTTTCTGACTTTCTTCTCGCAATTCTGACTTTTTTTCTCTCACAATTGCGAGTTTATATCTCGCAATTCTGACTTTTTCCCCCCGCTATTCAGACTTTTTTTTCTCGCAATTCTGCCATTTTTCTCGCAATTGCGAGTTTATATCCCGCAATACTGACATTATAACTCGCAATTGCAAGAAAAAAACGTCAGAATTGCAATAAAAATGTCTGAATAGCGGGGGGGAAAAAGTCATAATTGCGAGATATAAACTCGCAATTGTGAGAAAAAAGTCATAATTGTAAGAAAAAAAGTCATAATTGTGAGAAAAAAAGTCAGAATTGCAAGATATACTCTCACAATTGTGAGGAAAAAAAGAATTGCGAGAAAAACAGTTATATAATAATATAAACTCGTGATTCTGACTTTCTCGCAATTGTGAGTTTATATCTCGCAATTCTAACTTTTTCAATTCTTTTTTCCCCCTCAGAATTGTGAGATATTGTGAGATAGGAAATTTTTTGTACTTTTATATAAACTCGCAATTGCGTGTTATAAAGTCAGAATTGCGAGACTTTTTTTTTTTTTTTCAGTGGCGGAAACAAGCTTACATACAAAGGCCCCCTTTCAGCAGAAAGTCTGATATTCAGCAGCGGTGTGATAGCGAGTCTGATGCTTAAGTATACTTTAAGCTATCTTGAACTGTTGGGTAAACATTCATCAGATATCCGAGCGTGGCTCTGGAATGTTCTGGGAGTGCGTTTGTCCTCTCACCTGGACTCCACAGCGCCTGTGACTGAAAACTAATGACACATTAAACACTGCCAAACAGAGCAGCCTCTCATAACAGAGCCGTCCACAGCAACACAGAGCGAAAGGAATCTGGCATATCGCTAACATCTCTCTCGGTCTCTGTCTTTCTATCCACAGAAGAGCCTGACGTTCGTACCCGTAAGATAGTGAAGGTGGTAACGCAAACCATGATCAATGGTAAAGTGGTGGACGAATCCAGTGAAGTTGAACAGATTGAAGAGACAAAGAAGTAAAACAAGAACAAGACCGTCTGTGTGATTCTCCGTATAAAAGCCTCTATTGTCCATTTAGGAGCCACATTACCTTTGGGCCCCACGGGGCTCCTGAGTTTTGTTTCATTCCCAGTCTTTCAAAGAGATCGTTTTTCCTTTCTCAAGCAACAAAAGAGCTGAAATTACTAGGAAAGCCATCAGAATAAGAGCTGAAACTGAGGATGAAACAAGTGCTCCTGTTATTGCTTTTAGGAACTTATCAGACCAAAACACTTTATGCTTTCTGCACGCAATATTTATTTCTAAATAGCGTAGAGTGAGGAGGAATTCATTACCTTAAGAGTTTGCTTATCTGTCATTTCTTTCACTCTTTATCCATAATAAAACTATTACATGCAAACTGCGTTTGTTGTGCCATTTATGACTTTCACAAGACTTTTATCCAAAGTATACAGTGGGAATTGACTTATAGTTGTCTTTATTCACATATATAACATGAAATGTATCATATTTATTTGCATCCATTTTCAGGATACAGTTATTTGCAGAAACACTATTAATATTAATTTACATAATATGTAAAGTTACCATATCACTGGCAATGATTTCAACTTTTCAACATGTTCTGAGAAGTTATCTTAGATGGACTGTTCATTATGTTTTTATCAGCTTCTATAACAAGGACTCTTTTTTTCGGTCTCCTTTTTACCATTTTGAATTCATTTATTCTTCATTTGTTTCAATTCTGTCAAGGTTCTCATGTTTCTCCTGCTCAAAAAAAGTAGTAGGCTAATAACAATAATATCTGTCACAACAAGCATGGCCAGCTTAATCCGTAGATCAAGAATGAGATGCATGACGGATAATCAATAAACACGAGTTTTAATAAACAACAAAGCAAGACTACACATACACCATGACCTTTAACCTTTGTTGAGTCCGAAATCGAATACTTCCATGCTAGTATGTGAAAAGCAGTATGGCAAAAATGACTCGGATGAGCTACTACTTCCGGTGAGTTTCTGGAGTGCGTGTGCAATGGACACTTTACTTTCCCATGAGGCCTCGGGAGAGGATTTATATGCGAAGCTGGCGCCGTAGGTCACATGAGAGTATCTACATGATGTCAATTTTGCAGTCCTTCCTTGACCTCTACTTTTCACCACAATGGTAACCTTCAAAAACATAACAAACACCTATTAATCCCAACATAACAGAAGATTAAACACTAACATCTCTCTCCCTATGGTAATCTTGTGCAAAAACACAAACTGACACTTCATTTAAACTTTTATTCTCCTTATGCAGTCCTGCTGCACTCATTCAGTTCAATATAATCAGTTATTGAGTTCACTTAACTTTTTTCTATTAAGTACAAGGAACTTTCAGTAATATTTGAGTGAAATAAACTCATTTCATTTGGTCAACTGCACTGTTCGGGTTTACAGCGAGGACAACTTTAAGACAAGGGGGAAATGTCTCATTGGTCATCTTCCTCTTTTTGTCTTCTGTAGAATACATTAAAAGTATGGATTTGCATGGCAGGGTAGGAAATAATTTAGGCAAATACAAAATACTGTACCGTGAGTACTGTGACAAGGATTGGAACTAGAAAGTACCTCGATGTACATGCGCGTTCCGGGGAACTTTCACTTTGCAAACCAAAATCACTTTTGAATTGTGATTTGAATGAAAAAAACCCCCTGTAAATCGAGTAGTTGGTTCACATCAGGACAACAAAGCTATTCATTTAGGCCTATCAAAGTTTACTGTACTGGACTTGACATTTGCTCTTGTACTGTATTACTATAGAGATTTTTAAGTAATGATCTCAGAGGCACAGAAATAAAATGGCTGTAGGCTTCTTATTCTTTCACATGGCACAATTTGAGAATTATGGTAAATTGGATCTGTGGAAACCCCTTCCTGATTGGTGACGCCATCCTGCTTGTCCTCAGCTTCAGCTAAATGGACTCCTTCAGATGATTTGATCTGTTGGCCAGTGAACGCAGCGGCGGATAGGCTGGTGAGGATTGAAGAGCGGTTTGGCATTCGGGGCCGTCTAGAGACTTCGGCAATGTGAACTGATCCCTGCAATGATCTGTCAGTGCAGGACAAGAGGATGTTCACTAAGAAGCCTGTCCTGAATCCATTTAGGAGTCTATACTGGAACGCTCTGTTTGATGCCTTATGGGTCCATGAGGGTTTGATTATAGATTTTTTCTAGTTTTTTTAGTTTTTACTTCTGTTTATACTTTTTTTACTTGATTAAAGTTATTTATATTACTGCAATTATTATTATTATTAAGTTTAATTTTATTCACAATATTTACTTTAATTATAATAAAAAAAAAAAAAAAAATATATATATAAAATAAAATAAAATAAAATACTGGTTCTGCTTTTGGCC
This sequence comes from Rhinichthys klamathensis goyatoka, assembly GCF_029890125.1. NCBI lineage: Eukaryota > Metazoa > Chordata > Actinopteri > Cypriniformes > Leuciscidae > Rhinichthys > Rhinichthys klamathensis. The sequence continues at coordinate 3,658,569 of NW_026606643.1, forward strand.
AGTAAGAAACAACCTGTTTTTTACTTTTATTATTTTATTCATGCTTTTTTACTTTTTACTTTTCTTGTTTTTATACATTTTTAGTGCTGTCAATTAGTCGCATATAACATAAAAGTTTGTATACACGCACATTTTTGTTAGATGTGATTAATCACGATTAATTAATTTTATATATATATATACTTTTATTTACGAAATTTGTTTTTATTTTACTACCAATACTTGCTTTTTCTCAGTTTGTTCCCGTTCTTTTGACAGTAAGCAATCACCTAGCAACCACACAGCAATGGTCAAAACCATTTTGAACACCCTAGAAACCACATAGAAACCCTTGCAAACACTCAGAACATCCTATAGCATTGTGGTGATGAATTTGGCATGGGAAAACATCACTCAATTTTTTGCCAGTGAATATAATTTTTTTTTAATGTTTTGCATCAATAACGCTCTAAAAAAAACCTTTCTTGGAAACAGGACAGGGAACGTTAGCCAACAGTTCAGCCGTGGCAATGAGTGGGAAAAATAATGTCCCTATGGCTGAGAACATGCATTTCACTAACCACTTCCAACTCAAAGCTATTTTGCTGTTGCCCACACTGACACTGTCTCTATGGAAACTAAAAAGGATCAAAAATTATCAGTGCAATCATGGTCTTGTTTCTTTTGAAGAAACATCCACTGAAACATGATTCTTCAAGAGGGGATTTGTAGGAATAAAGTGAATGTACTTCCCCTTACACACCCTGATCCTAAAACATACAAACTGACAAGCATGATGCCTCAAAAGCTGACTTACACATCTGTCAAACTCCTCTATCTTCAATGGCGTCACACAGCTTGTCAGTTCCCTATATGCTGGGATTTTTGTAGGTGCACTGTTGAATCTGACTTTTTCATGTTGTCTCTTGAAACTGTCCTGCTTGGACTGATGTGTCTGTATTCTAACGCCATTCTGAAGTCATTATTAAAGAGAGCTGCCGCAAAGCCTCCATCTCAATGCCAGAATTGCTGGATTTAGTTCAGTGATATCTTAAGGCACAACTGGATTCCAAAACTTGGGGGGAAAAGTGCAAATGCAAAAATGTTAAGCATGAAAACATAATAAACAGGTATATGCCTAATAATACAGCTGCAAACAGCGATTACAGGGCCAAGCACATCAATGAATGCACATTATGGGTTGAGTACATGTTTATGGTCACAGCACTTCATTATGATTTGAGGAAAAGGCTATGAACGGATTCATCATTATTTTAAACTTTTCTGGCACTGTAATATAATTTGGGGGTGTATATATATGTGTATCAATGATTGTATACACTCCCATTCAAAAGTTTCGAATAATTTAATTAGAAAATAGAATAGAGTAGAAAATGAATAGAACATTCAAAAGAACAGTAGCTAAATAGAATCAATTTACTGCATCCTTGCTGAATAAAATTATTTATTTATTTAAAAAAAAAAAACTTTTACTGACCCCAAACTTTTGAAAGTTTGTGAATATGTAAGAGCGTTGTCTTAGATATTGCCTCAATGCTTGTTTGCCGTCTTTGTCAGAAAATGTATTCATTAAGATTCAGCATCATTAGGTGATTTTTTTTGTGAGTCTGAATATAATGAGAGTCAATTTTAATGTAGATTCAGCCACCACTGTTGTTGTCACAGAAAAATGGTACACAAATCCATTCAAGATGGTGGAAAAACACTGTAAGCCTCAAAAATGTGTTTCAGCAAATTCACAGATATACAGTAGGCCTACATGAAACGAAGAAACCTGACTCTGTTTGATGTAATCACCATCATATTCATTGATGTTATCTCATTAACTTATGTTTTCTCATCAGGAGATTGGGTTGGGTGCGTTTGAAGCCAGACGTCTGTTTCCTTAAAATGTGGCTTTATACTAAAACGCTGTCTGTTTAGCTATTGATTAACTCTGTAAAGTCTGACTTGAACAACAGTAATAACAGGGCTGCGACTCACGCGATCGACACTGGTCTCACGCAACACGTCCATTTTACGCAGTGAAAAATCCCGATGCAAAGAGGACACTGACACCGATGGACATGCAGGTTACTTTTTTTTTTTTAAATGTAACAAAGTCTCAACTTTCAAATTCTATCAATTTTATTTCGAAATGTAAACAATAAATAGGCGTACCGTTTTGGCGCACGTTAATGTGACGTGACAGATCGCTGTAGCAAGCGGCACGTGAACTGATCTTTAAACTCTTTACTACTACTACTATAGCACCAAATAAACATTAATGAACATTAGAAGAAAGAATGTTGAAAGATACAGCCTACAACTTACCGAAATTTATCATGTAATCGATGAATCAGTCAGTGTTTTTCAACCGCGGAAAGGTCAATAAAACAGCTGGAGAACAACATTTACCTCAGGAAAGCCATTTAATGAGCATAGCATGTTAGTTAGCTAGAAAAATTAACTAGAGAGAGAAGTATTCTGCTCAATACATGCACTATATTGCATATTATATTTTTACTCATATCATTAAAAAATAGCCTTAATGATGTTAGGCCTATTAAAAAATACCACATTATTAATTTGAGTTGTTAATTTTAACCATTAATAATAATACCAGCTGACATGTAATGTTTACAGCATTATTAGGTGAGAGATTTTTTCCTTGAGAAAATTAACATGTAGCCACTGTACCTGATATTTATCCAATTGAATCATATTGAATCAAGATCAGAATCAAATCGAAAGCTTATGAATTGAAATCGTGAAATTTGTGTCAAGGACTAATAAAAACAGTAGGCTACCAGTCATTGTAACGTTGTAAACATTGTAACATGATGTTGTCACTAAACTTAATGAAATTCTGTTTACCAAATGTTTTGACAAACACAATACACTTACTGCATTGTGAAGCAATTTTTTGGTAATAATAATTCTAAACGGCACAAATTTTTCTTAAGTCATCTTGTTTAGTATAATGCGCTTGTATGAACTTCTGCCAATATATGCTTTGACTCTTTTTTAATAAGATATGCAAGAGTGAGGGAGACATTTAGCTAGCACGTGAGCACAGCTGCAAACTTCATACGAAAGCTAAATGACGCACGCTAACCAGTGAAGCAAACATAATTAATACGCGTTAAATAAAATCACTCACCGTGACGCAAGCAAGCATGTTACCGGTGAGATGCAACAGGTACTGTAATCATTTTCTCTCCTGCGCCCCCTGAAATGAGACAATAACAGTGTTTGTCAAGACTATTACGGTTTGCTAAAAGAAAGTGCTGAACTTTATGAGGGAAATACCCAACATCTATCCATAATGCCCTGTCAAAACAACACGTAGAATAAGGACTATAATACAAAAGCCCCACAAATTACTGTTGCTAAAGAGCTTTAAGCCTTTAAAAACCACCGGAGTTGTTAGCTCCACCGCTAAGATTAGCACAGGCTTACGCTATGATAACCAGAGGTGGGTAGAGTATCCAAAAACTGTACTCAAGTAAAAGTACAAGTACTTATAGAAATATTTACTCAAAGTAAAAGTAAAAGTAATAATCTTAAAAGTTACTTGAGTAAGAGTAAAAAAGTATCCAATGAAAAAACTACTCAAGTAGTTAGTTACTAGTTACTTTACACATAGGCATATATATATATATATATATATATATATATATATATATATATATATATATATATATACTGTATATGTAACATGATATTATTTAGATTTTTTTTTTCATTTAAATGACTATTATTATCATAATTAGATAAGCTATCTTTGCAACAAAAACAGAAGAGACAAACATTATTTCTGTATATCTATAGCCTGAAAACCATTGGCTGTCCTTTGGTTTGTATAATAGTATAGTAACTTATACAACTACATTTGGATTATTAGACAATGTCGGAATAAAGTGACTCTATGGAGTTTTGCATTCAAGGGATGGGAACCATTGACAGATTAGAAAGTGTTAAAACTCTGCACATGTGCTCGCAGTCATGTCATGCCCAACATAAACAACGATCAAATGCACGGATCTTCTTCTGTCTGTTCTCCAAAATGTATTTAAATGTAGGCTATATTTATGAAAGCATCTTTAAACTGGTTAACTGAGTCTAATAAGGCAGGCAAAGGCATTCGTTTTCAAGTCGAGTTCGCACGCCACTGCGCAATACCGACACTACAACACCGAGAATACATTGTGTGTGTACACACATTCATAAACTGGACGATGATAGCTTATTTAATGTATAAAGTAATGTATATGTCCAAAAAAAGGGTAATGCCATACTTTGTAGTAGTGCTATATGGCGTAATAATGTGTTTGGTTGTAAAATGTATTACCTGAATGAAATCGAATGTATCGTCGTGTGGAATAATTCATTCACAGACAGCTTACGAAGTATACGAAGATGTTCAAGTTCAACTAATAAAGATCTTCATCGCTGGCAAAAAATATGATGCATTTGTATGGAATTATTTTTGTGCCAATAAAAATGAACGTAACTTTTCAAGAAATCAATGAAAATATAAATTGAAACTGAATAAAATATCTTTGAAACTGAAAAAGAATGAATCGCAGGCAATTTTTTTTTACTTTGTTTTTAATACACTGCATGTTTTGCTAACTATTCCTCATATTTCTTTTACTGATCTAAACTTACAAATGCGCTTCAAGAGTTTTCATTTACGCTTCTTAAGTTTTCGTTTGCTTCTGAAGTTTTCGTTTACGCTTCTGAAGTTTTCGTTTACGCTCCCTGAGTTTTCGTTCGCTGTTCTGACACAATTCTCTCGTGGGGGCGGGGCTAGTAGCAGTGTGTTCTCATTGGTTATTGAGTTTTTGATTGACAGCTTTCTTGACCTGGAAGTGAAGACGTCAGTGTTGTGTTTACATGTGTGGATGTGAGCGTCTGTAAGCGCAGCTTTCTATTTCATTTAGGTGATATTAAGTTTATATCTGTATTTATTTACTGCTACACTATATTGTTGAGATGATTTCTTATAGAAGGAATAGTACAGACAAATGATATAATTTGTCATCGTCGATATCAGAATACTGGATAGCCTACTCGTGGTAAGTCAGATTTTAAAAATTTTTTATTTTATTAATTAATACTAAACTAATACTATTTATAATACAGTACTTGCTTTTTCAGGTGGAGAGGCATATTAGAGCTCAGTGAGAGCCCATAACATTATACAGCAGTGTCGTCTTGATTTAATTGGTAAGTTAACCCAATCATTACATGACTTGTTTATCTAACGTTACATAAGGTTACATTCATATTTCCCCCCTGCCACCCCAAACAACATTGGGCTAGAGTACTGTACAGTATCTGTACTGTAGCCTACAGTACAAAAAGTACTGTATCAGACAATGACCGATGCCATTGGACCAGAGCGCTGTCAATCACTGCCCGATTCAACTTTAGCAATGTAAAGCCAATTGCTGATTAATTTGCGATGCAGAGTTTTTAAAAGAGTAGAGACAGGACTTGACCACATTCCACGTCTCTATTCATAATATGTAAACACTCAATTATTTTGAAGTATTACCCTGGGCGCAATATTTATTCTGCAAAATGCAACAAAATGCTTTTTCTGTGTCCATATTTGAGCAATAATAATGCAAAAAAAAAAAAAAAAACAGTTCGGAGAAAAATGTAAAATTTTTAATTTTTAATTTTAATTTTATTATAGTCTTTAATAATAAATATATGTCCAAATGCAAAACCTAATACATGCAAGTAATTATGACTGAAAACATCCAGCAACTAGGGAATACACAGCCATGGATAAATGTTTATAGGGCTATACAGCCATCTACTGGTTACACAACAGTATTACAGATGATAAATGGTGCATGACTCAGGGGGTAAATATTTAGTACTGTAAAATCCCTTAAAACATTTATATAATTTGTTTGAAATAATTATTTTAAGTCTGCAACTTGTTACTGCATGTGGATGTTCAAAGCAGTTTGTATTGTTAGATTATAATACATTTCCTTTCTCACTTTCCAGGGAGTTGAGCAACTTTTCCATAAACAAAATTCTGATGCTGACACAGAGGATGGAGTGATAATACCAGAGATCAACTGTCTCCATCAGACAATAATGTTACTTTGTTCAGACATATCAGCTTTGAATGACTGGGATCCTGATCTTCAGACACCTGATGTATTTTATTTTAATATTATAAAATAGCAAATATTTTAATTTCTTTGGAGCTCTAGATTAAAACAAACACAGTTTACAAGTACACAAGAGGTTGCAGTTTATTCTTATTAGTCTATGCTGATCATGGATTAGCATACCAACAGCATATGAATGGGATAGTTCACCCAAAAATAAAATTCTCACTTATTTTACTCACCCTCATGCTGTCCCAGATGCATTTTACTTTCTTTCTACAGATAAATACGAATTAAGATTTTAAGGAAAGTAATCCATCTCTGCGAGTCCTAAAGATGCTTTAAAAACCACACACAGTGACCGTGATGTCCATGCGACCTCAGTGGATGAATCAATGCCTTCTGAAGTGAAACAATAGGATAAGAAAAATACTAATAATGTAAACTGTTTTAACTATTAAAAATCACTTCTGACCAACTGTCATACATGGGTTACAATCCACTTGTCTTATATGGACTCACAGAGATAAAAATCTTTGTAATGATGCATTTTGTATGTATATTATGAGAATACTGTGCATTACATGTATAGTATGCAGTTAATGTTTTGTGGCTTCTGGTCTTTCCTGTCACAACATAATCGCATCCAAGACTTTCACTTTGATACTTGTGTATATGCTGTAGTGACAATAACGAATGTAAATTTATTTGATTTTTTATTTAAATTAATTTAACTGATTTTATAAGTCATAATTGAACCTGTTGATGATTGTTCAAATATATTTACAATTTTAAATGATAGAAGATAATATTAACTAAATGAAATAAATAAAATTATCAGCATGATTAAAAAAATGGCAACAAAAATATTCTTTGTGTGAAATATGTAATGAAATGCCCTTAGAGGTCTGTATCATCTGACAGCAAGCCACGATTGTAATTGTCATAGTTTAAATTCCTCTTATTTAAGTGATCATACATTTTGATGGTGTAAATGCATATGGTAACAATGAGAAATTTGATGGCCATGGTTGCCAACCTTGATTACCTGGTTGAAGTGAAACTTTCTTGACTGCTGAATATATCACACACGTATACTAGTAGGCTATTCTCTTTAAATTGTAATAGCACAACCTAATCAGAGCCTAACATGCAAAAGAAACATCAGGAATAAACAAATATTCTCCTAAAACATTGAACACAATATTTTAAGTAACTTTGATGTACAATTACACCTGAATAGACTGAAGAGATCTCTTGCGCTCCTAAAAGTTTCTGTTGACAAAGTAGTAGCAGCAGCAGGTAAATACAGATAAAATTCAAAAACAAGCATAACTTAATATCACTAAAATTAAATAGAAAGCTGCGCTTACAGACTCTCACATCCACACAAGTAAACACAACACTGACGTCTTCACTTCCAGGTCAAGAAGCTGTCAATCAAAAACTCAGTAGCCAATGAGAACACACTGCTCTAGCCCCGCCCCCTCGAGAGAATTGTGTCAGAACAGCGAACGAAAACTCAGGGAGCGTAAACGAAAACTTCAGAAGCGTAAATGAAAACTTAAGAAGCGTAAATGAAAACTCTTGAAGCGCATTTGTAAGTTTAGATCAGTAAAAGAAATATGAGGAATAGTTAGCAAAACATGCAGTGTATTAAAAACAAAGTAAAAAAAATTGCTTGCGATTCATTCTTTTTCAGTTTCAAAGATATTTTATTCAATTTCAATTTATATTTTCATTAGTTTCTTGAAAAGTTACGTTCATTATTATCGGCACAAAAATAATTCCATACATTTGCAGATTTACTTTCTAGACTGTACTGTAGACTATGGACCGCCACACAATGTTCTTGATGTTCTTAAATCTTCCTGTTACGACTCCGAGACGATTCAGTGCGTGCAGGAAACTGAACAGATCATTCAAACTGATTCGCGAACCGATTTAGACAGATCTGCCCAACTTGTTTGATGAAGTCTTTGAACAGAATCGACTCAAAAGAGTGATTCATTTGTGAATTGAGCATCGCTCATGCCCAGAAAAAAGAGAGAGCGCGCGCTTAGAATAAACTACGCTTTTAACAACATATTGCATTAAAATAAAGTAACGAGAGGAACGTCGCCAAACGTAACGAAGTAAAAGTACAGTTTTTTCATTAGAAATCTACTCGAGTTAAAGTAAAAGTACCCACAATTAAATATACTCTTAAAAGTACAAATTTTCCAAAAAAATACTCAAGTAAATGTAACGAAGTAAATGTACTTCGTTACTACCCACCTCTGATGATAACTATGATAACAGTCTTACATAAGCACAGTCTAGACATATCTGGAGGATAAACCATTATTTCATGTTTTCTGAAGATTGTAGGTCCACTCTGTAACTCTGTTCCAAAAGTTACCTCAGCTTTTCAAAGGATATGTGAAGTAGGCCTACACACTGCAAAGGTTTGGGAATGACAACCACATTTTATGAAGTGAATCCAGCCACTCTTAAAAGTGTATAGCGATAACCACAACAATGTTTAGGTGTCTCATTGTAAACAAGACAGATGAATGCCAACAGTTTAACCCCAGTTTAACAGTTTTTTGTTGACAGAAATAGTAGACGCCACAGTCCAAAAGTCCACTGTCACATTGTCCACTGTCACATTATGAAATAATAAATGTTTTTCTCCAAAACACATTGGCCACAATTATTGGCACCCCTAGAATTTTTTTATGAGTAAAATATCTCTGAAGTATATTCCCATTAATATTTACCTTTTTTATCACACCAGGGTGACTAAACTTGAAATTGTCCAGCTATGACTTCTTGTTTCACAGGAGTTTAAATATGAGGAAACACAAAGGCCAAATTCCCTTAATCATCCAACACAATGAGTAAAACCAAAGAATATAGTTCTGATGTGCAGCAAAAGATTGTTGAGCTTCACAAAATAGAAAGTGGCTATAGAAAATAGCTAAAGAACTGAAAATCCCCATTTCCTTCAGGGCAATAATTAAGAAGTTCCAATCAATTAAAGATGGTACGAATCAGCCAGGAAGAGGACGTGTGTCTATATTGCCTTAATGGACGGTGAGGATGAAAGTTTGAGTGGCCAAAGACTCAAGGATCCAAGATGGAGAATTGCAGAGACTAGTTGAGCCTTGGGGTCAGAAAGCCTTTAAAAAATCAACCAACACCCTATATCCCCACATGTTGTTTGGGAGGGTTTCAAGAAAAATCCTCCTCGCTCCTCCAAAATTAAAACTCCAGCATATTCAGTTGTCAGACACGACTGGAACTTCAAATGGGATGAGGTTCTGCTCAGATGAAACTAAAAAAAGAGCTTTTTGGCAGCAAACCCACCAGAGGGCTTTGGTGCTACAGGGATAAAAAGTACCCCATGTCCACGGTTAAATATACCGCTGGATCTTTAATGCTGTGGGCCTATTTTTCTGCTGGAGGTCCTGGACATCTTGTTCAGATACATGGTTTCATGGATTATAGCAAATACCAACGGATAAAAAATCAAAACCTGATGGCCTCTGGTAGAAATTATCTTATAATGGGCCATGGTTGGATCTTCCATCAGGAGAACGATCCAAAACAAACTTCAGCGATGACCATCCCAGTCCCTGACCTGAACCCTATAGAAGATGAGTGTGTTGAACTGAAGAGAAGAAGCAGGAACATGGATCTGGGAATCTGAAGGATCTGGAGAGATTCTGTATGGAGGAATGATCTCTGATCTCTCATCAGGTGTTCTCCAAACTCATCAGGCATAGGAGAAAACTCAGAGCTGTTATCTTGCCAAAACGAGGTTGCAAAAAGGCAATAATTAATACAAGGATGCCAATAATTATGGCCAAAGTGTTTTGGAGAAAAGCATTTATTTCACAATGTGACCCCCCCCCCCCCCTCATTTACTTACTGAAAGGTTAGAGTTTTGCAATTATTTTGAATGAAAGATCAAAAGGATAAACAATGCAGATTTATTTTTACAGCCATCTTTGATCATATTTACCAGGGGTGCCAATAATTCTGACCACAACTGTACATGTCTGGGTTTCATTCATACTACATATTCATAGTACTAGAAATATATGGTGAAAATAGTAAGAGTAGCATGCTATGTGCTGTGCCGAACTCAGACATATACTTTTTTAACAGTAGCAAAATGCGTTTCTTAGCAACAGTATTTGATTTTCTCGCCAGGTTCCCTCTTGAATTTCTCATGGGTTTTTCACATAAGCTAGTAGTTTTAAATTTTGGAGTAAAAATTATCATTAGCCTTTTTAGCAACCACAGCAACATAGCGACATTAGCTATTTGAGGAGATGCACATACTGCCGAAATTGAATTGCTAACAAGTACCACATGTGAGTTTACATGCTTGATTACTGTATAGAAACTTAAGTGTGCAAGTTTTTTATTTTATTTAAAAAAAAAAACATGTTCTTAATCCAGTTTTTTTGGTTCATTGACTACTATTTTGTATGACATTCATGGGTGTATCTTCCCCAAAAGTGTAAACGTTGAGCACCATGAATTTCTTTCTTCTGCTGAACACAAAAGATACACTCACCTAAAGGATTATTAGGAACACCATACTAATACTGTGTTTGACCCCCTTTCGCCTTCAGAACTGCCTTAATTCTATGTGGCATTGATTCAACAAGGTGCTGAAAGCATTCTTTAGAAATGTTGGCCCATATTGATAGGATAGCATCTTGCAGTTGATGGAGATTTGTGGGATGCCCATCCAGGGCACGAAGCTCCCGTTCCACCACATCCCAAAGATGCTCTATTGGGTTGAGATCTGGTGACTGTGGGGGCCATTTTAGTACAGTGAACTCATTGTCATGTTCAAGAAACCAATTTGAAATGATTCGAGCTTTGTGACATGGTGCATTATCCTGCTGGAAGTAGCCATCAGAGGATGGGTACATGGTGGCCATAAAGGGATGGACGTGGTCAGAAACAATGCTCAGGTAGGCCGTGGCATTTAAACGATGCCCAAGGGGCCTAAAGTGTGCCAAGAAAACATCCCCCACACCATTACACCACCACCACCAGCCTGCACAGTGGTAACAAGGCATGATGGATCCATGTTCTCATTCTGTTTACGCCAAATTCTGACTCTACCATCTGAATGTCTCAACAGAAATCGAGACTCATCAGACCAGGCAACATTTTTCCAGTCTTCAACTGTCCAATTTTGGTGAGCTCTTGCAAATTGTAGCCTCTTTTTCCTATTTGTAGTGGAGATGAGTGGTACCCGGTGGGGTCTTCTGCTGTTGTAGCCCATCCGCCTCAAGGTTGTGCGTGTTGTGGCTTCACAAATGCTTTGCTGCATACCTCGGTTGTAACGAGTGGTTATTTCAGTCAAAGTTGCTCTTCTATCAGGTTGAATCAGTCGGCCCATTCTCCTCTGACCTCTAGCATCAACAAGGCATTTTCGCCCACAGGACTGCCGCATACTGGATGTTTTTCCCTTTTCACACCATTCTTTGTAAACCCTAGAAATGGTTGTGCGTGAAAATCCCAGTAACTGAGCAGATTGTGAAATACTCAGACCGGCCCGTCTGGCACCAACAACCATGCCACGCTCAAAATTGCTTAAATCACCTTTCTTTCCCATTCTGACATTCAGTTTGGAGTTCAGGAGATTGTCTTGACCAGGACCACACCCCTAAATGCATTGAAGCAACTGCCATGTGATTGGTTGATTAGATAATTGCATTAATGAGAAATTGAACAGGTGTTCCTAATAATCCTTTAGGTGAGTATATATATATATATATATATATATATATATATATATATATATATATATATATATATATGATGACAGAACTTACATTTTTTGGGTGAACTATCTTTTTACAAAAAACACATCATAACTGAACAGCTGTTGTTCTTCTCACATTTAATCAAATAAAAGTGGCAGCGAGTTTCCACCATGAAAAACCTGTCCTGAAGGGCTTAATGGAAATCAAGAAAACCAGGGGCCTCGCACAATCACACAAAGGACCGCTAATAGCAACTAGAGTCTCTTCATCATGACATGGAGTTTAAAAGAGAAAGATCTCTTAGCAATCCATCAGATACAAGGGATTAGAGAGATTTGCTCTAATGATTTACCTGTGGCAGTGCACATCCTTCAAGCACAAGACAACACATGCAAAGGTGTGTTCTCTGTCAAATCAGGTTGTAGGTAACACTCAACTCCTCAAAGCGATTGTCTTCAAACGCAGTAGATGTGTGTCATTAGCGTTCCAGTGACATTCTGTTCTCCAACTGATTCGAGTGGCCCTATAATTATCTCTTGTCCAGCTGTGAATGCCTTTGCTTAGCTAATGACACATTGTCATTGAAATCTTATTCCAGGCAAATAATGGGTTTGGAAAGTGGTCGTGGTCACGAGAGGGATTGACAGAAAAACAAAGTCTTTACCTATTAAGTTTCAAATGTAGTTTTCTCTGATGTTTTTATATCTGAGCCCAGAATGTCCGGATTAATTGTGAAAGAATTTTTAGACAAACAAGTAAATAAACTTTAATGAAAATGCAATATGTGGATTTTATAATAAAATGGAATAGGTGAGTATAAAACCTCCAGAGTTAATAGATGATTTCTTACGTTTTTGAATCTGAAAGTTAGGATGAAGGATGAAAGATAAAGTAAAATAGAAGATGACTGGATGTCCCATTGCAGTACAAAAAAAAATGTAGTTGTAAAATAGTGTACTCAAAGTTTACTAATTAAAAGTATACTTTTATATATAGGCTACTAAAAAGTAGGCATATTTAGTCCCAAGTATTAAAGAAGTACATTTACAAATACACGTTTTCTTCTAGTACAGTGACATTAGTATACATACATAAAGTATTCTTCACCATAAGGCAAGGTCACCATAGTCGAAGAGCGCCCTCTTGTGTTTTAATAAAACATCTCTCAAACTTTTCAAAAATATTATTTGTGTAATTCCTGGGATTTGATGATATTTTAACTTGGATTTTTTAATACTACAAAAAATTAATTTTCTAAATACCCCACATCATTAAGCACATATCAAACCTCCAAACAGATTATATTTTTCCACCTCAGGCATTAAAGACCTTTAATTATTTTTATTTTTATTTTAGATTTTAAAAACTTTTATTCTCAACCCTATAACGGACGAAATAGAATTGGTTTAAAAACAATGTTGCAAAAAACTTGTAAAACAAACATCTACTGCTCATGTGTCCCTCATAACAATTTATTAATTATAAATGTAACATTTATGACAATTTTCACATTTTATGGAACTGAAGTTAAAAATAGGCAAATTGTGTGAGTCTGTGCTTTCTTTATTTTTGTCAAAAAAAAAAAATCAGTTTAGAATTTTAACTAAAACCACAATTTTATTGTGTTAGTCCTTAACATGTCAGGTGGTAATCAGCAAGAAATGCCTTCATTATTAATCATCTTCTCGATTTTTTTTCTGCAAAAAATGAATGTGACAAGGATAGTGTGACGGTGTTGAAGACAGGTTTGAAGGGAGACGTTGTCTTCAATTTTATATTCTAAATTTTGTCTCTCTATCATATTGTGCCCTTCTTTCTGTGTTTCTTTTCATAGTGTCGGCCCAGATCTGGCCCACATAGGGCTGTCAACTTTAGTCGTTTAGTCGACTAATCGGTCGATGCCGTCTTGGTCGACTGACATTCTTATTGGTCGACCAGTTGCATTTTTTTTTAATATATTTTTTTTACCAATAGAAAGACATTTTCAATGATTTACTCCTTGATATTTATTCCTTTATAAGCAGTTATATATTACTGTATTCTAAATATAATTAGCCTAGGGTTTATCCCCAACTTTAAATGCTTTAATTTAGGCGATTTTGTAACAGCGCCACAGTTTAGCGCACACACATAGCACACTCGGTTCGCACCTGTGGCTGCGCTGCCGCTTCGTGCTCAGTAAGGGATATAGCTGTATTCATTCAGTTAGAACGCTACTTGTTTCGGTTTTTATACACTATATGTTTTTATCTCGATGCGGCGTGGACGCACTTGGAAAAAAAAGAGCGCGTCGCACCGCGCGCCTACATTTGAAATCGAACTTGAGCGCGCAAAAGACGTGAGAAAGTCCCTTTAACGGCTTTATCATGCTGACTCAATAGATTGTTTTTTCTTGATATGTTTTTGTTTTTTATTTGTACACTTGACGCGTTTGAAAATAGCCTAATGTAACAAATAGAAAAAATAAACCTATATGCGGTCCTACAATACAGCCTATTATTATTAGGATTGTTTTTTAGGCTCTTTGTTTTTTTTTTGTGTGTTTGTTTTAAAACTCCTAGATCGGCTGGACAAAAGTTAACCCATAGCTTTGAAAGTAAAGAAGAATATACAGCCTGTATAAGCGAGAGCTTTTGTTAGGATATTTCATTGTGGCAGATAGCAGTTATATTTGTTGTAGCGTGTGGTGTGGTCAGGTGCGCTGTTACTATAGACCTAGGACAGAGCTCCTCACTTTTTGCAGTTAAAAAAGCAGTCACTTAATTTTCAAAGAATTGTATTATTATTATAGTTTTATGTATTTTTGATGTTTTTTCGTTGTTGTTATATAAATGCTCTATGATAATTGTTAAAAATTGTTCTATCAAAACATCGTGTCTTTTTTTGTGGACTAATCATTGCAGGACAAGACTTTGGTCGACTAAGGATTTCTTTGGTTGACTACAGGTACACGTGGATTCCAGTTGTCATGATTTTGGTAAGTATATCTATGACTATTTAAAACAAAAAATGTAATAAAATTTCTCAAAAATAAAGGTAAAAAACTCCCTGTCACAAGTTTTCAACCCCGAAACAATGAGAAATATCCATATGTGACAGGGTTGAGTGTGACGGGGTTGAGTGTGACAGGGTTGAGTGTGACGGGGTTGAGTGTGACGGGGTTGAGTGTGACAGGGATTAGTGTGACGGGGTTGAGTGTGACGGGGTTGAGTATGACGGGGTTGAGTGTGACGGGGGTTGAGTGTGACGGGGTTGAGTGTGACAGGGATTAGTGTGACGGGGTTGAGTGTGACGGGGTTGAGTATGACGGGGTTGAGTGTGACGGGGGTTGAGTGTGATGGGGTTGAGTGTGACGGGGTTGAGTGTGACGGGGTTGAGTGTGACAGGGATTAGTGTGACAGGGTTGAGTGTGACGGGGTTGAGTGTGACGGGGTTGAGTGTGACAGGGATTAGTGTGACGGGGTTGAGTGTGACGGGGTTGAGTATGACGGGGTTGAGTGTGACAGGGATTAGTGTGACGGGGTTGAGTGTGACGGGGGTTGAGTGTGATGGGGGTTGAGTGTGACGGGGTTGAGTGTGACGTGGTTGAGTGTGACGTGGTTGAGTGTGACGGGGTTGAGTGTGACAGGGATTAGTGTGACAGGGATTAGTGTGACGGGGTTGAGTGTGACGGGGTTGAGTGTGACGGGGTTGTGTGTGACAGAGTTGAGTGTGATGGGGGTTGAGTGTGACGGGGTTGAGTGTGACAGGGTTGAGTGTGACGGGGTTGAGTGTGACAGGGTTGAGTGTGATGGGGGTTGAGTGTGACGGGGTTGAGTGTGACGGGGTTGAGTGTGACGGGGTTGAGTGTGACGTGGTTGAGTGTGACGGGGTTGAGTGTGACAGGGTTGAGTGTGACGGAGTTGAGGTTGTTTGCTCAAAATAGCCACCAATCCTCATGTAATGTAGGAAAGTTAACCACATATGGCAGCAATGAAACATGTATATACAGGACTTATATAGATTAAAATAAATTTTTGAAAAAAGTATAATGTTCCATCTTACTTTAATGTGATTGGGTTGAGTTCTTAAGCTTTGCAGTACCCTCCCTGACTATAGGCAAGGCAAGGCAAGTTTATTTATATAGCACATTTCATACACAATGGTAATTCAAAGTGCTTTACATAGAAGAAATTAAAATAATCAAAACAAATAAGAATAATTAAAACAGTTTAGAATAAAAAATAAAGAACAGTAAAAACAGTCGGACGAACAGTGGCACAGTGCTCATTCAGTAAATGCATAGCTAAACAGATGTGTTTTGAGTCTGGATTTGAATGTGACTACTGTAGGAGCACATCTGATCTCCTCTGGAAGCTGGTTCCAGCTGCGGCTGGCATAATAGCTAAAAGCAGACTCTCCTTGCTTAGAGTGAACCCTTGGTATTTCTAGCTGATGTGATCCTAATGATCTGAGTGATCTGTTAGGTTTATATTCAGTGAGCATATCTGCAATATATTGAGGTCCTAGCCCATTAAAAGATTTATATACCAGTAATAATACTTTAAAGTCAATCTTAAATGTAACTGGGAGCCAGTGTAGAGACCTGAGGACTGGTGTGATGTGTTCATATTTTCTGGTTCTGCTCAGGATCCTGGCAGCAGCGTTCTGTATGAGCTGCAACTGTCTTATGGTCTTTTTAGGAAGGCCAGTGAGGAGTCCATTACAATAATCCACCCTGCTGGTGATGAAAGCATGCACAAGTTTCTCTAAGTCTTGATTGGAAACAAAGCATCTAATTCTTGCAATATTTTTCAGATGATAGTATGCTGATTTAGTTATTGCTTTGACATGACTACTGAAACTAAGGTCTGACTCTAGAGACACACCAAGATTCCTGACTTGATTTTTAGTTGTTAGACCCCTAGAGTCAAGGTATGCATTCACCTTGAGAACTTCATCTTTGTTTCCAAACGCAATGACTTTAGTTTTGTCTTTGTTTAACTGAAGAAAGTTTTGGCACATCCAACTGTTGACTTCATCAATGCATTGGCACAGGGAGTCAATGGGGCTGTAATCGTTAGGCGATAGGGCTAAGTAGAGCTGTGTGTCGTCTGCATAGCTGTGGTAAGAGATTCGGTTCTTTCTCATTATTTGGCTCATTGGGAGCATATATAGGTTGAACAGGAGTGGTGCAAGAATTGAGCCTTGAGGGACTCCGCATGTCATGGACGTCCACTCAGACTTATGGTCTCCTATACTCACATAATAACCTCTCCCTTCTAAGTATGACCTGAACCATTTTAGGACTATCCCAGAAAGCCCCACCCAGTTTTCCAGTCTGTCAAGTAGCATGTCGTGATCGACAGTGTCAAATGCAGCACTGAGGTCGAGTAGTACCAGCACTGATAATTTCCCTGTATCAGTATTTAAGCGAATATCGTTTATTATCTTTATGAGAGCTGTCTCTGTGCTGTGATGCGATCGGAAACCAGATTGAAAATTGTCAAAGTATCCATTCGAGATTAAGAATTTGTTCAGCTGATTGAAGACAACTTTTTCAATGATCTTGCCTATAAAAGGAAGATTTGAGATCGGTCTATAGTTGCTTAATATAGTCTTATCCAGATTGCTCTTTTTCAGGAGGGGCTTGACAACTGCAGTTTTCAGGGAGTTTGGAAAACTACCAGAGAGAAGTGAGGCATTAACCACTTTTAGGAGATCTGCTTCTAAACTGTTTAACACACTTTTGAAAAAAGATGTGGGAAGTGCGTCAAGGGCGCAGGTTGATGTTTTAAGGTGCTGTACGGTTTCTTCCAAAATTTTGCCATCAATTTCTTCGAAAACAGACATAGTAACTACTTTCTCAGGTAGTGGTCTGATCTGTCTGACCCCAGTGCGGCTCAAGGATGAGCTGATCACCTTTCTGATATTCTTAATTTTCTCAGAGAAGAAAGAAGCAAACTCACTGCACTTGCCGTCTGAGAGCATTTCACTGGGAATCTGGCTTGGGGGGTTTGTCAGTCTCTCTACAGTAGCAAAAAGAGTGCGTGTGTTGTTTAAGTTGCTGTTTATAATATTTGAGAAGAAAGTCTGTCTAGCTTTGCCTAGTTCAATATTAAAAGCATGGATGCTGTCTTTGTAGATGTTATAATGGACTACAAGTTTTGTCTTCCGCCACATGCGCTCTGTTTTTCTGCATGTTCTTTTCATATTTTGCACAGCTGTTGAGTTTCTCCAAGGTGCTTTTTGTCTACCACTATTCTTCCTGACTTTAACAGGAGAAAATCAACAGAGTCAGCAGATATGCTTGGTTTTAAAGATATAGCCTTCATAAATAGCACACTAGTGTTCTCATTTAAGCATCTCTTCTTGACAGACACAGATCTAGCTTCAATGGCAGGAGAGATCAGTATATCAAAGAAAATACAGAAATGATCAGACAGTGCTACATCCTTAATAACAATCGATGAGATGTTTAGACCCTTACTGATAAGTAAATCTAGAGTGTGTCCACGATTGTGTGTGGGTCCATGTACATGCTGAATCAGATCAAAAGTTTTTAAAACAGTTTTGATTTCTTTTGCCATATTTGTATCATTATCTATGTGAATGTTAAAATCTCCAGCAATGGCAAAACAGTCAAACTCTGAGGAAATTGTTGATAACAGTTCTGTAAAGTCCTCAGCAAAGGCTGGAGAGTATTTTGGAGGCCTGTAAATAATAAGTAAAATGCGTGGGGCACCTTTTAACACAATACCCAGATATTCAAAAGAGGGCTAGTTACCAAATGATGTTTGCTTACATTGATAGACATCTTTAAAAAGAGCAGCTACTCCTCCACCTCTCTTACCCGCTCTGCAAACACTCATAAAAGTAAAGTTAGGAGGGGCTGTTTCATTGAGGACTGTTGAACTGCAGCTGTCTTCTAACCAAGTTTCATTTAGAAGCATAAATATATAATACTATAATACTCCTCAAATATATAAATAAAAAATATGAAACTACTTATCATCTGCACCACTGTTAAAGAGACCTGAATGATGTAATTTCTGGTAAATGATGTCACACATGGGTGGAGTCTAAATCTGAATGTTTGGTGTGAAGGGACTGAGGGACACAACATTATAGTCTGTTTTTATCAAATATGTTGGCAATTTTTTTTACTTTTCACAAGAAAGTTACACAAATATACACAATTTTGCTAAAATTATAGAGACAGTGTACATTTTGTTAAATATTTTCTAAGTACAAATTCAGTGAAGTTCTTCAGAGACATGATAAAATGCTTAGTGTACGATAGAAATAAGACATTATATGATAAAAATGATTTAAATGCAATAATTATTTGTATCCATTATAACGGCATAGTATTGTGAAAAGCTTTTAGCATTTTTTTTTTGGTGAACCAAAAGTCTGGAGGACTGAAATATCAGAGAATGACCCAATTCATTAATAATATGAATAAACCAATTTTGTTAGATGTTTGATAGAAAATAAGAAGAATAAAATAACTCGTAAAATTTTAGAGGTGAAAACACTTGAGGTGTAGGATTACATTTTTATTTTCTAAGCCTCGTTTCATTGACTATAATGTTACAATTTTTAAGAATTTTTTTGGGAAAAAGAGTTTCATTATTGCAACGCAGTAAGTATAGGAAACAGAAAGATGCATGTTAGATTTAGGCAAAAATACGAATGACAAAATAATCTACATACAGTAATTGATTAATTACCGCATTTAAAGGGATAGTTCACCCAAAAATGTAGTCATTAAAAAAAATTGTCATTACTTACTTGCCCTCAAGTTGTACAAACTTGTATGAATTTCTTCTGTTGAACACAAAAGAAGATATTTTAAAGAATGTCGGTAACCAGACATTTGATGGACCCCTTGACTCCCATAGTATTTTTTCCCCTATAGGCTATAGCCTACTGGAAGTCAATGGCTACCGTCAACTGTATGGTTACAAACATTCTTCAAAATATCTTCTTTTGTGTTCAACAGAAGAAACTCACACAGGTTTGTAACAACTTGAGGGCGAGTAAGTAATGACGAAATTTTCATTTTTGGGTGAACTTTAAATGCGGTAATTAATCAATATGACCGTAGTGTATTTTTCTGGCCAGACGGTGTCGCCAACGTCCTTATCAATAATGTCTCCCTCACTTGGGCTTTTCTGTAATACAAATGAAAAGTGAGTGAATGGGGGTAAACGTGTTAACATGGTGACTGTCTTGAAGAGCGAACTGTTTTTCTATTCACAAAATATGAATATCTTCAACTAGAACAGTAATGCAAAATACATGTGGGTTCAGGAGACACCCTTCCGCTAGGCCGTCTGCATAAAAAAAGACCATTACTTTTGTCAGGGTTTTATAAAATAGAACATAGGCCTACATTATTTATAACATACATTTGCATCACATATCTCCCCAGTATTGTGCACTATTGTTTATGCCATGTTGCTTTGTATAAATGGGGTCTTTGACTCTTTGCTATATCCTTGAGCACACAACTAGCTACTGTATAGCCTACAATACATTTAATTCAATCTGGTGATCTCAAATCGGCAGTGAAGCAGGAACAGAAAATGTGCATGAAAAACATCAGTGTGCAAAAGAGTCAAAGGATTCTTTCATTGGCAAAAGTCGAGGAAGACCATACAGTAGATTCCCATGAGGATGCTCTTTGTCTAATTGAGGCATATTAACCATTTCAAGAATATTCTCGAGTTTACTAATATGTCTAATACTCATTACATTTCTTATTTCACCAAAAGACATATAAGGTGCATGAATAAACAGATTCACGTGATCTCCTGACGTTCAACTAAAGCATTTCTGTCTCTTTAAAATACATGCAGCCTACGCCTCGAAAAGCGGCTTGTTCCGGCTTTGCCCCTTTACATCTTTATCCTTGCCCCCTACATGAAAATAGTACCGTGCACAATAATCAACAACAACATCCAGTGGCATATTCTGTTGAAAAGAAGCACTGTTTCAGGGTCTAACTGAGTCATTTTATGTTTAAACGACGAGCACACCCACAGCTCAATCCATGATGCGAGCATCTGTGGCGGAGTGATATCGATTCTGAATCTCACTGCCTGACGGATCTTTGAAATTGCGAATCCTACTATGGCGAAGGCTTGGCTAATGAATATTAATCAGAAATAAGAAGGTTGCTTGGTAACTTTGGAGAGTAAAGCTGGGAATCGTAAGGAATGGATAAGGATTCTGGTTCCATTAATTATTCTTTTATTACCTTTGAGGGGGGAAAGGAAATCGCAATTTTTGTATCTGCTGCACTCAGTCCATCCAAATGGAAATATTTCAGATTTCATCAGAAGAGTGATTTTCCATACTTTTTAGAGGCAGCATAAATTCAACCGCTAATTGGTTCTAAAATATGTATTTAAACAAATGCTAAACAAACAAACAAACAACGTGGATACATATTTATTTATTTAAAATACTGATTACGACGAAATCTATCTTGCACTAGGCTATATTGAACAACCAATAAACAAAACTGATTTCAGTCTCACGAGCTCAAGTATCACTTCACGTAAGCCTACAAGTTTCAGTAACATTACATTATTCATTTCGAGTAGGAAATACCATAAATAGCTTATGGTAATAGTTGAGTAAAAATCCCCCCGCCCCTCCCCCCAACCCTATAGCAGAGGGCTAGGCTCATGAATATTGAGTAGATAACGCAAACGTCATGTTGTTGTCTTCCAATCGCACAGGCCAGGCTTTTTAATATTAAAAAGGAACACTTCGTCATAGTAGTTTTGGTATATTCGCTGACGGTCATGGGAGTGTACCTGCTCATGCCGAACATGTCGCGCTGTCAGGGAATGCGCTCCCAAATCTCTGGAAATTTAATATGTTATTTTATGTGATGTCTGGACGGAATAAAAGGACGCCCAAAAAAAAATTCGGGAAAACTAGTTCGGCTCAGCTGTGAATAATTGAATGCGATGAAGAATTTGGGCTTGATGGCGAAGTGCACATAAACTATGGATGGTTATGATGATACTCTGTATCGCCTACGGTAAGTGCAAGTCGCGCGACTTTGTATTGGGAAGTATATCATTGAGGATCGCTGCTGGTGTGGCGCGCGCTGCTTTCGAGATGCGCGCGAAATGCTTATGCAACATCCCTATAATAAAATTATTTTCAAACTTTTTTTTTCTATGAAAGCAAACAATCAGTGATGCATGAGCAACAACATGCCGATGTTGCCTTGTTTTAAGTTTGTTGCACAGCTAGTTATTTGCTCAAGAAGTTTCGCGAATGCCTCTTGCGTTTGGGGTGAAGTGCATTGCATATCATATTGGATATAAATTAATTCCTTTATTTCAACGTCTAATAGAATGCTTGGTTAAGAATATTAATACATGTTCATTGATTTTCATGATGGTTTGGTGAACCAGATGATCCACCGATAGAGTTTATCTAGTATAAGTTCTATAGGTGCGCATGTGTCAGTAAAGTTGTACAACACCATCAAGCACAATTCGCGCTCAAAAAGACTTCCGCGTCTTGCAGAACAATTGATTCTTCCACGTTTCATTCATTCGATCTACCCAAGGTATTAGATAATGTCATTTTCCATTGAAATAACGATTCTTGCATTTCTTCGTCTTTAAAAAAAATACAGTATAGCCTACAGAAACACAGTTTAAACCATAGACAATAGGCTAAACGTAGTTTCAGTTTCATTATTCACTGTAAGAGCTGCAAATGCACTCTTATGACCTTAAGATACGTTTTCTACATGATTCAATTCTTAGAACGTAATATTAAACAAATAATCATTTATTGACTTGAATAAAAACCAGTTGATGTAATTCCATATAAAGCACACCTGACAAAACATTTTTACAGTGATGGTCATTTGCAGGCATAGCCAACATGACAGCATGGCAAACAGTCAATGTGAAATAAAATTAAAAATAAATATGCTATGTTTCAGCTGGAGGCATGAGACCACAGGTAATGCTAATGTACAACAATAACAGTTATGGAGAACTCTCACTGAGAAGTTGATTAATCTCATTGCAACTTAATTGTAATGAGTGTAACTTTCCTCTTGCTGTTCTTTCGGATGTGTGGTTGTCCGAGGGGGGGGACTGTGTATGTGCAGAAGACAGAGGAGGTATCGGGGGTGACAAGAATAGGATGTTCCAACTTTGAGGTTCCAGTGACCTAAAGATATACTGGTGCGCACATTTGCACCCATTACCCCTCAGCATTCCTGGGCTTCGGGTTCTGAGCCTCAGAGCCTGTCGATATATTGGAGAAAGTGCTTTGCACGAAGCACAAGGGACCATCCATCAAGGGACTAGAACACCATGCACCAGGTGCAAATTGGGTTGATGGAAGTGATCATTTTATGGTTTATCCTGGGCTAAGTTGTGGTCTATCTATTACGGTGATGTTGGTTGAGATGTGGGTTAAATCAGATGGTTGGAATAACTCTAAATATTTATAACTTTGCATATGATATATATAAATACACTCATTTAGCTGACAATTTAGGAGTTCAGCAGTGTGCGGTTTTACCTCCCCCTAACTTTTAGCCCAAGAATGAAGGTATGAATAAAATATATTGTGTTTTACAGTAGGCTATCTATACAGTAGTAAATTACTTTCAAACGGTTTCCTGTCTGAGGTCAGATTTTCAATTTTCTTCAGCCCCCGCGCGTCACATGGTCACAAGACAGTGAAGTTATTTCCTGTTTATGGCTTTTTGGCGTTTGTTCCACACACGACGTGCTCAGTTCAAACAAACCCATTTTAGCCTGAATTATTTTCAAATGTAGTATAGGCTATTTTAACGTCACTGCTGCGTCATTTTGGCCTCATTATATATATAAGAATCGAGTCGCCAAATTATTGTGTATTATATATGTAATTATATTGTATTTATAAAGGTAACGTGTGTAACACGCACAATGCAAATTGTGTCGATGATGTTCCCTCGCGTGATTCGGGTGTCTGTGGGCGCGTAGCTAAATAACAGAATTCCCTCGCGCAGATGCTCCCCGTGACCATGAATCACTGAATCACGCCCCTAAACCCTCCACCGCAACTATATTCAGACCCCACGGACACGTTTTGTCACACGCGTGAACCCAGAGATGTTAAATTCAGCAGCAGCGTGGAAACATGACTCGCGCGAGCAGATTCAAGCTACGCTGTGGATGTTTCGCGCGCGCGGTCACTTACATGGTGCGTAATTTAATTGATTTTTTTAATGTAGCATATTTATGTACATTTTTTTTAATGCAGCCTATTTATGTACAACTTAGCCTACTGTCTTAAAGTGTTACTCATCGTATTTATTTTGCTAATGTTGCATCTGAATTGTTTGTAATAGTGTTTAAAAGTAATGCAGTATACATTGCATTTTCTATTAGGACATTGCTTCGTGTTTAATGATTTACTTCACATAACTAAGTTTCTAATAATATTTGCGACTATTTGCTATATGCGAATATTTCCTTTTACCTTATAGTTTATAAATTATATATGGCTGTTGTTTTTCTTGTACTTTTAAGAGTGTGATGAATAAAATGTACTGAAAGAGAGGAGTGCCCATGGCCACATGCATGTGTCTCTCCCTGACAAATGATTGATTCTCAACAGCAGTGGGGGCCCTTGCATAATTTTGCATGACATGGTAGTCTTGTCCTGACTCCTGACAGGGTGTGGAGTGTCACCGAAGCTTTTCCTGGAGGAACAGACATCAACCGAGGGGTTCGTCCATGCAGCAGGTGCTAGAACAGCAGTTACGTGACAGCTGAAGCTCTGTCCCAGCCAACAAAAATACTCTAAGAACGTTTAGCTAACATTCCCTTTAGCCCTCTGGCAGTCTTCACGTGTTCAGTCAAAAATGACCTTTTTTTATTATTTCAACAAAATTATTATACTATATTTTAGTTCGATGATGTTTTTCATTTAATATTTAGCTTTTTTGGGGGGATTTTATGGTACTGAATTATATTTATGCAGTAGTTATAATCTATTTATTTACTTGTTTGAGCATGGACATGAAAATTAAATTCCCAACTTCCAACTGTCATAAATCTTGAATGCTTTGGAGCACAGACCAAGTTTGGTTTCTTTTTAAAGACGACACTTGGCAGATTATTGCTGAACTTGAAAAAAACGTTATAAAGTTTTACATTTATTGTTATGAAAAATGTACAAAAATACAATTTTCAATTTTTATATGAAATATATATATTCAAACTGTGAGAAAATCAAAGCCATAAATCTAAACAAGTTGTGTTCCAAATTTGAGGTTGATATCTCAAAAAATGAACTTTCAGTCGGATTTTGTTTGGGCGCACTAAACCAAAAGTTTCCAATAGATGAAATTCGTCTCCGATTAGTTTTTTAATTACCCAAGAACGTTTCTTCTTGATTATTCTATCATTTTGAAAATTTTATGAGAACGTTCTCTTGTTATTTTTGAAGAACATTATTGAACGTAGTTCTGGGCTATTTCTGAGAACTGGCTGATCCTTCTAATGATTAAATTACTTTTGTTCTTAGAACAAAATCCTACCTAAATCTAGGGAGAATACGCTTTTTAAGAACATTCATCAAAAACAAATAACATACAGATATTCCATAAACAATTTTGTCAAACTGTTTTCTGCCAACAATACAGAAATATTCACAAATATTAATAACACGGAAGTTCGGAGAACATTCTAAGAACGTTTCCTCTCTAAATCACGTGAACATAATACATATATTAATAGTGTTATAAGAATGTTCCATATTATTTTAAGAACGTTATGCCCAAACATTTACACAACCTTTAAAAAACGTTAAATGAAAGTCATGGGAAAGTTCCCTGTAAACTGGGATTAGAGCCGCACGATTAATCATTAAAAGATCGCGATCTCGATTCAAACACCACACGATCATATTCCTAAATGACCACGATTCGCCTGCATCTATTAAACGTCAAAATTCAGATCTTTGTTCGCTGATCCAGAGAGAGAAGTTACTGATAAACGTTTATACTTTGGATTAAATGCCTCCAGAAGCGATCAAAATAGAGTCACCCGTTTACTAACTAGAGTAACTAACTCGACGCTTCAAATAACGATTGTATCGTTGCATTGTAACACCAGTAGTTGGCGACAAGTGACTGTTATTTGCCATTGAATTATTTATTCAAAAGATTTGTTCAAAAACTCTGATTCATCCACTGATGAAACAAGTTGTCTTTATGAGTCATTGAATCATTGATTTAATCCTATTTTTTTAAAAAATAATTCATTCAAATTAATGCATGCAACATTTTTAAACAGCAATTAACATTTTGTCAGAACCTCTAGTAAATTGCTTGTTATTTTGTTTAGTTGTCTGTTCAGAATGGTGAGAGAATCGTGATCTCTGTTTGAAACAAAAAGGGATTCTCAATTTTTCCAGAATTGTGCCGCTTTAGCTGGAGTGTAGTGTCCCAAGTAGGGGAATGAATGATTTATTTTACTTTTGTAATTTTACACCTTCCGACAAGAGCCTTCCATGAGCAGCTGGCGAAGATAAAGTCCTTTCTATATGTTCCTCTCCCTGACATTTTGCCCGGCGTTTGTGAAATATGTTTAATATGGAGTTTTAATCAACATGTTGATGGCTGTTTGTAAATCACTCTTATCTGCTCCACCTTCTGTCCTTCAGGAAGTCCCTGAAAAGCAGCAAACAGGCTGAGAGGAGTTCAGAAACACATAGAGGGATCCAGAAGAAGAGTGAGAGAGGGCTTGAGTGCATGGAGATGTGAAGAACATGAATGAGTGAGAGCAAGACAGTTTATTCCTGCAGTGCAGCTGACAGGTGATGGCAATAAGAAATGACATCCGAGAAGGGGGAAGTGAGAGCGAAAGATCATTTTTAAAGAGAAAATTAGTGCCATAATGCTATGGTGTTGCTAAGTGGTTGCTAATGGTGTTCTGGGTGGTTGCTATGTGGTTGCTAAGATGTTTTGAGTGGTTGCTTAGCCTACTGGAAAAAGTACCAAAAAAAAATCACGTCTTAGGCCTACACGCAAAAAGCAAACAGCACGACCCATGTAGTCCGATTCACGAACAAATGACTCTCAAATTAATTGGTTCTTTTAATAAACTTGGTGCTTCAAATAACGATTGTATCATCACATCATTACACCAGTAGGTGGCGACAAGTGGCTGTTAAAAAAACGTATTTGTCAAGAGATTCGTTCAAAAAGTCTGATTCATCCAGTATTGAAACAAATGAAGTATTTTACGAGTGAGTCATTGAATCATTTATTCAAACCGATTCTTTTAAATAATTAATTCAAATGTATTAAACATTTTAAATAGACTGCAGTGTGAATGCAGGATTAGTGAATGAAGGTACAGTACGTTCACGCCATGGCGTAAGTACTATAGTTACGAGATTCCAACTGGAAAAAAGCGCAATTACAACTTGTAAACTGGGAATTTTCTGAGAGCTCCTACACCACGTGACTGCTGTACCAGCTGACTACTGCAGATTCATTTAGGCGTTGATAGTGCTACCATAAAAACGCCTGGTTCCCAATCCGAGGATGTGAACATCTCAGAGCACCACATTTGGTGCTCACACAGTGATTACAACATGGCGTGAAAGCATCATGACCCGGTGTGTTCTTCTCTCCGCAGGTGTGTTTAAGGCGCTGGGGCGTGGCAGCATGCGATCTCCCCGAGCGTGATAGTTCCCCCTGGAGGTCACAGGATGCCGGTGCAGGCAGCTCAATGGACTGAGTTTCTATCCTGCCCCATCTGCTACAATGAGTTTGACGCCTGCAGCCACAAGCCCATCAGCCTGGGCTGCTCGCACACCGTCTGCAAGACCTGCCTGCACAAACTGCACCGCAAGGCCTGTCCTTTCGACCAGACGGCCATTAGCACTGACATTGATGCGCTGCCTGTCAACTGTGCCCTCCTGCAGCTGGTGGGGGCGCCGGTGAGTGAGGCATGCTGGGAGATTGATAGGATTGCTGTTGAGTTTTTGTGTTAGATCAGGTCAATCCAGTGTTGTTGCCTTTCAGGGCTGTGAAGCTTAAAATGACATTTTTTATCGTTTTATTTTCAGTGTCTTTAATGGGCATGACGTTTAAAAAAATATATATACACTACCGTTCAAAAGTTTGGGGTCAGTGAGAATTTTACTTTTATTTTTTGGAGGAAAGAAATCAATACTTTTATTTATCAAGGACAGTAAAGACATTTATAATGTTACAAAAGATTCTATTTCAAACAAATGCTGTTCTTTTGAACTTCCTATTCATCAAAGAATCCTAAAAAAAAAAAAAAAACTGTACAACTGACAGACCAACAACTGTTTCAACATTGATAATAATAATAAATGTTTCTTGAGCATCAAATCCTCATATTATACTGATTTGTGAAGGATCATTTGACACTGAAGACACTGACACTGGTGATGCTGAAAATTCAGCTTTGATCACAGGAATAAATTACACTTTACTGTATATTCACACAGAAAACAGCTGATTTACACTGGAATAATATTTAATACTACAACTGATTTTTGTTGTATTTTTAATCAAATAAGCGCAGCCATGGTTAGCAGAAGAGAATTCTTTTAAAAGTATTTAAAATCGTACCGACCCCAAACTTTTGAACGGTAGTGTATATACACTACCAGTCAAAAGTTTTGGATCAGTAAGGTTTTTAAAAGTCTCTTCTGCTTACCAAGGCTGCATTTGTTTGACTAAAAATACAACAACAAAAAACAGTAATATTGTTGAATAATATTTAATATAATTTAAAATATGATTAAAAATAACTGTTTTCTATTTAAATATAATTTAAAATGTGATTTATTGCTGTGATCAAAGCTGTATTTTCAGCATCATTACTCCAGTCTTCAGTGTCACATGATCCTTCAGAAATCATTCTAATATGCGTATATATATATATATATATATATCAAATCCCAATGAATTTCTTATGGTTTTTTTAATTTTCATTACTACAATGCAATATTTTAATTTAGCTTCAGGTCATTTTCACCAGTGGTCAGAAAAATGATGCTTTTTACAGTGACGTCCCGATGTAGACACACAGTATAAATCTGTTTTTATCCCCTGCAGGTTCCTGAGGGAGAGATCGTAAGTGTGGGCAGTGCTGAAGACACGAGACATTATGAAGTGTGCAGGATGTGTGTGGAGGAGCTGGCTCTGTATCTCAAAGCAATCAGCGGAGGAAAAGGTGAGAGTGCGAAGTACACCGGTACGATGTCGAGAACAACGCCCGTGAGTGCTGCATTATTGTTCAGGTTTGCGGCTGCATGAGCTCAGATTAGAACAGCGCAACATTTCCTGTTGTTCGGCGGGTACGTGTGCTCGATCTTATGTGGTTGGAGATATTTGCGTCAGTGGGAAAAAACAAGAAAACTGTGAAACCCAAAAGGCCACTTCTTAAACAAAAGAAAAGCATGCTGCTATTTTATTTGTTTACAGTATGTACACACACATATGTTTAGCAATTCTTAATAAAAAGCAGTAAACAAACACACCCAGTGCATTTTTACATATCGGTCACTTATTTCTCACTGAATAACTGAAATAACACTAGAACGACTCTTTGTAGGCCAATAAAACACTTGGTCTCCGTGAGCAGTAAAGCTTCAGGAAACCGGTGGAAAAGTCTGTTTAAGGACTCAATTGACTGTTTTGTTTGAGTAACAATAAAAGTTACTCCTCACAGCAGACTAGTGGGCCGCTAAAGCTCTTAAACTCCTCATTGACGAGCTTTGAGCTCATTTCAGAGCTCCTCTGCCAAGCCTCCACTGTATTACTGTGTGCTGTAGTCATAAGACTCGCGGGACTTTCACCCTCGGGATGTTTAGCAGCTCCTGGAAGTTAGAATAGTAGGAGATATTGTTGTAGATAGTGCATTAGTTGTAGATTAACTCAAAAACTATAAACTGAAAGGCGGTGCTGAGTAACTGATTACATGCAAACTGGATTACGTAATCCGATTAAAAAAATGAAGTACTTGTAATTAGATTCAATTACATTATACTGGGAATCAGAATACAGGTACTTTTCTATTGATTACATGATTACATGTTATTCTTACAATGAGTAAATTATTCATAATTCATTATTCTACTTCTTTGTTATATTTAAAATGTTCCTTTCTATAAGTCTACTGCTTATATATGCTCAGAAGGTATTCCAGGTTTGTGAGAATAATTGCACACATGTTCTGTCTTTCAAACACATTAAAATGTACAAATTCACATCATTTCATATTTACATGCATATTTCATATTTTTCTTTTTTTGTCAGCTGAACCTCTTTTCCCTAATGTATTTACTTGAAGCCCTTAGATTAAGTTAATAAATTACAAAACATTTTTTTTTGGTAAATTGTTTATTTTGATTGTTTTTATTTTAAATGTATTTATTTAAATTTGACATTTTTATGATTTAATTACTTAATAGCTTTTCATTAAATTCTCGAACCCCAGTCTGGGAAACCCGGACGTAATGTAACGTTTAATGCACTTCATGTTGTTGATAACAAAGAATGGATTTTTTTTTTCTCTTTGTATTTTTATATCAATATGGTACCAGGTTACCCTATTCAAAGCAATGTGACAATAAACGAGTTATGTCAAAAGTAATCTAAAAAGTAATCAAAAAGTAGTCAGAATACATGACCTAAAATAAGTAATCTGATTACTTTATAACTTCAACTTTTGTCATGTAATTTGGAATCATTAACTGACTACACTAAGTAATCTACCCATTTAATTGCCAGTTAATTGCATCAAGGATATTTTGACTTCAGTCCGACATGTGTCTGTTCATATGTATATGATTATGTATAAAAAAAGCATGCAGGTATTTAAAATGCAATGAAATTCACTGAAAAATAATACATGTTTACAATATACACAAATGTTTATAAAATGATTTCAAACAAAAGAAATAGAGCAAAGAGCACATTAAAATATGCCCTGTCCAGTGTAGTACAGTATTGTACACCTTTTTTCACACAAATACATACTTAAAATACTTTAAATAAGTCATTCGTTTTATACATTTTTTAAGTTTAATGTAACTTATTCGAAGTTACATATGCATGTTACAGCCGCACAGAGATATTTCTGGACTGTGGATTGACTTCTTGATAAGATCATAAGCTTTGAATCATGCATATAAATGTAACTGTGTTCTGCTCTCCCACACAGGTGTAGTGACCCTCAGTCAGAGCGCGCTCAGTAGACCCATGCAGAGGAAGCTGGTGACCCTGGTGAACTGTCAGCTGGTTGAGGAGGAGGGGCGTATGCGTGCGGTCCGGGCGTGCAGGTCTCTGGGAGAGCGCACCGTCACTGAACTGATCCTGCAGCACCAGAACCCACAGCAGCTCTCCGCCAACCTATGGGCCGCCGTGCGGGCACGCGGCTGCCAGTTCCTCGGACCGGGTGAGTTCTGTGTGCAACATTTCTAGCACTGCTTCATTTGATTATTCCTCATTAAAGGGGTCTTGACATGAGAAATTAAATTTGCCTTGATCTTTTGACATGGTCTTTGTACCATTAAACATCCTGCAAGTTTCGTAGCTTAAAACGTCCTTATTTGTCTTATTAACAATACATATATGGATATTTGTCTCATCCGTATATGTTTTATTAACAAAGTTTGAGAGGAGCACGTTCAGATAATCTACTCAGTCAGCGCAATGAGGCCTATATATAAAACACTGACTCGCCTCTGTCCCACAACAGTTGCGTCAAAAGCAAATAGAGCCATTACATTAACAGACGCTGTCTACACTGGATAGAGTATACAGATGCGTGTTCAGTTTCTGATGGACTTCACACACGTGAGTCTGCCGACAACAGGACAAATGGAAGAGTGAAAGAACAATCGCTTTGACGCGTCCAGTTTAAACAGCTTGTTTGTGTCTCATACAGAAGGATCCCAGAGTCGGAGACAAGTGTATTGTTTATTTTGAGGGCGTTCCGGATCGTGTCGAAGTATTATATGTTTGTTCAGAGCATTTTCTTTTGTAAACAAGGGACAGTGTAACGGAGAGTTCGCAAAGAAGCTTTAGTTGAAAGATGAATCAGCAACTTTATTGAATCTGATGGCAGCTGCATCACAAACCATAAGCAGATGATTTCATAATGCTTTGTCTGGAAATGACGGTTATATATGGATAATGTTTTCAAAACACTTACTCGCGTTCAATAGCGAGTGTGCGTTGATACTGTTTTCTGTGCAATGACGTTAGCCAATCAAAACAGTAGCCGTTTACTGACAAGCCTTAAAGAAGCCGTCCCTTAAAAACAGATCATTTCAGACAAAGGGCTGAAAATAATCATTTCCCACATATGATTGTGAAAAAAACCTTATTAACATATTACGTAAGTGAACCTCAAGGAACAAAAAAAAAAAAAAAAAAAAAAATCCAAGTCATGACCCCTTTAAATATATATCATTAAAGATATACAGACCTGGTTATTTTTTTTGCATATTTCGGGTTATGTACAACTTAGTGCAAATTTATATCCAATATTTCAATTTATGACATGACCAGAAAAAAGTACATCTGATCCCTTTGATTCAGTAATCTGCTAGAGGATACTGTGGAGGAATCGGTAGGGATGTGACAACTGTGCATAAAGGACTCTTCTGTGTTCTGAATAATATGACCAGACGCTTCGGAAATGTTTTCCCAAAAGGACAATTAGACAACTTCACATTATCTTTATGGTGGTGGCTGTCTGTGTCAACTTTGTTTTTCAAAGGCCAATGCTGATAGTTATGTCTAGAGAGTAAAGTATAATGCAGATAACGCATAGTAAAATCTAATGACAGTGAATGAGATTTACACATCTCAGAAAAACTGATATGGTTTATTATTCATTGACAAGTCTGTCGGTAGGTTAGTGAGCTATAGGGAAAATGTCTATTTGTCCTATTTTCCTAAATTTTTATGGTGTATTAATAGTTTTTATGTAGTTTTAAATAATGCAATATATACACTACCAATGAGAAGTTAGGGGTCAGAAAGTTTATGAAAGAAATTAATCATTTTTTTCAATAAGGATGCATTAAATTGATCAAAAGTGACAGTAAAGACATGTATAATGTTACAAAAGATTTATATTTCAAATGAATGTTGGTCTTTTGAACTTTCGATCATCAAAAGAATCAAATAATCCTCATGGTTTCCAAAAAATATTAAGCAGCACAACTGTTTCCAACATCAATATTAATATTAATAATATTAATAATAATAATAAATGTTTTTTGATTATCAAATCAGCATATTAGAATGATTTCTGTAGGATAATGTGACTGAAGACTGGAGTAATAATGCTGAAAATTCAGCTTTGATCACTGGAATAAATCACATTTGACCATATGTTAAAATAAAAAACGATTATTTTAATCAAATCAAATAAATGCAGCCTTGATGAGCATAAAATAATTTTTCAAACATTACAAAATATCACCGACTTCAAAATTTTGAATGATGCTATATATATATATATATATATTTTTTTTTTTATGTGATTCTAATAATCTCAAAATGCCCATATATGGTTTGATTAATCAGCCTGCTGAGAATGCAGTATGTCACTAGATGCAAAAAAAGTTGTAAATAACCCCAAATATTCCTTTAATGTATGTGAAGGGAATGTCCAAATATGCATTTGTGCTTGGCTGTCAATGATGATTACTCATAGGGCAGATTCTGACTGTGAAAACATGTGATCTCCATTTGAGTTTTCTAGTCTGAGAACATCCAAAGCATGAATCCATTCCTTCGACACGACCGAGCACACACTGATCACAGCACTAACTGTGTGTCTTTGTCCATATATGTATTGCAGCCATGCAGGAGGATGCTTTGAAGCTGGTGCTGCTGGCTCTGGAGGACGGCTCGGCTCTCTCGCGGAAGGTTCTGGTGCTGTTCGTGGTGCAGAAACTGGAAGCGCGGTTCCCTCAGGCGTCTAAGACCAGCATTGGTCACGTGGTCCAGCTGCTGTACCGTGCCTCCTGCTTTAAGGTCAGAGCTAAAATCAGCTTCACGTAGTGATTGCGCTAAAACCGCTGATCACTTAACAGCCATTACTCTCAGTATGAAGCCCCTGACGGCATGAATAGACAGGAAAAGAGTTATCTAATGTGTTAAGCCTGACGTAACTTGATATTATGTGGATATAAAGTGCTCGGCAATGGGAATATCTAATGCAGTCTTGGTATGCATCTAAACAGCTTGATGTTTGTAAATGAGCTGGAATATTTCACCGGGGCTTGATTTACTGTGGCACCTTATGAAATAAATCATCTTAATGAGATCATTTACATCGAACATCACTCAGTGTTGCTTATTTGGAGAGTTCAAGTGTGTTAATTATAGGGGCTTGTACACACACATGCCATTCCTCTTTATGTTGTCTTGCAGGTGACCAAACGTGACGAAGACTCCTCACTCATGCAGCTCAAAGAGGAGTTTCGCACTTACGAAGCCCTGCGCCGCGAGCACGACGCTCAGATCGTTCACATCGCCATGGAAGCGGGACTGCGGATCTCACCCGAGCAGTGGTCGTCTCTGCTGTACGGGGATCTCATGCACAAATCTCACATGCAGTCCATCATAGACAAGGTACTGCGTGAATATTCAAATATCAAAAATATAATATAATATTTAATGGAGTAATAGCCATTATTCCAATCTTCAGTGTCACATGATCCTTGAGAAATTATTCTAATATGATGATTTGATGCTCAAGAAACATTTATTATTATTATCAATGTTGAAAACAGTTGTTCTGCTTCATATTTTTGTGGAAACCACAATAAAAGTTTTCTTTGATGAATAGACCAATCAATGAACAGCATTTTAATATATATATAAATCTTTTGGAACAATATAAATTACGTTACTGTCACTTTTGATCAGTTTAATGTTTGCTTGCTGAATAAAAGTATTCATTTTTTTCCTTCATTCTATTATCAATCATAATAATGTTTCACAATATTACCATATTTTGATCAGATAAATGCAGCCCTGGTGAGAGATTTCTTTCAAAAACATTAAAGAACCTTAAATATTCCAAACTTTAGATCGTATTAAAAAACATAATTACATATAATATAGGTCAGCTAACTAGAATTTATAGAATATATATTTATAGGTGTAGGTATATATATATAAATAGTTGATATAAATGTTAATAAATAGTTATCTTTTTGGTATCTTTTTTATATATATAATTAAATAATAATTTAATAATTAAAATGTAAGGAAGCAAATATTTCTATGTTTCAGTTGAATATGTTTGGCACGTTTTTCTCTTTGGTGGAAATCTGAATGCATTTGTCCTTTTCCACTCCAACGCCACAGCTTCAATCTCCAGAATCCTTTGCAAAGAGCGTCCAGGAGCTCACCATAATCCTGCAGAGAACAGGAGACCCAGCCAACCTCAACAGCCTCAGAGCTCCTCTCGAGCGGCTGGCCGGCATCGACCACAACCCTGGTGAGGATGCGCACTCGCACTTCCACAGGGGTGCAAACGCAATCAGATTACAGAGCAATAACCTGTGTGTGTGTGTGTTTGTGTAGATGCGGCCGCTCCATCCTGGGCAGAGCTGGAGAGCGTGTTATTGGCCGTGAAGGTTGTTGTCCACGGGCTGGTGGAATTCATCCAAAACTTCAGCAAGAAGAGCAATGAAAGCCCTCAGGTACGGCCTGATCTCTCATTACACTGATTCAGGATGAATTCTGCTCAATACATTCATTTTACATCACTTTAAAGGCACAGTATGTAAGTTTTGCCGCTAGAGGTCACTTATTCAAAACCATAACAAAAGGTTGATGATGCCGTGAATGAGCATGAAATCATGGGAGTTGTCATCTTCACCTCCACAGCCTATGGAAATAAATCCGATGGGACTCAGGCAGAAATCATGTTCATGGATGGGCTAATGTATACTATTAAAGTTTTATTAGCGTTACTGTGGTATGAAGCAGGGCGGGCCGAGAGCCGTGGGAGCGGAACGATGGCGGTGGAGCGAATGCTAATGAGAGACAGATACCTGCGCGACACACCAGTCTCGAGTCACATGGGCTCTGGAGGTTTTTTATGCTCATATGCCACGGTCACCCGCTGCCGCTCCTTTCGTTTTGTTGTTTATGTTTATTTTACGATTAAAGTTGAACTTTTGCCGGTTCCCGCCTCATTCTTCCCTGAACTTGAACTTTATTACATTTGCGTTTGGTCACTTAAAGGGATACTCCACTTTTTTTGGAAATAGGCTCATTTTACAACTCCCCCAGAGTTAAACTGTTGAGTTTTACCGTTTTTGAATCCATTCAGCCGATCTCCGGTTCTGGCGGTACCACTTTTAGCATAGCTTAGCATACATCATTGAAGTGGACAAGACCATTAGCATTTCTAAAAAAAAAATGACCAAAGAGTTTTTATATTTTTCATATTTAAAACTTGATTCTTCTGTAGTTACATCGTGCACTAAGACCGACGGATAATGTAAAGTTGCGATTTTCTAGGCTGGTATGGCTAGGAACTATACTCTCATTCCTATAGTTCCTACCCATATCAGCCTAGAAAATCGCAACTTTAAATTTTCCGTCGGTCTTAGTGCACGATGTAACTACAGAAGAATCAAGTTTTAAATAGGAAAAATATAAAAACTCTTTGGTCATTTTTTTTTTAGAAATGCTAATGGTCTTGTCCACTTCAATGATGTATGCTAAGCTATGCTAAAAGTGGTACCGCCAGAACCGGAGATCGGCTGAATGGATTCAAAAACGGTAAAACTCAACAGTTTAACTCTGGGGGAGTTGTAAAATGAGCCTATTTCCAAAAAAAGTGGAGTATCCCTTTAAAATCACATTATTTTATTTCATTTTAATGAAATAGCCTACGGAAGTAAAACTGGAAATCGAGGGTAACGTGGATATGATGCATTGACAGGTGACGCAATGATACGGGCCGTTACACTGGTTAAAATTGAGGATTTCACTGGATTTAAACATTGCTGGAAACATTTGGGGAAAAGTACAGAAGTCAACAAATCATGTAACATTGTTTTAGTGGTTTTGGGATATTTCAATCCAAAAAATCTTTCGTACAGTGTCTTTAAGTACAGCTTCCCGAAATGCGAAAAGCTTTGAAATTATGTCAATTTAATCAGGAAATTCAAACATTAAATGTGGTTTCAATACTGTTTAATGTAGTGGCTGATAGATATACCTGTCATACCTCTAAAGAGGTTTTGTTAAAAGATAACGCAAAGCTTACCAAAATGTAACCATTTAGGTCTGTCAAAAATAATGTGTTAATTTCTGCAATTCATATTTTCTGTTTAACACGGTAAAACTTTAATTCATTAACACAGCATCCGTTTTCCCTTCCTTGCATCCCTTTGACTAGTTTTACAGTATAAACTATTTAATGTATTGAATATTTAGAAATGTATGTTGTTCGTGTATAAATGTATTTCTGGGTCTCCAAATGATGGAGCAGGTCACAAATTATCACAGCCATAATTTAATATCTCTATACTCTATACTTATACCGTACGTCAACTATTGACCCATTTGTATCTATTATTATTTCACCAAAGGCATTTTGAAAGAAGCTTCTGACACAATTTTTATACTTGAATAAATTATATCCATTAAGTTTCCTGGGCTATGAAAGACCAATCTTTTTTTTTTTTTTTTTTTTTTTTTGGCTGATCCTGAAAGTTTTCTGACACAGTATACTGTTCTCTTTGTTCAGGCTCAACCCAACAGCAAATACAAGACGAGTATGTGCAGGGACTTACGGCAGCAGGGCGGCTGTCCGAGAGGGGCCAGTTGCACTTTTGCCCACACGCAGGAAGAGCTTGAGAAGTGAGAACACACACACACACACACACACACACACACACACACACGCACACACACCTTCCCTTCCCTTCCTCACGTTCTATCTACATCTTTCTTTTAGGCACAGAATGAGGAATAGGAAAGTCAGTGGGGTCGTGAGGCCCTTTCTGTCAGTTCCAGCAGTTATGCCAAAAGCCAGCACCAAAGGAGTAGTCCCAGGGTCAGAGGTGAAGGGCCATGAGAAAGAGGACACGTCTCCCACTCAGCTCATCCCAAGAGGAGGAGACCACCAGGAGGAACAAACACTCCTCAATGGTGCTAACGGACTGCCTATCAGCCTAGAACAGTAAGTTCTGTTTGCCAAGGCAAGCATCACTGTTACTAAAGCTCATACTTACCGCAATAGATTTGATTTGAACAAACTTTAGTGCTTAACTCCGGCAGCATTTGTGCTACAGCCTTCAGTGATGCCTCAAATCATTGTTGAGGAGAGGCGTACTGTTACTTTTCAACACGGTTGAACTTGCAATTGTTAGGAAAGCAAACTTTTTAATGAAAATCACACTTTTGTTGCCAAAGTAAGGAATTTGTGTGATTTGTGTAGATCACTTGTATTCTACATTTGTGTTTATGAATCTGACAACAAAACAGAAGTTTTGAGGTCTTCCTGGAGTTTTGCGACAAAATAAAAAGCGCTATGGTTTAACGCTTGAAAGCAATTAAGACCGTCATAAATGTTAGTATTGTTGTAATTTTACTGTAAAAAATTGTCTGTAAAATGATTATTATTATAAATACTTATTTTTTATTTCACAGTACTATAATATTATTCATCTAGTAATATACAGTAGTCAACATTTGAACTGGATCAAAAAAGTTGTCCTAAGACAAGAACGGGTGTTGTTCAAAATTCATGTTATAACTTTGATGAAAGGTTTTGATCCACTTCAAATGTAGACTACTGGTTTTATTTATTGCTTTGTTTAAATTTATAATTGAATATAATAATAATAATATGTTATTTAGTTTCGTTTTTTGAAAAGGAACTGAATGTGTTACCATGCTAATGGTGAAAAACATTTAAAAAAAAATGTTTATTGATATAAAATTTAATAAAAAAAATTAACGAATTGAGAGCCAAACATGAATGTGACATTTCTCTCTACATTCTCTAAAATGTATTTCTTTGATTCTTATGGAAGCTGTTTCTTTTCCCAGAAATCCCATCAATCACAGCCAGTCTTCTGCGATAGCTTTGGGAAGAGAGGTAGAGGAAGGTCTCCTCAAACACGGTCCTGTCCTCACGAGAGCTCACCCTGAGATCTACCACTCTCAGGACCAGAGAACATATGACCTGTCACCCTACCACCAGCCTGCCAGTAAGCGACAAACCCTGTATCTCTCTTGTGGCATAATATCCTCCATTACACTCACTCACTTCTGTTTTTCCTCCACAGTTCCTCCTCACAGGTCATGCAGTGCTCGCTTCCATCGTTCCAGCAACGTGCCTGAGTCCATGTTACCCCCTTCAATGGGCCCTCTGTACTCAGATCAGCACCCCTCTATTCCTCCTCCGGACAGATTAGGCCCTGGCCCTTATGGGCCCCCCTCCACCTACACCTCTATGTCCCCCGCTCACGCGCACGGCATGTACACCCCCGTCTACGACAGCAGGCGCGCGTGGAGGCCGGCGCTGTATCCCAGGGAGGGGGGGAGAAGTAACTCTCTCCCTCCTGAGGTTTTCCATTCCGCCGTCTACCAGCCCCCGCTCCGGGAGCGCTACAACTCGCTGGACAATCCCTGCAGCACAGCGGAGCAGAGAGCGGCAATGCACAGGGCACGTTTCATTATCTCATGTCTAATTGTATAGGCAGTGTTGGGGGTAGTAACGCATTACAAGTAACGCGCGTTACATAATCAGATTACTTTTTCAGGCAACGAGTAAAGTAACGCATTACTTTAAAATGTACAGAACAATATCTGACTTACTTTTTCAAATAAGTAACGCAAGTTACTTTGTTTTCTCATTTATTGACTGGCACCTCTCCTGTCCCCATATTGAGAGAAATTGTAGAGTAAGTGTAGAGGCGTTGTGTGCACTGTGTAAACATACAAAGTTCTGTCATGAAACTCTAGATGGCTCAGGCTGATACGTCGTTAACTCAATCTGCTTGCAATCATATCCTTCTCTATAGGGCACAGCTGATTGGTTCCTGCTGTATCGGTAGCCAATGAGCTGCTCAACCTTTAAATACTTGTTCAGCATTTGCTGTAGCAGTTGCAGTGAGCTTTCAGAAACCCTCCACCTTCCCCAGCTCCACCTGTATAGATCTGCTATGGATAATTCATGTACGCTATATTGTACAGCAGCAGCATGTCTTACTTGCTCACAGCAGCGTGTCCAGGGCTTGACATTAACACCCACCAACCCGCCATATGTGGGTGGATTTCAGCAGTGGCGTGTAACGCAGTCACTCCTACTAGCCACTTTGGCGGGCTGAATTTTATATAGGCCTAATACACATTTTTCAATTGTAGTCTTTTAAAAAGGCATCTGAAATAATAAACTAGGTGCAATCTAGTGTTGTCAAAAATATAGATTTTTCGATACATATCGATACTGAACTATCTGAAACTTTTCCACAGGATGCACCAGCAACGCGTTCTCCCTCTTTAATCTGTCCGACAGCGACCCTTTACTCACTCGTTTAATTTGCTCCGGATGAATATCGTTGGTTACAGGGTGAGGGATTGCGCAAATTGAGCATAATTGTACTCATTCACGCAGATTTTGTGCTCACACCCAAAGTGCTTGCACATAAAGACAAGTATATTGGCTATTTAAAACAGTAAAATGGGTCCGTGCGTCAGGTCTTAAAGCAACAGCAGCCTAATATACCGGCTGCCAAATAATGAGATAATATTAAAAATATCTATATGGCCGTTTTTCCCTATGGTATCGATGTCAAAATTGTGGCCAGTGAAAATGCGGAGTGGCTAGTAACTTTGAAAAACCACTAGCCACAGTGGCTGGTGAGCAAAAAAGTTAATGTCAAGCCCTGAGCGTGTCGTGTGTGTATTGGCAGTAGCAAGTCCCGCCAAGACCAAACATATCAACATTGGTATATCCATTACCACTCTGAGAGTTGTCATGACAGAAATGAAGGTTATTGTAGGTCTAGACTAAATGTGTGCATGCATTCACTCATCTCACTTGCACAAAAATAGATTTAGTATTCCTAAAAATGGATAAAAACAGTGAAATGCAAACTCAGAATATATTACGAACACCTGCAGTAATTGAATATGTTAAATAACACAAATATAATTAATCTCACTGTCTCAGTGTCTTTGATGCTGACCTTTGATGATCAAATTCAACCATACAAATAAGCAAAAATTAGTAAGAATGTTGAACTTTCTACTACTGCGTCATTTCACTTTTGGTGTGAAAGGGCCTTTACATTTGGAAAAATTACTTTCACATTACTTTCCATAAAAAGTTACTAAGTAATGCGATTAGTAACTTCTATAGGGAGTAACTTAATATTGTAATGGATTACTTTTAAAAGTTACTTTCCCCAATACTGTTTATTGGCTCTTTTATGTAAAAATAGTGTCAAATGTTAATTTGAGTGAACTGTCAGCAGCCGAGTGTGACAAGACATTTTGTCGGTGTTCTGTTGTGATAGGTTTAAAAAAACATTATTTGCATACCGCTGGTTGCTCAAAAATTACACCCTTCACTTTTAAATGTAAAATTGGTGATTATGCTGTTTCATCATGAGAATAGAGAAGTTTAAAACTTATTTTCTGTCTTTTTTATATAGGACGCATATGCTCGTGTTCCTCTTGGCTATGAGGAACTCTATCGCCATAAACAGGAACAGTGGGTACATCACCACGGCAACATGAACAGGCCCTCCCAGTCCTCCCCAGTCTTCACTGTGGATGAGTGTCCAGAGGTACGGCCCAGTGATATGGTGTTTTTAGAGGTGTGTATCCTGGGAAAACTACAACACATGTCTGCACCGTGCTAAAGCGGCGTTAAATCAGATTTGTTGTTTCTTCGAATAATAACTTTGGCAATAAAGCTGCAGTCGCCCTTATGAGGTGTGTTAAGCTATTTTAAGTGGGTCTGTTGCTCAGCAACTGATAAATGCAAAGCAAGTAGCAGTTCTGTCCTGAAAACTGTGTGTGCGCACAAGCGCTTTGAAACGCATGAACTCTCAGAGAAAGATTTGGCACCACGGAGGCTGAGTCACTTTGCATTGTTTCTTTCCACCCCCATTTTTTAATTCTGGCAGCCTGTTGCACACGGGTGGGTGTGAGATAGAATGTTGTCATCTCTCTCTTTCTCCTCCTTTAGCATCCTGAGGGTGTAGGTGGTGGGCGTATGACTTGTAAGTGTCATGGTGGAGAAGAGAGTCTTGCCCACTATTCGCCCTGGTCGTGTAGCACCATCAGCCCGTTTGAGTCAGTGCCCCACCATTTGTCAACCCACTCCTGTTCCAAACAGCTAGTAAGTGGTCGCTTTAGAGCACACTTACTTTTACATTTGCTTACTCAATATCACATTTCTGTTGTTTCCTTTAAAGTGCATCAAACTGAATATAAAA
This sequence comes from Rhinichthys klamathensis goyatoka, assembly GCF_029890125.1. NCBI lineage: Eukaryota > Metazoa > Chordata > Actinopteri > Cypriniformes > Leuciscidae > Rhinichthys > Rhinichthys klamathensis. The sequence goes on from NW_026606643.1 coordinate 3,700,990, forward strand.
CAGGTACGAGAGGAGTCATTTCAGATCACATTTACAAATATAGCATGATTTTATATTACAGTATAATTATTACAGTTCAGTATATGATATTGTTTATGTATGTATATGATGTATGTATTTGATATACATACAGTATACGATATTACAGCATAATTATATACTTTTAAATGAGCTTATTCTTTAACAAATCCCTTTTGATTCCCTCAAACTGAATTAAAAATGAATGTGTAGAGAGCACAACTGGAGTCACTTCAGATTGCATTCACACTGATTCATTCTTAAATTAGCTTACTCAGTAACACTTTCTTATTGTTTCCATCAAACTTTATCAACATAAATGTGTGGCATAAATGGAGTCACTTTAGATTCACACTGATTTACTTATACATTTGCTTCCCAAATAACACATTACTATTAATTCCCAAACGAAATAAAAAAATGAACATGTACTGTAGCAGGTACAGGAGCCACTTTAGATAACATTCACATTGCTTTATTTCTAATTTTACATACTCTACAACACTTGCCTATTGATTAACACAATGTGAACTAAAAACAAATGTTTGGCAGATACAAATGGAGTCACTTCAAATAGCATTCACACTGATTTACTCTCAATTCTTCTTACCCAGTAACACATTCCTGTTGATTCCTTTAAACTGAATCAATATTCCTGCAAACTTAATTAAAATACTATGAATGTGTAACAGGTGTAAGTGGAGTCACTTCAGATCACATGTGCATTTTCTCAAACTGAATTAAAAATGAATATGAAACAGGCACAAGTGGAGTCACTTAACATCACATTCACACTAAATTATAAATGAATGTGTAGCAGATATAAATGGAGTCACTGCACATCACATTCACACTGAATTAAAAATGAATGTGTAGCAGATATAAATGGAGTCACTGCACATCACATTCACACTGAATTATAAATGAATGTGTAGCAGATATAAATGGAGTCACTGCACATCACATTCACACTGAATTAAAAATGAATGTGTAGCAGATATAAATGGAGTCACTGCACATCACATTCACACTGAATTAAAAATGAATGTGTAGCAGATATAAATGGAGTCACTGCACATCACATTCACACTGAATTATAAATGAATGTGTAGCAGATATAAATGGAGTCACTGCACATCACATTCACACTGAATTATAAATGAATGTGTAGCAGATATAAATGGAGTCACTGCACATCACACTGAATCACTCTTTGATTACTCTGCAAAATACCGTATTTCTGTTGATTCACTTAAACTGATTTAGAAATGAATGTGCAGCAGGTAAATTTACACATTTGGCAAACACTTTTATACAAAGGGCTACATACCCTTTTGTAAAATTAAACAACATATTTTACATTTTTGTTGTGATAATTGTAAATAAATGGTCAATTTCAGAAATTACCTCTATATCATGACACTACACAAAGCAGTGCTTCATAAATGTGATTGTGATATGGCTCCTAATGGATATCTAATTATCTGTCCTCAGGACGAGGAGAGTGGTGGCAAGCGGTGGCTGCACATGTTCGAACCCTACAGGCGACTGAAAGAAGAAGATCCCATAATTCCTTTTGGAGAGGGGCCCATCATCTCTAAATGGGGAGCCATCTCCCGAGCTTCCCGCACTGGCTTTCACACCACTGACCCGGTCCAGGCCACCGCATCGCAGGGGTGCGCCAGCACCACATCAATCAACTTCAGAGGTTAGACATTGTTTGGTTTGCTATGCTTTAGAGACTGAATTTCTTTGTCTTTGAGAGTGATTCGTGTTTTCTTTTCTTTACAGATTATGGCTGCCATATTGGTCACAGTGACCTCAGATGGGGCCCTCGTGGTTCTGATTCCTCTAGTCACTCCAGCTTTCTAGAGAGGTACCAAAATAAAAATCTCATAGATTTGCATTGAAGGAGCCATATATAGAGACTTGGGAGTGGGTTCTTTTGACTTGCTCCAGTGAACAACCACACAGCAAGTCATGCATGTATAAATTATTATTAGTGTCATTTGTTCATTAATTTTACTGTATTGTCGGGAACATTGTACAAGTTGTCTAAAAAAAAGTGTTTCCCAGTCTTTACCCCCATCCCACCCCGCCGTAGCCGTCTCGCTGTACCATTCTAAAAATAGAGCAGCCGCCGGAACACAGCTCCACTCGTTTGTGTTAGCAAAGCTCTTACACACAGCAGTGAGGACTTACATTTAATAGTGTCTCCTTAACACACACAAGTCCTTATCCAGGGCCATATTGTAGCATTTTATTTTTTCCCATGAAATCAACTTAGCACCACTGATAATATGTAAAAAGTATGGTAACCCATACTCGGAATTTGTCCTCTGCATTTAATCCATCCAAGTAAGTCCACACACATTAGGAGTAGTGAGTAGTGAGCACACACACTCTGCAAACCGTGGATACATGCAAAATGAATATGCTTTTGAAAAAGTATGATATTTTTGTTTAAGGATTCTTTGTCCGTAGAGCTGCCTGTCTGGCACTACTTTAGCCGTGCATTTCCCTGAGAATAATTGCACACCTTAGAATGTTAGTCAACCAATCAGATTCAAGCATTCAACAGCCCCATAGTATAATACATTATAAATGTCACTTTTAATTGATTTAATGCATCCTTGCTGAATAAAAATGTATTTCTTTACAAAAACTTAAATCTTACTCATGTAAACTTTTGAACAGTAGTGTATATACAATTATTGATAAAAAATAAAACATGCATTTCAGACGCTTTCATTAGCTTATAGATGAATCCACCTTTCATTTCCAAAGAAAAAAAATCCTGTTTTTCCTCTGATATGTCCTCTAATAATTTAACATTGCTTTTTGGTGTCAATGATGATTACTCATAGGGCAGATTCTGAGTGGGAGTACACCTCTCACCTGATCTCAAAACTGAGTTTCTAGTCTGAGAACACCAAACAACAGAGCCGACTGATTTGTGTACTGAAGTGTAGGTATGTTTCAGAGCTCAGTGTGTGTGTCTGTGTTTCTCAGCGATCAGCTGGCCGTGCCCGGGCTGCATGTAAGGCGTAATTCCTTCAGTAGCGGGTCAAAGCAGGGCATAGATCTGCTGGAGAAGGACGGGACGGAGAGTGAGCCTGACAGAGACATCGAGCTGGAGCTTTCCGCGCTGGACATGGAGGACGCTGAGACACAGGACTGCAACTCTGAGGTAACATTTAGACTCAGACTTGAAAGCCTACATTGCATTTGGCGGTTTTTGTGTTGTTTAGTGTTTAACTGCTTGTATAATCTAAAGGACTCAATTGAAACGCAAAGCCGCTCCCAGAACATCCACCTCTCTGCAGTCTTCGGTGATCCAGCATCCAGTTCTCAGTTGGAAAACAACCTGCCTGACAGAATGGACAACCACCTTATGAAGAAGATGGCATTCAGGTAAGCAGAGCTTTGTTGACACTGCACACAAATCTGATTAGGTTTTCAAATCCCTATTTTTAGGGCTGACTGTTTGCTTGTCATTTTGCACGTAATGAAATCGGATCAGTTTGATTGTAGTCAATATCCAGTGCATCTATATTGGTTGCTGTTGTGATGTCAGGATTCTTTCGCATACAACAACTCTCAGCACTGTCAATTTATTGTCATTTTATCTTCACTTTTTCCCAGTTATGTTATAGTTTTTATTGTTATTTTAGAATTTGTTTTAATTTGATGTGACTTTGCTCGGATTAATGATCTGTTCACACCAAGTCTGAATTTTTGATACAAAAAACATTAAATGTATTATTATTACTGCGTAGACGTAACAATATGCAAAATAATTAACTCTTTCCCCTCCAGCGTTTTTGAACAAAGTTGCCAGCCAGCACCAGCATTTTTGATAGTTTTCATAAATGTTTTATGGCCCCCAGAATATTTAGTTGTATGAATATCTGAACATGCTATATATCAAAAGAAAGAACAGACCCTCTGCTTTTAAACAAACAAAAAACTGTTTTATTCTAGCTTCATCTAGCAACATTTTGAGCAAAAAGCTGAGAAAATCGTGTTTTTGTCAAAGACTACATCCAGATCGGATTCAGAACGATGATCAAAACATAGATGGAGTAGATTGAGTCCATCAACACCCCTAATGCTTGCACAGTCGTCTTGGGTCGACATTTAATTCGGCAGCAATAGGCAGTTTTGATTTATATGCTGTTTAATGTTGATGATGATCCGTTGTTTTACATATGCATATGATTACAAATGCAATCCCTAATTTCTGTTTCTTCAGCTGTTTTTTGATCAGGAGATTCTGTACTCTTTCAGAAGATGCCTAATAGCGCCCCCTGTCGTATAACAGTGAAAACACAGAAAAATTCCGTCAATGGCGGGGAAACGTTGTTTAATAAATGACAGAAAATTGCGTCAATGGCAGGAAAAGAGTTAATATGACTGAGGCTAAAAAGGAAAATGTATAATTGTGTGAATGCAAAAACCTTTGAGATCAACAACAAATAATTGTGGGCAGCATTTTCTCTTCCCTTTTAATAGTTGATATATTAATAAGAGCTATAATTTTATTATTTCTCTTATGACATTACAGAAAGACCCTCTCTCCTGGAGGCCTCAATATGGGGAAGATGCAGATGAGAACGTGCTCGCCCAGGCCCGGAGACCCCCCGCGACCCAGTCCAGGACCTGAGATGCTGCTAAACGGGAACTGAGGCCGGCTGGACACACCAGCCCTCCTCATGTTCTAATTCCATGGGGTCATGCCAAGAATCCACCATCCTCCTTAGGTAGAAGGTAGAGTTGCCCTTATAGGAGTCAATCGAGGCAGCAAGACGCAGCCGGAAGCCTTCTGTATTCATGTGTTCTCTTCATAAGAGCTAGCTATGCCCTGTAATTGTAATCACTCATCATCCTTTCAGAGTCAGTTTGTTTTACTTAATCACTGCTTGTGGATGAATGTTCACTTTGAGTCACAACTCCACCTCAGGTAACTCTTGATGTCAGCCAATCAGAACCCTCTCCAAGCCAGGAAACCAATTACCCATGTCCCGTAACTCTGTACAGAAGTGACGGTTCTCACTAGCTTTTAGCTCATGTGGAAACCATAATCTACTGTATAAAAACTATATAGTGGACTTTTCCAGTATATATCAAGAATAACCAAGGTGCTTGGAATCTATAGTACTTGCATTATTAATATTATTGCAGTGTTAGCCACTGAAATGTTATGTGCATGAATTATTTGTTGGGCATCATTGTTTGAAACAACCATTCATTGATCATTGTTTAAATGTATGTATAGATCGTGGTATAGGTCTGATATCTCTAAGAGACATTTCATAGGCAATCAGTCAATATTTTGTACTACTACTAAAAAGAACAGTTCCCCCAAAAACGAAAATTCTTTCATTCTGTCATAATTTACTCAGCTTTATATCGTTCCAAACCTGTATGATTCAAATACTGTATTTTTCATATAATGAAAGTAAATGGAAACAGGCTCTACAAATTCAGGTGTTATTCTACATTCAAATACAATGCATCATCAAGATGTGTCTCACCAGCTTTGACAATGTCGATTGGTCACAAAAACTCTGGCGGAAAAAAAAACACTTTGCAGTGTTGTAGTCTAGACCAGCTCATTTGAGTCTGAGTCCAGGCCAAGACCTAAGTAGATTGAGTCTGTGTCAAGAGCAAGACTAGAAGAGGCCAGAGTTTTAGTCAAGACAGAGACCAGAAGAGACTCAAGTCTTAATCAAGACCCAGACCACAAAAGGGTCAAGCCCAAGTCAAGAGAGAGACCAGAAAAGGGATGAGTCCGAGTCAAGAGAGAGACCAGAAGAGGGATGAGTCCGAGTCAAGACAGAGACCAGAAGAGACTCAAGTCTTAATCAAGACCCAGACCACAAAAGGGTCAAGCCCAAGTCAAGAGAGAGACCAGAAGAGGGTCAAACCCGAGTCAAGACCGAGACCAGAAGATGGTCAAACCTGAGTCAAGACAGAGACCAGAAGAGGGTCAAACCCGAGTCAAGACCGAGACCAGAAGATGGTCAAACCTGAGTCAAGAGAGAGACCAGAAGATGGTCAAACCTGAGTCAAGACAGAGACCAGAAGATGGTCAAACCCAAGTCAAGACAGAGACCAGAAGAGACTCAAGTCTTAATCAAGTCCCAGACCACAAAAGAGTCAAGCCCGAGTCAAGAGAGAGACCAGAAGAGGGTCAAACCCGAGTCAAGACCGAGACCAGAAGAGAGATGAGTCTGAGTTAAGAGAGAGACCAGAAGAGATGCAAGCCCGAGTCAAGACAGAGACCAGAAAAGACTCAAGTCTTAATCAAGACCCAGACCACAAAAGGGTCAAGCCCAAGTCAAGGGAGAGACCAGAAGAGGGTCAAACCCGAGTCAAGACCGAGACCAGAAGATGCTCAAGTCTTAATCAAGACCCAGACCACAAAAGGGTCAAGCCCAAGTCAAGGGAGAGACCAGAAGAGGGTCAAACCCGAGTCAAGACCGAGACCAGAAGATGCTCAAACCTGAGTCAAGACAGAGACCAGAAGAGGGTCAAACCTGAGTCAAGACAGAGACCAGAAGAGGGTCAAACCCGAGTCAAGACCGAGACCAGAAGATGGTCAAACCTGAGTCAAGAGAGAGACCAGAAGATGGTCAAACCTGAGTCAAGACAGAGACCAGAAGAGGGTCAAACCCAAGTCAAGACAGAGACCAGAAGAGACTCAAGTCTTAATCAAGTCCCAGACCACAAAAGAGTCAAGCCCGAGTCAAGAGAGAGACCAGAAGAGGGTCAAACCCGAGTCAAGACCGAGACCAGAAGAGAGATGAGTCTGAGTTAAGAGAGAGACCAGAAGAGATGCAAGCCCGAGTCAAGACAGAGACCAGAAAAGACTCAAGTCTTAATCAAGACCCAGACCACAAAAGGGTCAAGCCCAAGTCAAGGGAGAGACCAGAAGAGGGTCAAACCCGAGTCAAGACCGAGACCAGAAGATGCTCAAACCTGAGTCAAGACAGAGACCAGAAGAGGGTCAAACCCGAGTCAAGAGAGAGACCAGAAGATGGTGTTATGGCAAAAATTCATCTCAAACAAACATCACTGCGTAAGAGACACTCAGAGTCAAATTATATAAAATAGAAGTATTTATTCTTGCAAGAATAGGAGCAGTCTAATACACAGTTGTTACCCTGTGCAGAAGAGTGACACACCCCCAGACAGACTGAACTAGCTTTTATCTTAGTTCCAAGGCCTTCTTCCCCCCAGAGCCTTCCTCCCAGTAGTTTTCCATAGACGTCACTAGTTGGCCCACTAAGCTCCCCTGCACCAAATGGCCTTCTGACATCTAGGTCAGAGGTCCTTGTTCGTCTGTTCTCTGAAGTGTCTCCCTCTTCTGCCTCCCCAGGTACATAAACAGAATCTTCTCTCACTACAAGTGAGAGACACACATGTGACATTCTTTGAATCATCTATATTTAACTAAAGATCAATGAATATCATTAAAATTGCCACCACAACTGTCAAACCTGAGTCAGGACAGAGACCAGAAGAGGGTCAAACCTGAGTCAAGACAGAGACCAGAAGAGACTCAAGTCTTAATCAAGACCCAGACCACAAAAGGGTCAAGCCCGAGTCAAGAGAGAGACCAGAAGAGGGATGAGTCCGAGTTAAGAAAGAGACCAGAAGAGATGCAAGCCCGAGTCAAAAGAGGGAGACCAGAAGAGGGTCAAACCTGAGTCAAGACAGAGACCAGAAAAGACTCAAGTCTTAATCAAGACCCAGACCACAAAAGGGTCAAGCCCAAGTCAAGAGAGAGCCCAGAAGAGGGTCAAACCTGAGTCAAGACAGAGACCAGAAGAGGGTCAAACCTGAGTCAAGAGAGAGACCAGAAGAGGGTCAAACCTGAGTCAAGAGAGAGACCTGAAGATGGTCAAACCTGAGTCAAGACAGAAACCAGAAGAGAGATGAGTCTGAGTTAAGAGAGAGACCAGAAGAGATGCAAGCCCGAGTCAAGACAGAGACCAGAAAAGACTCAAGTCTTAATCAAGACCCAGACCACAAAAGGGTCAAGCCCAAGTCAAGGGAGAGACCAGAAGAGGGTCAAACCCGAGTCAAGACCGAGACCAGAAGATGCTCAAACCTGAGTCAAGACAGAGACCAGAAGAGGGTCAAACCCGAGTCAAGAGAGAGACCAGAAGATGCTCAAACCTGAGTCAAGACAGAGACCAGAAGATGGTCAAACCTGAGTCAAGACAGAGACCAGAAGAGGGTCAAACCTGAGTCAAGAGAGAGACCAGAAGATGGTCAAACCCGAGTCAAGACAGAGACCAGAAGATGGTCAAACCTGAGTCAAGAGAGAGACCAGAAGATGGTCAAACCCGAGTCAAGACAGAGACCAGAAGATGGTCAAACCTGAGTCAAGAGAGAGACCAGAAGAGGGTCAAACCTGAGTCAAGAGAGAGACCAGAAGATGGTCAAACCTGAGTCAAGACAGAGACCAGAAGAGACTCAAGTCTTAATCAAGACCCAGACCACAAAAGGGTCATGCCCGAGTCAAGAGAGAGACCAGAAGAGGGATGAGTCCGAGTTAAGAGAGAGACCAGAAGAGATGCAAGCCCGAGTCAAGAGAGGGAGACCAGAATAGGGTCAAACCTGAGTCAAGACAGAGACCAGAAAAGACTCAAGTCTTAATCAAGACCCAGACCACAAAAGGGTCAAGCCCGAGTCAGGAGAGAGACCAGAAAAGGGATGAGTCCGAGTCAAGAGAAAGACCAGAAGAGGGATGAGTCTATGTCAAGACAGAGACCAGGAGAGGGTCAAACCCGAGTCAAGAGAAAGACCAGAAGAGGGATGAGTCTATGTCAAGACAGAGACCAGGAGAGGGTCAAGCCCGAGTCAGGAGAGAGACCAGAAGAGGGATGAGTCCAAGACAAGACCAAGACCCGAAGAGAGTCGAGACTGAGTCAAGAACGAGACCAGAAAAGGGACGAGTCTGAGCCAAGACTGAGAACAGAAGAGACCACTGAGACCACAGTCAGTGCACAAACATATAGCACCGTTGCGCTTCAGGCGACCTGAGTTCGAGTCCCGGCTCGTGGACCTTCCCTGATCCTGTCCCCCTCTCTCGCTCGCCTACTTCGCTTCTTGTCTGTCCTGTCATTATAAAGGCAAAAATGGCAAAAACAAATCTTAGAAAAAAAGAGAGAGACCACAAAAAGTCTGAGTCAAGACCGAGACCAGAAGAGGGTCTAGTCCGAGTCAAGACCAAGAACAGGACAGGCTCATGTTAGAGTCAAGACAGACACCAGAAGTGGGTCCAAGTCAATACTTCAATTCTGAATTTGGATAATTTTGGGTGAACTGTTCAAGCTACAAGCAACAAACAGCACAATAGAATTTTAGAGTTCAGTCTCGTTTGAGGATGTGAGATTGTGTTTAGTGTGTATGAAATGCTCAATACAGTGACAGTTCCCATTTGTTGTTTACAGTGGTCCAAAGGTCACCTCATTTTCATTGCTTCGGTTTCTGTTTCGTAACTTCTGTAGTTTCAGTTTAAAGAATACAGACAATTAGACTTAGTTTAAGTCCCCCCCAAGTTCCTGTTTTCCTTTATTTTATTACAAAACATTGCTAACTTCCATGAAGTTGTTGATGGAATATTTTGTATACGTTTTTAATTGTTTGGTCAGCATTTTGATAGTATCAACCCAACCCACTATAGTGCTCCTGAAAGGAGATGAAAACTGTGTTACATCACTTCAAATCTCTCCTATATAAAACAGCATTGATTTGATTCAGTGTCTAATTTATGACGGGATTGTTTTGTTGAATGTTTTTCTCCCTTCACTGACTTCTCCTTTGTTAAACGTATTGCCTGGACCAGTTAAGTGTACATGTATATGTTTGTATTTGTGTATGAATGTGGACATGTCTTTGTTAAGCCTGAACAAAATATGAATATGAATGCATTATCACTTAAGACTGTTAATCACGGTTTTACTTATGTGGTATATTAGTGTTTTTCCACTGAAATGAGTAATGAGGAGTGAAATCTTCCTGGTCATTAAATCTCATTTTTCCTCCTGCAGTCAAAGTGTGTTTCGACAGGGGATGTTACAGCTGCACCTTCCAGCAAAGATATTGTGTTTTTTTTTGTTGCAAAATGCTGATATACACAGAAATTTGTTCATTTTCTGTCCAAGCGCAACATCTTGTTGATTCATGTAGAGAATTTTTGCCTTTATTTTTGGATTATTTTTTATGTTTGGCCTCATCTGATATGAGAGTTTAAAAAAATGGTGCTGGGTTGGTAACGATACGAGTTTCTGTTTTAATTTCCTCGCTAGCTGTCAATAACACGACTTTTCCCCTTTTTTATCACCCGTTTGCGACGCAGCAAAGCCTTATTAGTACACGTTTGACTCGTTTATCTGCCCAGCTCAGCCCTGTATCATGCATGCTGCCTTTGGCAAAGAGGTTCTTCTTTGGCAAAGGAAGTATGATTGTGTAGTTGTGTCACACAACGTCCCAGCGCTGTGAGTGTCCTGCACTGTATCTTACATTATGCTCACTTCCTATAGCGCTTACTGTCTGCTCTTATGGATTAATATCAGGATTATGATTGTTGTTTTATATCCATAGTTCTGTAGGTTTTTTTTTCCCTTGGAAATGTCATTTTTGTTTGCATATAAATTTTAAAAATTTGCTTAGCTGTAATAATGGGGCAGGACGTGTTTGGTTGTGATGATGCTTGTTTTTGTCCTGTGCGCAACTGCAAAAACGAACTGATGTGTTGGATATTTTTACGTCTGTATTAGACATTTTCTTTGCAAATCTATTGTTCGATTCAATTGTAAATGAATAGAAGATGGGCATCCGTCATTTTATACAACCAGAGCCATCATTAGATGGACATACTGCACATTTTTATGATGTATAATCAGATATATGAGGCTATTTATGGTCACAGAGAGAAAGATTCTAAAAGTCAGGAATATCTTTTGATGAAATAATAGTAGAGATTATTTATATTGCATTTGTTTCTTTTTAAATACCACGGGGCAAGGATTTCCCTTTTGCTTGTGGCAATGCAAGGAAGAATATATAGAAATGTAGCCAACGCACAGTGGATTCTTACTGTTTTGGTTGTTTGTTTGTTATTGCTCTTGTATCTTGGCTAAGCTTTGCTCTGATATATAGGGCAAGCTGCTGAGATGAATCTAAAGGTCATGACATGTAGTTGCATGCCAAGATAATAAACAGTTACATCATCACTTGAGTGTTCAGACTCTTTCTTACCGCGAGGATGCAGTTTTATGAATTAGCATGACATCTGCTGGTGTGCTTTGGTACCACGTGTTATGGTTGGCCTCTTGACTGCAATATCCTCACCTGGACAAGCTGAAGAGTCTGAAATAGTCATTCGTGTTTTTAAAGATTAACCCATGTAAGTTTATTTTTTATTATTAATGTACACTCAGACAGTAAAATGTGATTTTATAACATGTAATGTAACATGTAATGTAATCTCACTTCACTTCGGTGTATTTGTGTTCTGTGTTGTAGCTGATTTTTTATTTTTATTTGACAAGCATAAAAAATATCGATTTTTTCCTTTCCCCACATTCATCCAATTTAAATATATATATATATTTAATTTTTTTTAGGCTTATATAAATGTAAAAAAAATACCTGGAGACCCCGGACATCCTGGGAGGGATTTTTCTTTTATGCCAACATACAATATCATTCCAATTTAGTTGTGTTTTTGTTTGTAGAACTATAGCAATTGTCAACCCTGACGACATCAAGTCATATGCCATTTAGATGAAGGGAACTTTTTTTTTTTTTTTTACATTTCAGCAAACGTCATTTGGGCTTATAAGGGTCAACATCCAGCTCACAAAAAAAATGTATTGTGATTATGTGGTGTGAAAATGAGAAGGCGTCACAATGCGCAGAACTTAAAAATAGATTTCCTTGTTTGTAGCAATGGAAAAAATACCCTGTTCATTTCAGTTTAATATCTGGTTGATTATGAATTTAAAACCAAAGCTTCACTATGTTGTGAAAACAAACAAATGGTAGAGGATCCAATGTTAAAACATCACAACCTGGCACATTCATATACGGCTATAGTTTTTGCTGCTAATATATGTTGTTACACTTTCAAAATCAAATTAATATAGTTATATTACATTTAGGAAATACGAGCAGGAAAGTAGGAAATGTGCACTTTTCAACACTTATATCTGCATAATCCATGCATTCTATACATAAGATGTAGATTTTCTGAATGCATGGGTTGTCTTTTTGACAAAGTACATATTCCACTTTATGACAAAGTACATATTCCACTTTATGACAAAGTACATATTCCACTTTATGGCAAAGTACATATTCCAAAATGTAGGCTACTTTTTCAAAATGTACTTGTACAACTTTTTGTTTAGAATAGCATTGTAACATTATAGGCTAGTCTTTTGTTTCTGCAATAGTATGCAAACTGCATAGTATGCAATTTTTCTGTAGCCCATGCATAGAATACCCGGATGATCTACTACATTAAAATGTGCAGTATGCAACAAAGCACACTGCATGCAAACTTGAATCCCACAATGTAACATGCTAAATTTGCATTTAATGTCATATCAGCTTTGATTTTTAACCAATCTTTTTTGTTTTTGACTCATTGCTTCATTTGACAGCCAAATGTTGCGAAATGTTATGCACATAGCCTACATTAAAAATGTTAAATGGTTATTTTCTAAATGATAAACGGACTCTACTCATTCAGGTAAACATAACACATAGCGATTTCATTTGACCGCAAGTAGCATGTTGAAATGTTTATTTTTCTTCCAAAACTTTTTATATAGGCTACTATTATTAAATACCATAATGCAAAATTCCTTGCGTACGCTGATATTCGACTCCATCCCGAACATTGCCGAAGAGTGCGGCAGCGCATGCGCAGTTCGAGCGGGGTTTGGTTTGTGTTTACAGCAGCACTGTTGCTGGCTAATGTTCAGCGCTGTTATGTCAAGCCTCTCTGGAATAAAAAGCTTTTGTGGAAACAGGTAGGATGAGTGGCAGCGATGCACACCACCGTGCTTTTATCTACTCTACACGTCCGTTTCTTTATCCAGCAGTTTTGTCTTTTAAAGAGGAAAATATGACACCATATATGCAGATTATGATTTGATGCTAGCATGCTACAGTGTGTTAGCCCGTTAAAGGCCGTGTGCTGATCTCTGCTTCACTACATGACACAAAACCTGCAAAGATCTGCTGTCTGCACAGCTCACATACCCACCTTTGTGACAGATTCAGTTTTGTACGAAGAACAATAGAAAATCAAGGACATTGTTTGTGCATCTATGTCGAAGCCATATAAGATTTAATTTTAGGAGTTGTTCGCCTTCACACAGTAGAAATGCATCATTTGCGATAGATGCAAACATTGATGTATTTCTAAGTTTTCGCGCATTTGAGGATGCAATTGTTCTGAATTTAGTTGGATGTGCTTTGGTGATCATGTGTCTGATTGCAGTAGCTATTGATGGGGAATTTGATTCAGATTCATCGATATCCATTCACCAAAAAGATCTTTCACTGTTCAGTGAATCTTTTTGTATTCCGCCAATAGGCGACAATTGACTGTCTTTCTGTGTGTATTGTGTAATAAGCAAGTCATTGAATCATGCACTCAAGTGATTCATTCGTTCATGACCGAAACACATTTTATTATTATCCTTTATTTAAGGATGCACAATATATTGGTCAATATATTGGTCACATATTTTGTGTATATATATATATATATATACACAGTATATGATTTATCTCATGTAGGATACGTTTTAAGTTAATTACCGCGGTAGTAAAGCTCTCCAGTCTGCTGACCATCTTTAGCTTCAGTGCATGCAGCTCAAATGGCAATGCACAACATTAATAACTATGATTGGGACTGTCGTGCACATAACATTATAATAAGAACACTATTGTAATATTGCATTGTGAATTAGTTTGGGTTGATTGCCCTGTTTCAGCAGGTTGTTACGGGAAGAGTGCGTCCACAACAGGAGAGATCTGACACATAACTTAGTTCAAGTTCACTTGTGCATTCGCATAATTTTGTGCAGATATAGCCTAAGTTGTAATATTATGTTTATGTTGCATACATATCTGATTTATCTCATATAGGTTTCATTGAGTTAGTTAACCCACTAACAAAGCGATCATTATCACTTATGGTTCATCGTGGACAGCTCAAACACCAGTGCTGTTATTTGAAACAGTGATATTAATTTAAGATGTTTCCTTTTCAAAAAACAAACAAACATTGATGCATTATTAATAATAACGCACTTTTTTTCTCGTATTATTTTTATAATCAATATGGTTTAATTAATTAAACCAAATTAACCATTTCATTATTGTCTGGGTGTAGTCTAGGCTATTCCATTTTATTTATCTATAGGCACATGCATTTTTATTTTTTAAATGTTTTGTTCAAGTGACTAATTTGCATTATGTAGGCATTATTTTATTTCTTTGTAAAGTAAGTTTTTGTCATAAAGAAATTTTGGACAGCTTTTAATGTTGAGATTTTTGCTTTTGTTATTAGGCTCTCAAAAAATAAAACAATTGGATTTAGATTTATCGGTCAATATATTAGTTCTGTCAGGTCCACTACCGTCAAATACGATTGACCATTAGCATACAGTTTGGATTGGCGATATGGTTCTGTTCTGGGCAAAAACTCCCTGCGCATCCATGCAGCCTAGCATGGATAAGAGCAATAACAGAACAGAACAGAACCAACATGAATGTATTGCAGATATCATTAATTCAAGATTTTAAAGTACAAATTAATTTGAGAATTTATTCTGATTCAAAGGGCACTCAGAAGGCCAAATCCTGACTGAGGAGAGGAGGAGCTGGGGATGGAGGAGGGTGATTGGCTCCTGAGAAACGCGATAGCTGCTGATAAAACTGAAGGAGCTTATATTGATAGGCGTCGTATTCCTATAGGTGGATGTGGATCAGCTGAGAGTCAGCTGATGAGAGCTTGACTAATGTGACTTGCCAGAACTGATGCCAGAACTGTGCATCCCTACCTTTATTATGACAACAAAACTGCCTAGCAGGACTAAGAGCACTTGCTAATGTCAATAAGTAGCCTACTTGTTCAGTGCTGCTCCAAGTCTTGTTTAGACTTACTTTGACGTTCAGTGTTCGTTTTAAAATTATACTCTTGACAATTTTTGTTTTCGTTCTTCAAAAATAAGTTTGAAGTCGCTTTCAATTAGAATTGCAACTTCAATGTCTACTATAAAGCAGCTCTCCAGTGTGTTCATGTTTTTACTCTCGTCTCTAATTTTCTTCGGCGGGACAAAGATTAATTTTAAATTTTAGGAAAGCTTCAAAAGGGAAGGATGAGCTAGTGGACTCCAGACTAGGGGTGGGGGAAAAAATCGCGATGCGGACGTGGACGATTCTGAATCGATTCACAATTGTCAAAAATCGATTTTCAAAAAAAAAAAATTTTTTTTAGATATATATTTATAATAACGTAATATTGACGGAACGCGAAAGACGGAACTCTGAAGCGCGGAAGTGCAGTGGCCGGACCGTCTGTGGCGTGCACATAACAGACGCGGACGCGATGGCTGAGCGCCAAATCCAAACACCCTCCTCGTTAAAAGCTGACGTGTGGAAATATTTTGGCTTCTGAAGTTGAAGGGGGAAAGGAGCTGGACAAGAGCCACACTAGTTGTAAGCTTTGTAGAGTAAAACTAAAATATTTCGGAAACAAGACACATGAAGCCAAATGACACGTTTCCAGCCAGAGGAGGAAAAACACTCGGCTGTAACCTTACCGGTCGTTGTTATATTATTAATTTACTACAAATATGCTGCTGCTAGTTCAGACACACATGTATTTTCCTGTTGGTTCTTTGCAATGTTAATAAAATATATTGTACGTTAATTCTTTATGGGTCATTACTTTGTACTTTTAAAGCAAAGTATTTATAGTCACACACACACAAAAAAAAGATTCTGATAATCGATTTAGCATCGAATCGCAGCCCTCTGAATCGTAATCGAATCGAATCGTGAGGTGCCTAGAGATTCCCACCCCTACTCCAGACTAACATTTGAGAGCAATGGCACTGGTGCCACAAGTTCTACAGATAGTAGCATCAGCACCTGATTTGGTACCACTAAGGTGGTGGTGGAAGTTTTTTTTTCAATATTTAAAGGTGCAGTGTGGGATTTTGAGCGGCATCTAGTGGTGAGATTGCAAATTGCAAACAGCAAGTCACTCGCGGCCTATCCCTCGGTTTTCAAACTCGAATGAGAAGCTACGGTGGCCGACGTAAGACAAAATATGTCGTCGTCTGAGTCTGAGTCAGCAGCAGAGAGTAGTAGGTTTCTTTAGCGCTGTTTGTTCGCTTTCGGCTACGGTAGAAACATACCTTCAGACCTTCATAGAAGGGGATTCCCGCGTCTATGTAGATATAAATGTCTCATTCTAAGGTAATAAAAACATAACGGTTCATTAAGTAAGGTCTTTATACACCACTGAAAACATAGTTATGGATTTTATATTGCATTTCTGTCAATAGATCCTCAGAAATATTACACAATGCACCTTACATAATATAATAGTAATCAGCTGATTGTCTCACGAACGTAACCAGCACATTCTCCCCACACAGCAAACCCATAATACAGCGAGGGAGAAGAACCACATGAAACTATGCAACAATATATTTTTTCTAACAGGGTAGTAAAAGTTTAGCTGGCTAATATGAGCTGTTACTGTGGCTGAGCCTTGTTTAAACTCGACGCGTCCGCATGAGCCCAAAGGTGCGTGCGGCAAAAATGACGTGATTGTGACAGCACGCGCGCCTCCGCATCCCCTAGACACCACTTACTACACACAAAGGCTTTTTTCTCTGATTTTGGAAACTCGATCGACTTAAAATGCTTCCAAGATCGACGGGTTGGTGATTCCTGTAACTGTTTTACGGTCAATGACAAGAGTAGCCTACTAATCAGCTGTCTCACGAACTTAACCAGCACATTTATCCCCACATAGCAAAGCCATAACACAGCGAGGGAGAAGAATTAAGTTACATGAAACAATCCAACTACATATTTACACCACTGACAAGGGAAACGTCACTACTCACGGTGTTTATGACTAGCTTCTTCTAGCTTCCTGCGGCTTCTTTTTCAATGTGGTGACGAAACGCGCTCTGTAACGCTGTTTGTTCGCTGTCGGCTACGGTAGAAACATGACGTCACAATATGGCGACCTTCATAGAAGGGGATTCCCGCGCCTATGTAGATATAAATGCCTCATTCTAAGGTAATAAAAACATTACGGTTTATTAAGTAAGTTCTTTATACACTACTGAACACATAGTTATGGATGTCATATTGCATTTCTGTTAATAGATACTCAAAAATGTTACACATTGCACCTTTAAAGGGTTAATTCACCCAAAAATGTAAATTCTGTCATCATTTATTTACCCTTATGTCGTTCCAAACCCTTAAGACTTTCGTTCATCTTCACAACATGAATGAAGATATTTTTAATGAAATATGAGATATTTTTGTCCCACCATTGACAGTATAAGCAACAACCACTGTGTCGCTTCACAAAGTTCATAAAGAGGTCTTAAAACTAATCCATAGGAATTGAGCTGTTTAGTACAAATTTTATGATTTATATGATGAACGGATGATCAGCAAATATAAACAATAGCTCAACCGTACTTGCTTGATGCTCAAGAACAAACCTCATTGGTTCTTGCTGAAGCCCAAACGTGCTGCGTAACACGAGAATGGACCTCATTGGTTCTTGCTAAAGCTCAAACGTGCTGCGTAACACCAGAATGAACCTCATTGGTTCTTGCTAAAGCTCAAACGTGCTGCATAACACGAGAATGAACCTCATTGGTTCTTGCTAAAGCTCAAACGTGCTGCATAACACCAGAATGAACCCCATTGGTTCTTGCTAAAGCTCAAACGTGCTGCGTAACACGAGAATGAACCTCATTGGTTCTCGCTGAAGCTCAAACGTGCTGCGTAACACGAGAATGAACCTCATTGGTTCTTGCTGAAGCTCAAACGTGCTGCGTAACACTAGAATGAACCTCATTGGTTCTTGCTGAAGGCCAAATGTGTTGCGTAACACTAGAATGAACCTCATTGGTTCTTGCTGAAGGCCAAATGTGTTGCGTAACACGAGAATGAACCTCATTGGTTCTTGCTGAAGCTCAAACGTGCTGCGTAACACGAGAATGAACCTCATTGGTTCTCGCTGAAGCTCAAACGTGCTGCGTAACACGAGAATGAACCTCATTGGTTCTTGCTGAAGCTCAAACGTGCTGCGTAACTCGAGAATGAACCTCATTGGTTCTTGCTGAAGGCCAAATGTGTTGCGTAACACGAGAATGAACCTCATTGGTTCTTGCTGAAGCTCAAACGTGTTGCGTAACACGAGAATGATCCTCATTGGTTCTTGCTGAAGGCCAAATGTGTTGCGTAACTCGAGAATGAACCTCATTGATTCTTGGTGAAGCTCAAACGTGCTGCATAACACGAGAATGAACCTCATTGGTTCTTGGTGAAGCTCAAACGTGCTGCATAACACGAGAATGAACCTCATTGGTTCTCGCTGAAGCTCAAACGTGCTGCGTAACACGAGAATGAACCTCATTGGTTCTCGCTAAAGCTCAAACGTGCTGCGTAACTCCAGCATGAACCTCATTGGTTCTTGCTGAAGGCCAAATGTGTTGCGTAACTCGAGAATGAACCTCATTGGTTCTTGCTGAAGCTCAAACGTGCTGCTTAACCCGAGAATGAATCTCATTGGTTCTTGCGAAAGCTCAAACGTGCTGCGTAACACTAGAATGAACCTCATTGGTTCTTGCAGAAGCTCAAACGTGTTGCGTAACACGAGAATGAACCTCATTGGTTCTTGCTGAAGCTCAAACGTGCTGCGTAACACTAGAATGAACCTCATTGGTTCTTGCTGAAGCTCAAACGTGCTGCGTAACACGAGAATGAACCTCATTGGTTCTTGCTGAAGCCCAAATGTGTTGCGTAACACGAGAATGAACCTCATTGGTTCTTGCTGAAGCTCAAACGTGCTGCGTAACACGAGAATGAACCTCATTGGTTCTTGCTAAAGCTCAAACGTGCTGCGTAACACCAGAATGAACCTCATTGGTTCTTGCCAAAGCTCAAACGTGCTGCATAACACGAGAATGAACCTCATTGGTTCTTGCTAAAGCTCAAACGTGCTGCATAACACCAGAATGAACCTCATTGGTTCTTGCTGAAGCTCAAACGTGCTGCATAACACGAGAATGAACCTCATTGGTTCTCGCTGAAGCTCAAACGTGCTGCATAACACGAGAATGAACCTCATTGGTTCTTGCTAAAGCTCAAACGTGCTGCATAACACGAGAATGAACCTCATTGGTTCTTGGTGAAGCTCAAACGTGCTGCATAACACGAGAATGAACCTCATTGGTTCTCGCTGAAGCTCAAACGTGCTGCGTAACACGAGAATGAATCTCATTGGTTCTTGCTAAAGCTCAAACGTGCTGCGTAACACTAGAATGAACCTCATTGGTTCTTGCTGAAGTTCAAACGTGCTGGTTAACACTAGAATGAACCTCATTGGTTCTTGCTGAAGCTCAAACGTGTTGCGTAACACGAGAATGAACCTCATTGGTTCTTGCTGAAGCTCAAACGTGCTGCGTAACACGAGAATGAACCTCATTGGTTCTTGCTGAAGCCCAAATGTGTTGCGTAACACGAGAATGAACCTCATTGGTTCTTGCTGAAGCTCAAATGTGCTGCATAACACGAGAATTAACCTCATTGGTTCTTGCTAAAGCTCAAACGTGCTGCATAACACCAGAATGAACCCCATTGGTTCTTGCTAAAGCTCAAACGTGCTGCGTAACACGAGAATGAACCTCATTGGTTCTCGCTGAAGCTCAAACGTGCTGCGTAACACGAGAATGAACCTAATTGGTTCTTGCTGAAGCTCAAACGTGCTGCGTAACTCGAGAATGAACCTCATTGGTTCTTGCTGAAGCTCAAACGTGCTGCGTAACACGAGAATGAACCTCATTGGTTCTTGCTGAAGCTCAAACGTGCTGCGTAACACGAGAATGAACCTCATTGGTTCTTGCTGAAGCTCAAACGTGTTGCGTAACACGAGAATGATCCTCATTGGTTCTTGCTAAAGCTCAAACGTGCTGCGTAACACGAGAATGAACCTCATTGGTTCTTGCTGAAGGCCAAATGTGTTGCGTAACACGAGAATGAACCGCATTGGTTCTTGCTGAAGCTCAAACGTGTTGCGTAACACGAGAATGATCCTCATTGGTTCTTGCTAAAGCTCAAACGTGCTGCGTAACACGAGAATGAACCTCATTGGTTCTTGCTAAAGCTCAAACGTGCTGCATAACACGAGAATGAACCTCATTGGTTCTTGGTGAAGCTCAAACGTGCTGCATAACACGAGAATGAACCTCATTGGTTCTCGCTGAAGCTCAAACGTGCTGCATAACACGAGAATGAACCTCATTGGTTCTTGCTAAAGCTCAAACGTGCTGCATAACACGAGAATGAACCTCATTGGTTCTTGGTGAAGCTCAAACGTGCTGCATAACACGAGAATGAACCTCATTGGTTCTCGCTGAAGCTCAAACGTGCTGCGTAACACGAGAATGAATCTCATTGGTTCTTGCTAAAACTCAAACGTGCTGCGTAACACTAGAATGAACCTCATTGGTTCTTGCTGAAGTTCAAACGTGCTGGTTAACACTAGAATGAACCTCATTGGTTCTTGCTGAAGCTCAAACGTGTTGCGTAACACGAGAATGAACCTCATTGGTTCTTGCTGAAGCTCAAACGTGCTGCGTAACACGAGAATGAACCTCATTGGTTCTTGCTGAAGCCCAAATGTGTTGCGTAACACGAGAATGAACCTCATTGGTTCTTGCTGAAGCTCAAACGTGCTGCATAACACCAGAATGAACCTCATTGGTTCTTGCTAAAGCTCAAACGTGCTGCGTAACACGAGAATGAACCTCATTGGTTCTCGCTGAAGCTCAAACGTGCTGCGTAACACGAGAATGAACCTCATTGGTTCTTGCAGAAGCTCAAACATGCTGCATAACATGAGAATGAACCTCATTGGTTCTCGCTAAAGCTCAAACATGCTGAATAACACCAGAATGAACCTCATTGGTTCTTGCTAAAGCTCAAACATGCTGAATAACACGAGAATGAACCTCATTGGTTCTTGCTGAAGCTCAAACGTGCTGCGTAACTCGAGAATGAACCTCATTGGTTCTTGCTGAAGCCCAAATGTGTTGCGTAACACGAGAATGAACCTCATTGGTTCTTGCTGAAGCTCAAACGTGTTGCGTTACACGAGAATGATCCTCATTGGTTCTTGCTGAAGCTCAAACGTGCTGCGTAACTCCAGCATTGAACCTCATTGGTTCTAGGTAAAGCTCAAACGTGCTGCGTAACACGAGAATGAACCTCATTGGTTCTTGCTAAAGCTCAAACGTGCTGTATAACACCAGAATGAACCTCACTGGTTCTTGCTGAAGCTCAAACGTGCTGCGTAACCCGAGAATGAATCTCATTGGTTCTTGCTAAAGCTCAAACGTGCTGCGTAACACTAGAATGAACCTCGTTGGTTCTTGCAGAAGCTCAAACGTGTTGCATAACACGAGAATGAACCTCATTGGTTCTTGCAGAAGCTCAAACGTGTTGCGTAACACGAGAATGAACCTCATTGGTTCTTGCTGAAGCTCAAACGTGCTGCATAACACCAGAATGAACCTCATTGGTTCTTGCTGAAGCCCAAATGTGTTGCGTAACACGAGAATGAACCTCATTGGTTCTTGCTGAAGCTCAAACGTGCTGCATAACACCAGAATGAACCTCATTGGTTCTTGCTAAAGCTCAAACGTGCTGCGTAACACGAGAATGAACCTCATTGGTTCTCGCTGAAGCTCAAACGTGCTGCGTAACACGAGAATGAACCTCATTGGTTCTTGCAGAAGCTCAAACATGCTGCATAACATGAGAATGAACCTCATTGGTTCTCGCTAAAGCTCAAACGTGCTGAATAACACCAGAATGAACCTCATTGCTTCTTGCTAAAGCTCAAACATGCTGAATAACACGAGAATGAACCTCATTGGTTCTTGCTGAAGCTCAAACGTGCTGCGTAACTCGAGAATGAACCTCATTGGTTCTTGCTGAAGCCCAAATGTGTTGCGTAACACGAGAATGAACCTCATTGGTTCTTGCTGAAGCTCAAACGTGTTGCGTAACACGAGAATGATCCTCATTGGTTCTTGCTGAAGCTCAAACGTGCTGCGTAACTCCAGCATGAACCTCATTGGTTCTAGGTAAAGCTCAAACGTGCTGCGTAACACGAGAATGAACCTCATTGGTTCTTGCTAAAGCTCAAACGTGCTGTATAACACCAGAATGAACCTCACTGGTTCTTGCTGAAGCTCAAACGTGCTGCGTAACCCGAGAATGAATCTCATTGGTTCTTGCTAAAGCTCAAACGTGCTGCGTAACACTAGAATGAACCTCGTTGGTTCTTGCAGAAGCTCAAACGTGTTGCGTAACACGAGAATGAACCTCATTGGTTCTTGCAGAAGCTCAAACGTGTTGCGTAACACGAGAATGAACCTCATTGGTTCTTGCTGAAGCTCAAACGTGCTGCGTAACTCGAGAATGAATCTCATTGGTTCTTGCTAAAGCTCAAACGTGCTGCGTAACACGACAATGAACCTCATTGGTTCTTGCTGAAGCTCAAACGTGCTGCGTAACACGAGAATGAACCTCATTGGTTCTTGCTGAAGTTCAAACGTGCTGCGTAACACTAGAATGAACCTCATTGGTTCTTGCAGAAGCTCAAACGTGCTGCGTAACACGAGAATGAACCTCATTGGTTCTCGCTGAAGCTCAAACGTGCTGCGCAACACGACAATGAACCTCATTGGTTCTAGCTAAAGCTCAAACGTGCTGCGTAACACGACAATGAACCTCATTGGTTCTTACATGTCAAGCAAACATGCTCAAGCTTCCGTTTACCATATCTGATGTGTGCTTTTATGAATGTTTAAATGTGAATAAAAGGCTAATTTAAGCCTCTTCATCATATAATGCAATTATATCTCTTCAGAAAATTCAGACTAAACCATTCAAATCATATGGGTTAGTTTTATGATATTTTTATGAACTTTTGGAAGCGTCAAAGTGGTAGTTGCGTAGACTGTCAATGGAGGGACAGAAATCTCAGATTTCATTAAAAATATCTCAATTGTGTTCTGAAGATGATCAAATGTCTTGTGGGTTTAGGTGATCAAAAGTTGGTGAGGGTGAGTAAAGGATGACATAATTTTTGGGGTGAACTATACCTTAAACAAAAACAGCTGCATTTAACAATGAACGACTTAAAGGCAATATTTCCTGAAAATGCGGAAAAATTTCATCATAGTGCAAAAATGTGACTAGGGCTGGAACAACACATCCAATCGATTACGTGATCAAATTTCACGGTTTTATGGACGCAACCATATTTGATACTCTCGCTATGGTTATTTGGTTAGAATGCGGTTGTGACTTCAGCTCAGGGCTCCAGACTAACTTTTTTCACCTCCGTCCTGGAACCGTCCTGAAAACCAATTTGAACCGTCCTAAAGTGAATGTCAACCGTCCCAAAATAAAACTGTTGTTTCTGTACTTTGTTATTATGATCTATAGTTATAGTTGTTGGTAGTTTTTTTGTATTCATGCAGAATAAAATTGTTTTTTTCCTTTTTATTTTTTTTTACACATAGGCTACGAAAATTAAGAGAAAAATACATAGGCCTACAGCTCAAAACGTTTTTGAGTTGGTTGAGTTGGTTGGATTAAACAATAAAAAATAAATACTGGTGACTAAATATCTCAAAGTGGTAATGTGTCATAGCTGATCATCTGGAAACGTGTTAATAAGAGAAAGGGCTTTAAAAAGTGTAATATGACTTCCCTAGAACACAGAATTTGGGGGAAATTCTGTTTCCATCTCAGTCTTTGTACTGAGATCTTCGTGCCGGAGAAAACATCTATTAACCTGTTAATATGAATGATTTTAAAGTTTGAACATGCAATACAGATTTAACTGCTTAAAATATCTTAAAATTAAATAAAACCACTTTTCCTAAAATAGAACAGTCTTCTTTTCAATTAATGATATATGCATTCTTTATAACTACTTGCATACATAATTCTTTATTCTTTCAAGCAGCAGACAGTTATTTGTATGAACTAATTATATTAAATATAACATTAAAGCTATTAACGAGCAGTGAATGCTTTTCTCTTTTTCTTTTGTTGCTTGATCAATATTAAGGACACGGACCGCATTAGGTTTATTACGCACTGTCACTTTAAGACGTCGGATCATGTCTAATGACATGCGGATACAATTGCACTGATGCACATCCGATTCTCTCACAACTGTTTAAGACATAACCAACATAGTTTACATGAATACTCTCCAAAACGGACATTTAGACATAATGTTGTGTGTATTTGTCCACTCAGACACGAAAGAGAGCTCAATCAGTCCTCGCGCGCTGTATAGGCGTTTATGTGCATGGCTGCACGCTTCGGTCGGGTGTGTGCGCACAGAAAACCGAATAGAGCTATTTTTTGCGTCGTCACTCTTATTCATATATATATATATATATATATATATATATATATATATATACACTCACCGGCCACTTTATTAGGTACACCTGTCCAACTGCTCGTTAACACTTAATTTCTAAGCAGCCAATCACATGGCGGCAACTCAGTGCATTTAGGCATGTAGACATGGTCAAGACAATCTCCTGCAGTTCAAACCGAGCATCAGTGTGGGGAAGAAAGTTGATTTGAGTGACTTTGAACGTGGCATGATTGTTGGTGCCAGAAGGGCTGGTCTGAGTATTTCAGAAACTGCTAATCTACTGGGATTTTCACGCACAACCATCTCTAGGGTTTACAGAGAATGGTCCGAAAAAGAAAAAACATCCAGTGAGCGGCAGTTCTGTGGGCGGAAATGCCTTGTTGATGCCAGAGGTCAGAGGAGAATGGCCAGACTGGTTCGAGCTGATAGAAGGGCAACAGTGACTGAAATAACCACTCGTTACAACCGAGGTATGCAGCAAAGCATTTGTGAAGCCACAACACGCACAACCTTGAGGCGGATGGGCTACAACAGCAGAAGACTCCACCGGGTACCACTCATCTCCACTACAAATAGGAAAAAGAGGCTACAATTTGCAAGAGCTCACCAAAATTGAACAGTTGAAGACTGGAAAAATGTTGCCTGGTCTGATGAGTCTCGATTTCTGTTGAGACATTCAGATGTTAGAGTCAGAATTTGGCGTAAACAGAATGAGAACATGGAACCATCATGCCTTGTAACCACTGTGCAGGCTGGTGGTGGTGGTGTAATGGTGTGGGGGATGTTTTCCTGGCACACTTTAGGCCCCTTAGTGCCAATTGGGCATCGTTTAAATGCCACGGCCTACCTGAGCATTGTTTCTGACCATGTCCATCCCTTTATGGCCACCATGTACCCATCCTCTGATGGCTACTTCCACCATGTCACAAAGCTCTAATCATTTCAAATTGGTTTCTTGAACATGACAATGAGTTCACTGTACTAAAATGGCCTCCACAGTCACCAGATCTCAACCCAATAGAGCATCTTTGGGATGTGGTGGAACGGGAGATTCGCATCATGGATGTGCAGCCGACAAATCTGCGGCAACTGTGTGATGCCATCATGTCAATATGGACCAAACTCCCTGAGGAATGCTTCCAGCACCTTGTTGAATCTATGCCACGAAGAATTGAGGCAGTTCTGAAGGCAAAAGGGGGTCCAACCCGTTACTAGCATGGGGTACCTAATAAAGTGGCTGGTGAGTGTATATATATATATATATATATATATATCTGCTCTACTCATTCTCCCAGACGTTTACACATTTTAACGTTTTATGAAACATGCAGCGAATGTCAACCCGTGTCCTGCTGGGTAGATCAGCACGTTACAGTACAAATGTGCGCATCTACACGCAGGACATCAGTTATGACTGGATCGCTTCCCAAATCGTCACTATCTAACATTTTTGTCTAGTTTTTATTCGTTGAATATCTGTTGTTTAAACAGCGCAACATATTTACGATGTCATTAAGCCATTTGATAGATGTACCGCGGAACAAGTCTCTGGGTGAGTAGCCGGTGATAGTAACGTTAGGCTATATAGCATGAGAAGACGCGCTCCGTTGTAGTCAGCACTTGGTCGATTAATTTTGACATTTTCTAAGTAAGTTAGCCCATAGGCTAGAAATAAATGAACACGCATACAAAAATATCTTTCGTCCTGTAGGCGTCCTGGAGAATATTTCTGTTCGTCCTAAACACATTTTCTATCGTCCCCAGGACGATAGGACGCCGTTAGTCTCGAGCCCTGCTTCAGCTGTTTGTTTATACAGCTGAGTGAACATATAAGTCCCAAAAAGAGCCATAGTAAACCCCTTTTCTAATTAGGCCTACACTGCATAAACCTTTTCTTTTGTGATAAATAATATCATTAGGTAAAAGTTCATACATATATTAGTTATGGTTATTATTTTTTGCTTAAAATTAGATCAGTCGATTAATCGGAAAAAGAATCGTTAGTTCCAGCCCTAAATGTGACCATTTAGTCTCAGTCTGGAGCCTTGGTAACAATTTATTGATTCAAAAGTTTCTCTAAAAAAAAAGATTTATTCATTACGAATAAATATTATTATTAAGTTACATCACTAATTGTAACACAACAATATTTCTCCACCCAGAGGCAGACATACCTGTTTCTTACCGACAGCAGTTAGTTCAGCTATCATAACATTGCTAACATTAATTCGGGTTGGATAACATTAGTCTTGTTGTCTTTGGATGAACTGTCTGTCTAGTACGAAGAGCCACCAGCCACACCTTATGATTTAAATACAGATTGTTAACGTTTTTCCCTGACAGGTGAAGTAATGTACTTAGGCTACTTACTCTGTTGTTGCCATTATTACTCAACATGTTTTCATCCGCTCATTCTCAAGTGAGCCACACAACTTATAAACGTTCTTCTCAAGAATCATTTTATATTCTAAATACATTATAATTCCCAGTGTACTTGTGTTCCTCAATAATACACATCAGTGGCTGTTATGTTGCCAAGGCAGCATTTGCGAGTCGCTCAAGGGTCTATGCCTTCATATGGGAAAAGTAACTGACTTGCAGCACCACTGCTTCCATAATCACATATTCGACATCATGTAGAACAGTATCCTAAATCACAAGGTTAGTGTGAGTGGGGAAGTCGGTCGGGTGAAGCCCCAGTTGATGACCATGTGTCTAACGGCACAATGACAGATGCTTCTCATCTCTTGGGAATGTGAGACAGCTGGCTCGTGTGCAACCGCACCCTGACTCAATAGCAGTGACAGAGGCACATGCTTCATTTGGACATCTGAAGTATCCATTACAAACCCATCTTGATGGGCGTTTCTTTTTGTTTTGCTTAAGTACTGTTCAGTGCAGCTTTATGTAGGCAAATATCCTCATACTATTAGTTATTAATGACAGGCACTGGTGAAGGTTATTGGTGCAGACAGTAATCCAAACTCGAAAGCAACACTTACTGCTCACTTAATATGGATCACTAGCTGTTTCCTTGTATTATTACCCTCTTTCTCTTTCATTCTGCCTCTCCCTATTTTGTTTTGTCTTTTACTTTTTTTCCTCCAGAGTCTGTGTCAACAAAGTTGTGTTAGCGTGAATGTAAAGGATTACAGTATTGCAAGAGCGTTTGACCATACCTGCATAGCACAGGCTTGGCAAATAGGTGGATCTCGTTTTTCACACACCTAATCTACGGTTTCATCAGCTACTCTTGCTTCTCTCTCCTGTATTTTTCTCTCCGTATGGGAAGTGAATTGGTGTTTAGCAGCCACAGGGCTTACAGCAAGATCACTCTGCTTAATGATACAGAGTGGCTCTATACTGTATCTGTTCTTTGCCTTTCAATTCCCTTATTATTCTCAGTACATCGCAGAGGAGAGTACAGTACAAGGAGAGGACAGGAAATAATCGTGAGTAGGGAAAAATAATGTGTGAAGTCTGACACCAAGCGGAGAAATACAGACTACTGTCCTGGCACTGTAGACAGCCTCAGTGATTATAATACAATCGATTTATTATGAAATGGCTTTTTTTTTTTTTACATGAAATGCCCTTACTTTGACTTGATAAAAGTGTTTCCTGTTTGGTTTTTTTAGTCCAGCAATAAGAGTTCAAACTGCTGGCATGCTTTTGACCAGGCAGGTGTGCGGTTGCGGTGAACAAACGCTTTCTCAGAATAGACGATGACTTCTGAGAGAAACCCCACTGGCTCCCTCAGTCTACCTATCTCTCCCTGCCTCAATCTCACCTGTCTATCTGCCTGCCTGTCTCTCTGCCTCAGTCTGCCTGTCTCTCTGCCTCAGTCTGCCTGTCTCTCTGCCTCAGTCTGCCTGTCTCTCTGCCTCAGTCTGCCTGTCTCTCTCTGTCTCAGTCTGAAGTCTGCCTGTCTCTCTGCCTCAATCTCACCTGTCTATCTGCCTGCCTGTCTCTCTGCCTCAGTCTGCCTGTCTCTCTGCCTCAGTCTGCCTGTCTCTCTGCCTCAGTCTGCCTGTCTCTCTCTGTCTCAGTCTACCTGTCTCTCTCTGTCTCAGTCTGAAGTCTGCCTGTCTCTCTGCCTCAGTCTGCCTGTCTCACCCTCTGCCTCTGTCTGCCTGTCTCTCTCTCTGCCTCAGTCTGCCTCTCTCTCTGCCTCAGTCTGCCTGTCTCTCTGCCTCAGTCTGCCTGTCTCTCTGCCTCAGTCTCCTGTCTCTCTGCCTCAGTCTCCTGTCTCTCTGCCTCAGTCTGACTGTCTCAGCCTCTGCCTCAGTCTGCCGGTCTCTCTACCTCAGTCTCCTGTCTCTCTGCCTCAGTCTGCCTGTCTCTCTGCCTCACTCTGCCTCAGTCTGACTGTCTCACCCTCTGCCTCAGTCTGCCGGTCTCTCTACCTCAGTCTCCTGTCTCTCTGCCTCAGTCTGCCTGTCTCTCTGCCTCAGTCTGCCTCAGTCTCCTGTCTCTCTGCCTCAGTCTCCTGTCTCTCTGCCTCAGTCTGACCGTCTCACCCTCTGCCTCAGTCTGCCTGTCTCTCTGCCTCAGTCTCCTGTCTCTCTGCCTCAGTCTCCTGTCTCTCTGCCTCAGTCTCCTGTCTCTCTGCCTCAGTCTGCCCGTCTCTCTGCCTCAGTCTCCTGTCTCTCTGCCTCAGTCTGCCTGTCTCTCTGCCTCAGTCTCCTGTCTCTCTGTCTCAGTCTCTCTGCCTCAGTCTCCTGTCTCTCTGCCTCAGTCTCCTGTCTCTCTGCCTCAGTCTCCTGTCTCTCTGCCTCTGTCTGCCTGTCTCTCTGCCTCTGTCTGCCTGTCTCTCTGCCTCTGTCTGCCTGTCTCTCTGCCTCAGTCTCCTGTCTCTCTGCCTCAGTCTAACTGTCTCTCTGCCTCAGTCTGCCTCAGTCTCCTGTCTCTCTGCCTCAGTCTCCTGTCTCTCTGCCTCAGTCTGACTGTCTCTCTGCCTCAGTCTGCCTGTCTCTCTGCCTCAGTCTGCCTGTCTCTCTGCCTCAGTCTCCTGTCTCTCTGCCTCAGTCTGCCTGTCTCTCTCTGTCTCAGTCTCACCTCAAGTGAGCAGCAGTCTTAGCAGCCTCAGTCTGACTGTCTCTCTGCCTCAGTCTCTCTGCCTCAGTCTCCTGTCTCTCTGCCTCAGTCTCCTGTCTCTCTGCCTCAGTCTCCTGTCTCTCTGCCTCTGTCTGCCTGTCTCTCTGCCTCTGTCTGCCTGTCTCTCTGCCTCTGTCTGCCTGTCTCTCTGCCTCAGTCTCCTGTCTCTCTGCCTCAGTCTCCTGTCTCTCTGCCTCAGTCTGACTGTCTCTCTGCCTCAGTCTCCTGTCTCTCTGCCTCAGTCTCCTGTCTCTCTGCCTCAGTCTCCTGTCTCTCTGCCTCAGTCTGACTGTCTCTCTGCCTCTGTCTGCCTGTCTCTCTGCCTCAGTCTGACTGTCTCTCTGCCTCAGTCTCCTGTCTCTCTGCCTCAGTCTGACTGTCTCTCTGCCTCAGTCTGCCTGTCTCTCTGCCTCAGTCTCCTGTCTCTCTGCCTCAGTCTGACTGTCTCTCTGCCTCAGTCTCCTGTCTCTCTGCCTCAGTCTCCTGTCTCTCTGCCTCAGTCTCCTGTCTCTCTGCCTCAGTCTCCTGTCTCTCTGCCTCAGTCTGACTGTCTCTCTGCCTCAGTCTGCCTGTCTCTCTCTGTCTCAGTCTCACCTCAAGTGAGCAGCAGTCTTATAATAACTCTTTCTCTTTCTCTCTCGGCCTTAGGGTGTTTTCACAAATATAGATCGTTTGTTTTGTTCGGAAACAGGGACTTAATTCGTTACAATTTGCATTTTCTTCTTGGTTCGGTTCGCTTTCACAAGGCAATCTTTCAAAGCGTACAAAAATGTGCAAGTCACATGAGAGTACTGTCCTCTTATTGGTCAGAGTTTCCTCTGCAACATCCATCAAGATGATTGACAGGATCACAACATTTTAAAATGAAGAGGTGATCTTTTGGTTTTCAACTGTGATAACTAATGTGGGCGGCATGGTGGGTCAGTGGATAGCACACCGGTTCGAGCCCCGGCTGAGGTGGAGTTTGCATGTTCTCCCTGTGTTGGCGTGGTTCTCCTCCAGGTGTTCCGGTTTCCGACATAAAACCTGCGCCAAATCATGTGTGTGTGAAGCTAACCTTACAAATGAGTGGGAAAGAGAGAGAACTGTGAAAAATAATGCGCTCACTAGGGATGTCAATTTTCACAAATTCCCATGATCGAGCGTCGGCTAAATTAACGATCAATTAATCGATTAATCGTTAGCCTTAAAGCTCCAGTCGGCAAGTCTGGCAGATTGAGTGGATTTAGGAAAATTTTGAATGTTTACAACTCTCATGCCCCTCCCCTACTATCAACGGATACCCTCCCACCCAGTTCATGCTCGTCAGTGCGTGTGCACCAGATTTTCAGTGAACGCCAGGACTCTCAAGTGTCACGCATTGAGCGTGACAGTCACTCATTTCGGTCTTTTGTCACGCTCTCCCGCCACACATTGTATTTCTCACGCTGAAAAACTATTTGAAATATATTTAATATGCCGCAGCGCCCAAAACTCTGGCCGCGCCGCTCTCACTATGGAACCGGCATGAATCAAGCGTGTTTCCTCTGGTGTTGTTCGTCGAGCTACACAATAGCCAATCAGAAAATAGCACTATTGTATCTGGGTAAGATTTAACGCAACAACCAATGACAAAAATGTATCCAACCCCCCGTCAGCTGGGTGTCACTCTTACCTGTCTTCAAAACTTGAGAGCCCTGGAACGCGCCCGTCTCATCAGCATCCATCAACACCATGGAGTATTTGGAGGTATGCTGTCCTGGCTAATCTACCGATAGATTGCAATTGCTAACGTCATTTATACTCTAAATGAGCGTACTTGATTTTCCGCCATCACTCTTCGTTACTGCGCGAACTTCCGCGAACTTCAGGCGTGTGCATGTGATTGTAACGTGCGCGAGGGGTGGCGTGTGCCCGATCTGTGATTGACAGTCAGATCTCACACCCCCCTGCGCTGATTGGACATGATGAACCGGGAGCTGTGGATTTTTGCAAAACAAATAACACGCTCCAGGTGGAGTTAGAAGCTCGGGTTTTTTTCTAAAACCACTTTATTTATGTTGTTCTGTCAGATTATAGTGTCGATTTCACTGAATATGATCAAAAAAATGTTGCCGACGGCAGCTTTAATACTGCAATATGCGTCTGCTGCAGTGGCATATGGCCAATGCGTGCTTGTCAGTATGTGTACGCTCTTCCTGGAACAACGCGCTGACAACGCGATAGTTTCAATTAAACTATTATAAAATAGTGTTCTCATGTTATGTAATATGACAGTCCCAATCATAGTTATTATTAGCCGTGCATTGCAGCTTGAGCTGCGCACTGAATGAGCACCGCTAAACTGGAGCACTTTGCTAGCGTGATATTTAACTCAAAGAAACACATACTATATGAGATTAATCAGATACAAAATAAACATAATATTACAAATTATATCTGCACAAAATGACAAGTGAATTTGAACCAAGTTGCGTGTTTTATTACAATATTGTTATCTTTTTAATGTTATTTAATATGACAGTCCTAGTCATTATTAGTCGTACATTGCCGTTTTAGCTGCGCGCGCTGAAGCTGATCACCGCACGTTGTACTACAGCGTTAATTCTTAACCAAATGCATCCTATATGAGATAAATCTGATATAGATAGGCCTATACAAAATAAACACAGTATTACAACTTACATTTGCACAAAACAAAAGGCTGCAAATGCACACGCAAACTTAGTCATGATGAAGGTGTAAAATGGTCGCAAACATGCTTGGGCGCGCTCGTTTTACATGTTTCAAGGTTAAGCAGCACGCAAGCGCATGAACCTTCTTAATCAACAATCAATACGTTTTATTGATTAAATGTATTCTCGACAATTAATCGATTGTCGATCAATCGTTAACACCCCTAGCGCTCACTCACAGAACCATTTGGTTCGCTGTTCCGTTGAGTGTCACACCTCAAGCGAACCACCCCAGAGTTTGTTTGCAATCTGGCCGAGACCACCTCGTTCAAACGGTCTCAGAGCGATTCTTTTGGTCCGTATCCGAGCGCGATTGCCGTGTTCACATATGCCTAAACTGACCAAACCAAGAGAGAAAACATCCGATTCTGAAACAAACTCTCAGGTGTGAAATCATCCTTACTGTACGTTCACACCGCCGCCGGCTTGAGCTTCCAAAGCGGCCGGAAGTCGTTCATTTTCAATGGAAGCTGGTTTTTCTCAGCTGCAAGGAGCGTCAAATCCATCGGCGTCGCGTTTTGAGCGTCAATCAGAAAGTTGAAAGAAGCTCAACTTTATGGTAATGAGCTGTGACGCGGTTCAGCGGCAAGCAGCGGCAAAACGCCAGCAACCAATCGGAATATAGACGTCCTTCGCGCTGGCTGATTCCGGAGAAACATACGATGTAATCTTTCGTTCCTACCAAAACATTAGTTCCGAGAAAATGGAAGAGAAGCCAATAATCGCCGATGCTGGGTTTCCTACAGGTTTCCTATCATTTATGACATGACGTTGTTTGCTTATAGGGACCGGACCGCATGAGCGCAACTTTTATTTGAAATATTTACGTTTTAAAGCGGGAATGCAATTAATTTGCTCACGGTGACACCGATTTGACGCAAATAATAATAATAATAATAATAGCTAACTAATCTTTTTTTCCCGACCAAATCGGTTATAAAAATGATGTCATTATAAAAGGTTTCTTCAATATATTGCTTGTTTTTTTTTCCTGTTTATTACATTTCATGTTGTGACACTTCTATTCTCCCTGCAACATCAGAGCGTTCAAAGCGTCCAAAGCGTCAACAAGCTTCCCCGTACTTTTTGACAAGCGTCCTTGACAGGGCGGCCAGAGCTTCTTTGACGCTCAAGTCGGCGGCGGTGTGAATGTCTCTCCTGTCTCTCCCTCTGCCTCGATCTTCCTGTCGCTCAGTCTGTCGGTCTTTCTCTCAGTGCCTCATTCTGACTATCTCTGCCACAGTCTACCTTTTTATCACCATGTCTCCTCCTGTCTATCTCTCCCTGCCCTTCTCTGTCTTACTCTTAGACTCAGACTTTGTGTGTGTGTCTCTTTCTCTCATTGCCGCAATCCACTTGTCTCTTTCTGCCTCAGTGCGACCATCACTCTCTTTCAGCCACAAGCCGGGCTCAGACTACAGGTCTGAAATCTGGTTGCATCACACACATAAGAGAATCTTCACAGATTTTCTTCTTTAAAATCTCAAACCCGCACACACTACAAGACTTGAAAATCGTGGCGCATCACACACTCCAAGATATTCTTAAGATTATCAAGCCACATTTAGCACCTCACGGGAAAGCGGATGTAAACAAAATGGATACAGTGTCGTGGCAACTTGCTAGACATTATATGAGGAGGCAGTCGTGTTGTTGCCACATTTCGACCAGCCGTCCCTGCATCTCTGTTGTCCACTTCAAAAGTTCCTTCACTTACGCCTCCTTGTAGACGTGTCTCTCATTGGCAATTTTTTGTACTCCGAATGTCGGGAGGGGTAAATCGGGCATAAATCTGCCTGAAACTCCTGTAGTCAGAGCCTGGATCTCAGTCTCTCTCTGCTTAATTTCGCTTCTCTCTCCCTCCCTCAGTCCGCTTGTCTGTTTCTCTCTGCCTTATTCAGCTGGTCTCTCTGCCTCAGTCAGTCCACCTCTCTCTCTCTGTGCATCAATTTGCCTCTGTTTATCTCTCCTCCTCTTTTTCCTTTTTGTTTCGCCCCAAGAGAGTCTAAAACACCATATTGTGTTTCACTCCTCATTTGGCTGTTGCGTCCTGAGGCAGAGAGAGAGAAGGGAAGACAGACAAGGCATCCATTATAACAGCGCGAGAACAGAGCATCAGTGTGAAGGAGCATCCTGTGTGTCTGCTCCACACGAATCCATGCAGATATCAGCGAACATGGCTATGAAGTTAGTCGTCTGGCTGTTAGTCTGTGTGTGTAAGGAGCCACTCTTCTATCTTAACCAGTAGCACAAATCCACACGACTCTTTGTAGGAGCTCTTTGAGGCTTGTGTACTGCTGGTTTCTGGTCATTGCTCCCCAGGGTGAAGCACTGAGCCTGGTCTCCATTAGGACAGAGCATAATGTGTCCAGTCAGGAAGACCAAAGCTCGTTCACAAAGGGACAACCTGCCATTCAATATCCTCTCTTACAGTATCCCTGCAGGCTGAACCCACTGACCTGTGAATCAACTCACGTCTCTCCTGCTACATTTTGCTACATTCAGGTTCTGGGTTGTAATTTCTGGCCTCACCGCTGGACTGAAATGTTGTCTAGATGGTCACTACGTTTTGTGGCAGAGCTAATGGTATTGAGATATTGTGATAATGTTGTGTTTAAGGGTGAAACGGATTGAACTGTGATCTTTACAGGCCAAGCCACACGGTTCGGCACGCATGTGATTAGCAGAATAATTTAAGTTTAACCATCATAGACTTAGTTTATCATTGATTTGCACATGTTTTGTCTTGACAGTTTACACATTTGAGTGATTTTAAACCATTCCAGCGCAAGAAGGAAGCGAAAGAGAACTTGTGCGCTGTTATCTGTGCACACAGCCGTACAAACAGAGAACCGCGTTTCAGATTGTGTGCTAACAACGAATTGATTCCTCTTTCGCGTCTCTTTGTGATTTTTGTTGGCAAAATATCCATCTCTGCAAGTATTCTCGGAAACGCAGTCGGTTGTCTTAAGTGAACGTAAACAGTTGAGAAAGAAATCAGATATCATTATATTGGGATCAGTGCATTCTGTCTTAAAGTGACAGCAGCCTATAACACCTGCTGCTGTCTATTTCAAGTTATTCAAACAACAAAACAACTTTAGCAAAGATTGATCTATATTTAATTTACAGTGTTATTTTACATTTAATTATTACATTTCTGTACCTGAATACTACTGTTAGCCCTTTTAGATTGTATGCTTGTAATTAGTGTATTTGTTCTTAATACATTTGAAGTAACATTTTTCAAACATTTCTTTGACTTTGGTTAGGTAAAATGGGTGGATCTCTTTAGTTTCCTACTGAGTATAACTGTCAAAACAGGTGTGCCCAAAAACCTCCTGGCTTCAAAGAACGGATTTTTATTTTTCCACATTCATCACTAACAATATATTACATTTGCAGTTTACAGCCTATATATTTATATATATAAGAAGAAAAAAAAGCTTTGCTGTCAACTTCCAGTAAACAAATGTTCTAACTTTTACAATACAAAAACCAACATTTTTTTTTGGTGACACTTTACAATAAGGATATTTTTCTCAACATTAGTTTATGCAAAAGCTCACATAAAATAGTAATATAAGTTTTTCTATTTTTGGACATATTTGTTAACATTTCAAGTTCAAACATTAATAGTTTAACTGCATTAAATGGACACTGTTACGAGCCCTCTTAAAAGTCTAGGGGTAAAAGAAGGCAGGTAACAAAAAGTTAAGGAGAGAACACAGAAACACTCCCATTTCCAGGTCCCAGTTCAACAAACAAGTCCATGAGAGCTTAGCGGAAAAAAAAAGTAGATTCTTTCTATTTTAGTTTACATAAATTAGGCTAAATGTTTTAAAATCAAGTGGGGATAACATAAAGCTTTGGGAAGGGAACAAGGTCAAAAGAACAAACAAAAGATCAATCTTCCTATAGAAGGGGGTTAGAAATATCCTAACTTACCTAGAAAAGATAAGAAAACCAATATAAAATACACTTCCCTTACTCCCTTACTGTCTAATAAACAGGAGAAAACAGGTATATTCACAAACAAAATTGGTGTCCACCACCTACCAAAGATACATTTCACAAAAAAAGATATAACAGGTTTTAATATGAGAACTTAAAGGAGAACTCCGGCGCAAAATGAACCTTTGGTCTAATTACACATTGTTACCTAGTCAACCGTTCTCTGAGATTTGTTTTCATGATTATCGAATGTAAAGAGTTTCTATCTCTAAAAACGGTTTAGCCTATAACGCTAGTATATTGGGCATAGAGTAATGGCAAATAAAAATCGCTAGTTAATACCACTAACAAGGCTCAAAATAGCCCCACACTAGCACGGTAGCATAATGAGGGTCCCTACATGCAAACCGAAGCATTGAGAACTTTGTCAGAGTCCAGACAGTTTAATAAGAAGATACTTTATAAAGACCGTCCACTTCGCGGATACAGGCAGGAGCCATCTTTGAAAAACAGTCTCTGAGTCTCTCCCGGTTCTCTGAGATTCTCATCGAATGTCTCCAGGAGAACTGACTGTTATCTGCAGATCTTGAAACACTTGTCACAGGCCCGTAACTCACTGTTATGACTCGAATTTGTTTCAATATCCCCTTTGTGCAGGACTTCTGGGATTGTATCACATTGGAGCACATTGTATGTGTGTCTGTGTAAATCACACAGAGGTTCTGCTCATTCTTCGACACTTCCTCCAAATGGCGCAGATGCTTTTGTTCGTGTTTTCATGTCTGGACCTGTACGGTCCCATAATTTCCCTTCCATATCCAAATATAGTTCAGCGCTGACCCTCTGCCAAACCCTCTCCGCTTGTCCAGATACACACACAGGTACAGCTCTCAGAAACACAACTGTTTTTTCATCAGCCTTCTCTTCTTTTGCAGTTGAACTGTAAAGTTTGCTGCTATGTTTTTGGAGTTTAAAAAGTTTGCATAACGATAAGGTCAATATTAGATCTTGCGTTTGTTTTGACAGTGTTTTGTACCCGGTCACATGCGTGGTAATGTAAACAGCACTTGGCGTCGGGCGGCGTCACAGTTTACAATCCACAGCAGCAACCACTTTGTTTGTCATTTGACTGTTGCCGTGGAGATAACATTGGAGATTTTTGCATTTTGTGTGCTGTAGAACGGAGCCACCACTATTTCCATCCTAACATTGACTAATAAACATTTGCCAAGATATACACGGTTAAAAATCTTTATTTTTTAGGAAAACTGGCTCATGTTAATGAGATAATATCACTAATACCAAAGGGTTTTTTTCTCCATTTCAGTCACCGGATGGAGTTTGGGTTCCTTGTCACTGTCGTCTTTGGCTTGCTTAGTTGGGGACACTTAATATGCAGCAATATTATTGATTTGACTTCACCGACACTATTCACGCTTTGCAGTCACGTGACTACCATGGATACCTGGCGGGCAACAAACGCTGACAAACAGTGGCCAGCCAGGGGAATTGCAGCCTTGCAAATTTCCAATACTACAATCAATTAACTATTTAGACCCTATGTCACCGAATGTTAAAATTAGATATCAAGAAAAGATTAACATACTCGGAACGTGTGATCCATACACAGCACCCGCTGATGTTTTCATTGCTTTGAAGCAGGCAAAGTCTCTACCAGACTTGGAGTTTGCAGATATTTACATATCTTATAGAGAATCCGTCACCTTACACCGCACAAAAAAAATGAAAGCCTACAAAAGTACAGATAGCTGTCTTTTTTTCAAGACTGGATGGGTTAACAACGCTGTCGTATGGGAGGTGAAAACAGGAATATCTTCATAGTCAAAGCAAAGGTCCGTTTGCTAATGTTTGCAGCGATACACAGTGACATCTGTTCCATCGTGTGATGAAGTTTTCATCTGAATATGTACACCCTTGCCTGCCGGCGAATGACAGCTTGAATAATAAAAACTAAAAACTATGCCAACTGTATCATATATGGCTAGCAGGATGTCAAACATTAGAGCTTCTTTACAGCAGAATTGAATTCTGTTTGCATCATTGAATCATTCTTTTCCTGACTGAACTAAAATACAAATTATAAAAATAAAATGACAGCTAATTCACAATTAATAAATACTGTAGACAAATAATAATAAATTAACATGACTATACAAGACAGAAAATGCTCTTGCTTATACTTATAGCATTTGTTACAAAAATTGTATTACATTGTTTCATACATGTAATATGAGTATAATAAAGCAAAATGTACTCTTACAGTAATGAATGTATATAATGACATATCATTGAGAATAATGATAGTTACATACATTTATTGTAATAATAATGTGGGAAATAATTGCCATGAAAATAATGCAAAAAAAACAAACACTTTGGGTATTTAAAAAAAAAAATTAATAATACAAATCACTTACAAGTTTGACTAAACACACGTATAGCGCTGCAGTTTCTAATAAAATGAACAGGTGATTTTATTTTCTTGCTGGTTGGTTTGGTGACTGTCCGTTTTGGACCCTTGCTGTATCCCCATAATATGAGTACCTATTTCCATTTACCAAACTTTATCTGCCATTCCTTTATCGTTTTACAATATTTTCCTCGCACACATCTCTGCCTTTAGCCAGCCTTTTTGTAAAGATTGAGTTTAATTTGCTTTGCAGACACCATGTGTCCATAAATAGCTTTGCATGGGAATGCTGCCATTTGTAGAACAGTTTGAGATGATTGAAACTTGAAGCGTGAAGAACAACAAACTTTATTTGTAGTTCAAGCTCCTCTCATGTTTTTTTTTTCCTTTCCTCATTGCTTTTTCATCTCTTTGTTTTCCAGGTAATTTTGCTCATTAAACCGCCATTCATGAGCGCGTCTGGCTTGATTTAGCAGTCATGGATGACAAGGCCTCGGTGGGGAAAATTAGCGTGTCCTCCGACTCTGTGTCCACCCTCAACAGTGAGGACTTTGTCCTGGTGTCCCGCCTGGGGGATGACACCCCCTCCACTAATAATGGTAGCGATGATGAAAAGACAGGACTGAAGGTAAGAGTAGACAGAGAATGGAGAGGGAGATCTTCTGCTTTGGGAACTATTGATGTGTGATTCTTCAATTAAGGGTTGCTTGGTGTGATGGAAATGACATCAGTATCAGTATTGGGGATTTTTCACCAAATCAGTAAATGAATAAATTTTTTTAAGTTCTTTGAAAAATTGTAACATGATTTAACAACACTTTATCACATTTATCAAACAACTTTATAAAATAAATGTCTGAATGGGGGACGAGCCTAAAGTAGAGAGATTATAGAAAACTGTAACACTTCGACACTCTTAACCTCTGGTGCTCTTCGGGTGTCAGTCAATTTATTTTATTTCAATGCAATATGTACTATATTTTAGTTCGATAATGTTTTTTATTTACGTTTTTTTATTTTTAGGGGATTTTATGGTGCTAAATTATGCTGTAGTCATTATCCATTTATTCACTTTTTGAGCATGAAAATGAAATTTCCAACTTAAACTGTCGTAAATCTTGAATGCTTTAGAGCACAGACTTAAGTTTGATCTTTTTTCTAAGATGACACTTGGCAGATGTTTGCTGAAATGAAAAAAGTTTTAAAAAGTGAACTTAAAGTTACAGAATTTTACATTTATTGTTATGAAAAATGCACATAAATGCTATTTTCAATTTTTATATGAAATATATATTTTTAAAAACACATTTTACTCTAAAACTGCAAGAAAATCAAAATCATAATTCTAAACGAGCTGTGTTCTAAATTTGAGCTTGATATCTCAACAAATTGGCTTTCAGTCAGATTTTGTTTTGGCCGCAGTACCAAAGGTTTCCACTTGACGAATTTCATCTCCCATTCATTTCCATTGCGGCCATTTATTGACTGTGTGACTATTTTTTTCAAGCCCACTTAACCTTTATGAATCATGTCTATGATTTTCTTTGTGTTCGCACATGCTAAAGTAAACATGCTTATACTTTAGATGGCAACTTCTTGAATCTGCAATCCTATTACAGTATTCTGCACAAATAAAGTAATTGTTTAAAAATATATGAATATGTGAATAAAAAGGAAGTAAACACTGTAACAGGACACTCAGTAATCTGGTAATTTCGTGCGCACTGATAGGCTAATCAGATTTTTTCAAATAAAGACAAGATAACGCTAATTTCCATACAGCACACAGTGAAAACGATATGAATATGACACAGTGGGCAACTGGATATAGCACAGAATATTTTAAAATGAATGATTTTAAGTTTTTCGATCGCGTCTC
Source organism: Rhinichthys klamathensis goyatoka (assembly GCF_029890125.1). Taxonomy (NCBI): domain Eukaryota; kingdom Metazoa; phylum Chordata; class Actinopteri; order Cypriniformes; family Leuciscidae; genus Rhinichthys; species Rhinichthys klamathensis. Next base: position 3,741,861 of record NW_026606643.1, read on the forward strand.
CTGTGAAGCTGATCTTCTGTTCGCATTCACTCACTTCACACGGACCGACCGTCTTTCGCAGGAACTCGTTTATGCCGGCTACAATGAATGAATGAATGAATGAATGAAATACACTTTATTGTCCCCAAAGGGGAAATTTGTGTTGGACTCAAGGTGTTTACATTGACATTGAAACATTGAAATGCATACATTAAAATCACTAGTATTATAATAAATAACAATTCCTATACACACACATACATACACATACATATACATACACATATATACACATCATTCATCTTTTAACAATTTAATTGAAAAAGGGATAATGCACACTTCACAAGATCACAGCTGGATTCGATTAAATCTGCAAGGTTTGTGAAATTAAATGTTTATTAGATATTCAGAGGTTTGTTTAAATGATGTAGATGCGCATTTGCTGAACGTTGACGGTAAATGAGAAAGTATTTTAGCCTGATTGTTTGCCCTTTCTGTTACAAATAATATCAAAGCAAACACTTTACCTTTTCGCATACCATTTACTTTCTTTGTTTACCAGTTCTGTCTAACAAAGTATTAGATATGACTGACAGAGATCGTAAACTAATGAAGACGGAGAATGGGAGTGAGCGCTGTGTGATCAGGCGCTGCCGTTCTCTTCTCAGGCGCTGCCGTTCTCATCGCCGCCCGTCAAAATAAAAGTCCTGCTTACAACACATCGGCCAATCAGCTTATCGGCCGATGCCGATATTTAAAAAAATGCCGATATATCGGTCGACCACTATTAACTATCCTTAGAACTAGTATGATTTTTTAAATCATCTTAGGGGACAGAAAAGCTCCCCTGATTGAAGAATCACCGCATTAAGGTAATTGGCCAGTAAAGTTTGCATCACCTGTCTAGTTCAAAGGTGCTGATGAGATTTTGTCACCCTCATTCCATGTTTTGCTTTTCTGCTTAGCCTGTGCCCTGACTCCATTTCCCACATTGCGCCACACCACACCACATGAGTGCTGCCGAGATTTATGTCCAGTTCTCCAGTATCTCTTTTGATTTTTTTCCAAACTCCTAATCCACTGATCTGATGTGACGGCACTATAGTGTGTTCTTTGGCCACCTCTCACTTTCTCCACATGCACTTTCACAAATGTTCAATTCCTTAATTCCATAGTGTCATGGTGGCCCACATCCATACAGGTCTCATTCATTCATGGACCAGAATTCAACTACGGTGCTCCAGTCTTCCCTCTTTTCAGATCTTGCGGTCATAATGCTTGTGTGTTCATTGCACCGTCACTCTTTTGCCTTCTGCTGTAATGGATTTGTTTATTTCAAGTCTGTTCTATCATATTTGCATTTGATCATCATGGCTATGGACCAGCCAACTTTTAAAATGTTGTTCTTTTTCCTGTTGTGCTTGTCTTCATTTGTCACATTCAGTATTTAAGGAATGGTTCACCCAAAATTAGCTCTTCAACATTTACAGTAATTATTTTTTCCATAAAAAACAAACAAAAAAACAACTCTACCTAGAAATAGTTACTTAAAATGCATGGAAAAGAGCAGTGTGGGTATTCTTCAAAATCATTTTGTGTGTGTGTGTGTTTCTTGGTAGAAAGAGAAGTCAAATTGCTTTGGAATGACATGAGGGTGGGTAAACTTGGCTGAAACTCTTGCCATTGCCACAAGAGGGCATCATCACTTTTTATGTAGCAATGTTCCTTTTCTACTGTGGCAGGGGTAAAAGCGAAGACGTTTCTTCTGGTTGTCATTCTCTTTTATAGTCTGTCGGTCATGATGTGGAGAACGTTCTCTCTCAGATAACCCATTTATCACCATTCTCTCACCCCTGTGGGCATCTCTTAAACACTCTGTTTGTTACACAGGTGATTTCTGAGGAAGGGGTCAGCTTTAAGGTCAGTCTTTATCTACTCCTCTCTCTCTTTCTCTGTGGTGATACTGTGTCTTTGTGCCTGGTTTCTGATTGGCGGCTTCACTGGCCTGTACAGCAGCAGCGTGTGGGATATAAGCGGGACTATGATAATGTGATTGTGCAGTGCTCAGTAGAATGTTTATTGGCTGTTGTTTTGTGTCTGGTGCTTTCACTGTTTACCCCATTCCAGGCCTCTTAGCCCAGTTGCCATTTAGTCCCAACAGTGTACAGCAGTCTGTGGTAGATACCCCTGGCTTGTATGCTAAATCTCTTTTGTCACACTTAGCAATTTTTAAAGAAAACTGAACGCATTTGACAGATATGCATATTTTAAGTTTTTCCGTGGAGGTCACTTGCCAAATCATCTGCTCTCGCTGAACTTCCTGGCATTGGCATATGCAATTCTTGCTTGTTCAGAGATCTTTCCTTTCAGTCGCCGTCATCCTGGCTGTAATGAACACAAATCACACCCTCTGTCTCTTCAGCTAATCACAATAACAGGAATCTGAAGAAATGTGATGATTTACAAACTTCCTGACGTGAAACCAAATAAAAAACGTTTTCTGATTGTATCGATTTTAAATCCAATGTGAAATGAAAACCGCATTCATTTTTTGTTTTTTATAGGGCTGTCAATCAATTACACATTTAGATTAAATAAATTACATATGGCATTGAATTAATTGCAATTAATCATATATCGGCCCCAATATACTTCATGCGAAATTGAGGAATAAACTGGTGTGACATCATTTCAAACAAAATCAGGCCAAAACGAAGTTTGTTTTCAGGAGTTAGAAACAGCTTGTGAAAATGAACTTTCTAGAAAAGTTGACTCTGAGTGGTAAACACCTTCAAACTACCATCGGTCCATGCTACCATTGGTCCATGATGTAATAGGTGGGTGTGGCTCTGAGGCTTCCATTGATGTGGAAAGTAATGGGGAGTTCGGATCTTTTTACTGACTCATCAAAATGAACGAATCTTTTTTCGAGTCATTTCGTTCATTTCAGCAGAATGTATTTAAAATGTTACATGTTAGCCAAATTCCCCAAACACATCAAATGTTGATCGCATTTAGAATAAGAAAAAAATTGCAATGCAAGGAAAAGGCCAAATTATGAGAAACAGAAGCTATGCAGTCTGTAGTACCGGAAACAGAATTGTTTCCGGTACAGAATCATTCGTCAGAATCATTTGTTAATCACGTGACAGAAGAACGAAAGACTCAAAAGAATCAGATCCGAAGACTCGGGAGGTGAACTAATCATGTCTCTTTCCGGTACTGACAGCATAGCATATGGGACTGACAGGAAGAACGAAAGACTCGGACCCGAAGACTCGAGAGATGAACTAATCATTTCTGTTTCCAGTACAGAACCTATTGGATGTTGCGCATGCGAGGTCAACACACGAATCACTCTCTGAGACAACTCGGTGGTCCCGAGTCCGATTAAAGATTCGTTCAAAATGAACGAATCGTTCATGACCCACCTATCACTAGTGAAAATCTTCTTCGGTTCATTTCTTCTGTTCAGTCCGTCGAGGTCTTGAACTTGAGCATATTTACATACCGGTATTCATCTAAAGTGGCCCGTGTCAGGATGTTCCTTGAAAGTATAGTGCTGCTCAGGTATCTCAAACTTCTATTTACCCCTAAGTGAAGAACGAAAAAAAGAACTTAACCGTGATTATATTGGTGCCTTAAATGTGCACATTCAGACTCACAACCCTTTATACTGTTTTTCAAACTTAGTAATTCACCTTTAAAAATGCATCCTAGAAACCCCTCAGGTCAGGTCAGAGGGTTTAATTAATTTAATTGCCTTCCTTTTTTTTATTATAATTAACTGCATTAAAATAATGTTAAATTGAAACCCCCTAATGTTCAGCTAATAGGCTTTACACACTGAACACGAGTGGAGCAAGTGACAAACGCAGATAGAAAGCATTACAATCAGTGATTCTGTCTACACTGGATGCAGCGCGGTGTGACGTGACAAGTCACCGACAGGAAACTGATGCCCGGTTTATTTCTTACGTACTCTATTTGCTTGCGCTACAACAGGACAAATGGTTTTAGAAGGTTTGCTTTGTCACTTCCTGACACTGTGGTGTAACTGGTGTTAGTCGCGGTAGAGACCATATTTAATTTTTTTCAAATGAAAACAAGGCTGTGAGGGATAGTCGTACAGTCTGTTCAGTGGGTTATGTGAAAATGACTACAACCTTCTGACAGTACAACATACATGTTTGTCCCTCACAGCCTTGTTTTTATTCACAAAATGTTGAATATGCCGTTTCCACTGATTAATCTTCATGGCCTGGTACTGTCCAGTCTGTTCATCCTATTGAGCCTATGTGTTTCAGATGAGTCGTGGAATGACTGTACTGATGGGTCTGTGTGTGTGTTCAGATCGTGGGGAACGGCAGTGAGCAGGAGTTACAGCAGGAGCTGGAAGATGTGCTGATGGACCCTTCGGTTACTGAACTGGTGGGCGGACCGGACCAACTGATAGGGGGTGACCACGGCTATCCCACTACAGCTGCGCCATCACGGTCCGGCCCAATGCCCCCTAAACTTCAGATAGTGCTGCCCGTTCAGGGAGCTCAGGAGAGCGAACTCAACGAGAGATCTTACAGGGGTAAAACATACAAAAATCTCCCTGCTACTGTACAGACCATCTGGAAACTAGAGTGAAATTAGTACATGGTGTTTACCATCCATTTTACTTCTAAGGAATTAAATGGGGTACATTTTGATTTCATGGTGATTTTACATCCCTGTTCACAACCAAGTCTGTTATCACTTGTGATACCACATTTCAAAGCCATTTTTTGTGTGTGTGTGTGTGTGTGTGTTCAGAAAATTCAAAGATAGCCAATATTATTGAAAAATATTGTCATGTTTTTTGTCATACAGAGAATAGTAGAGTCAGTGTGATGCATATGCAGGTTGTGCCATCTGCTGGTCATTTATCGAGGTGCATATACAGTATACCTGCTTAATTGTAGTTATGACGAATAAATATGTAGGCACTATTTATTTTGGCGTACAAACATAATTTTAAACATTTAAGCAGAAACATCCAGATTAAAAGGTTTTTAAGATTATGAGAAAGTGTGTCCAAAACGTTGACATTGTAAAAGTTTCATTTAGAGTCTTCTGATTGATTCCATCTCTCTCCGCCCATCACTTCCTGTAGATGAGCCCTCTGACTCGAGTCCTGGTACCCCTGTCCCGGACGAGGACAGCGTGGTGTTCAGTAAGCTGACGTATTTAGGCTGCGCATCAGTGAACGCCCCGCGCAGTGAAGTGGAGGCCCTGCGTATGGTCAGCATCCTCCGCAGCCAGTGCCAGATGCCCCTGGACGTCACCCTCTCCGTGCCCGGAGTCTCAGAGGGCACCGTCAGGTACGTTGTGAAGATAGCTGGAGAAATATTGGTTTAAACACCGGCAAGAGATGATCCATCAAAGCATCTTGCTCTTGAATATTCCATCAGGCTGCTGGACCCTCAGACCAGCACTGAGATTGCCAACTACCCCATTTATAAGATCCTCTTTTGTGTCCGCGGACATGACGGCACGCCGGAGAGCGACTGCTTCGCCTTCACCGAGAGCCACTACAACTCCGAGATCTTCCGCATCCACGTCTTCCGCTGTGAGATCCAGGAGGCGGTGAGACGCACACAATCGCACTCTACACGTGGATTGGTTAAGGAAGTTTGTGAGGGAATTTTTGTCAAGAAATGTCCAGGTCATATTATTAATAAATAAATGAAAAATTGTATAAACGTACATAAATAAATATATTTTATAAAAATTATATTTAAAATACATTTTGTATAGTAAAAATGTAGCCTTTTTTGGAGTTTTTAGCATTGTTTGCATTGACATTATTTTCATGATAATTAAGCAGATTTTCCAATGTTCAATATTGTTATGACTGGGAAAAGAAATAATTTATAAATATTTGTAAAATGCATTTTAAATATTAAAACTAATGAAGGTTTTTGGTATTATGGTAACAAGCATTTTTTTAAATTATAATAATGGGAATCTGGGGGATAATTTATTTTAATTGTGATAATCACAACGATAAAAATCTTGAAATAGGTATATCTTTTTCTTTTGATTTTGGGGTCGTTTCTTTTTTTCTTTTGACCTGTTCTCCAATGAGATATGTGCTTGTATCATGCATTTTTTCTTGCTGATAGAATGATTGCAGTTTGTTGGTTTAGTCTAAAGGGGGCGCACATGTTTTTAGTATTTGTTCTGTGATCAAACCTTTAGTTTCCTCTCTGTGTGACAAGCTTAGCTGTCAAGTTCAATTTATCCTGAAATGCTCCCAAAATGATCCAGTTCCTCTTGTACAGACATGCTTGGCTTTAGGGAGAACACAGCCATGCAGACAAATCCGTTATTGTTATTTAAATTCACATTCATTTTGTTATTATGCATGATATTAAGCAGCCTTGAACGGTGTAACTTAGATATTCTACAAATAAATAGGCTGTATAGCAAACCTTTTATAGTACAAAACTATTAAAGCCATCATAGAACGCAAAAGCGCGTATGCACATCCTGGAGCAATTAGACTCATGGACTCATTCACATTCAAGTATTTATAGCTGTTCGTTTATGTTTAACAGCAATGAATATACACTCACTTAAAGGATTATTAGGAACACCTGTTGAATTTCTCATTAATGTAATTATCTAATCAACCAATCACATGGCAGTTGCTTCAATGCATTTAGGGGTGTGGTCCTGGTCAAGACAATCTGAATGTCAGAATGGGAAAGAAAGGTGATTTAAGCATTTTTGAGCGTGGCATGGTTGTTGGTGTCAGACGGGCCGGTCTGAGTATTTCACAATCTGCTCAGTTACTTGGATTTTCACGCACAACCATTTCTAGGGTTTACAGAGAATGGTGTGAAAAGGGAAAAACATCCAGTATGCGGCAGTCCTGTGGGCGAAAATGCCTTGTTGATGCTAGAGGTCAGAGGAGAATGGGCCGACTGATTCAAGCTGATAGAAGAGCAACTTTGACTGAAATAACCACTCGTTACAACCGAGGTATGCAGCAAAGCATTTGTGAAGCCACAACACGCACAACCTTGAGGCGGATGGGCTACAACAGCAGAAGACCCCACCGGGTACCACTCATCTCCACTACAAATAGGAAAAAGAGGCTACAATTTGCAATAGCTCACCAAAATTGGACAGTTGAAGACTGGAAAAATGTTGCTTGGTCTGATGAGTCTCGATTTCTGTTGAGACATTCAGATGGTAGAGTCAGAATTTGGCGTAAACAGAATGAGAACATGGATCCATCATGCCTTGTTACCACTGTGCAGGCTGGTGGTGGTGGTGTAATGGTGTGGGGGATGTTTTCTTGGCACACTTTAGGCCCCTTGGTGCCAATTGGTCATCGTTTAAATGCCACGGCCTACCTGAGCATTGTTTCTGACCATGTCCATCCCTTTATGGCCACCATGTACCCATCCTCTGATGGCTACTTCCAGCAGGATAATGCACCATGTCACAAAGCTTGAATCATTTCAAATTGTTTTCTTGAACATGACAATGAGTTCACTGTACTAAAATGGCCCCCACAGTCACCAGATCTCAACCCAATAGAGCATCTTTGGGATGTGGTGGAACGGGAGCTGCGTGCCCTGGATGTGCATCCCACAAATCTCCATCAACTGCAAGATGCTATCCTATCAATATGGGCCAACATTTCTAAAGAATGCTTTCAGCACCTTGTTGAATCAATGCCACATAGAATTAAGGCAGTTCTGAAGGCGAAAGGGGGTCAAACACAGTATTAGTATGGTGTTCCTAATAATCCTTTAGGTGAGTGTATGTACACACATATTTGATGGCTGTGTTGGAGGTGATGAATTAAAAGGCAAAACTTCTCAGTTTTGTAGCATCTTCTCAGCACACTGAAGCACTGCAAACACTAGTCCTGTGGTTCTCCACTAATTTGTCCTTGGAACCCACAGTATCCCATAACAATATCCCAAAACATATGAACACTGATCCTGAAAGATATTATTTCTGTCTTTGTGTGTTAATGAGTGTGTTGATAACCTGAGAACAGAGCGACTCTGAGTCACTGTAATACAGCCTGTGTCACTGGAGACTGTTTTGACTCCAATCACTGAGGTGTGTGTGTGTGTGTTTGTAGGTCAGCCGGATACTCTACAGCTTTGCCACAGCTTTCCGCCGATCAGCCAATAAAGCGCCACTCTCAGCCAAGGGTCCGCCCCTTACGCCAGACAGCGATGTCTTCACCTTCACCGTCAGTCTGGAGATCAAAGAGGATGATGGGAAGGGCACGTTTAGGTGAATCGCCTTGCTTCTCTCCCTCCATTAAAGTTAATTCAGGCCTCCAGATTCCTCCCAGTACATATCCGTGTTTAACCCCGGAGGTCTCGTCTCTAACTGCATAATTCAATTAGGTGTTATTTTCTGCTATCCAGCTTTCGGAAGTAATCAGCCCTGTTTTGATGAAGGAAATGGTAAAAATAGAAAAATCTGCAGTTCCTCCACCTATTCTTCTCTTTCTCTGAAGTGTCGACACACGCTTCCTGTCATTTATCATCCCTTACATCTTCGCCTCATTCCTCCGCCCTGCGCAGAGTTCTATTAACACAGATTTGCTGCAGACCTGCAGTGGAAAGATCTCGCTTCAAAGGAAACATCACCTTTCTTGACTTGTCAACGTATCTGTAAAGAAGCATTGTTCAGTGTAACAAGCACTGACACACAGATCCCTATGTGTGGAATATTATAATTTTGGATATTAATTATAATATTACAGTTAAATTAAAAATAGAGCAGTTTGAAAACATTTTAGAGGCCTGTATAGTGTGTTTACACTGGCTTTTTCAATGCTGCACAGAAAAGGCAAAAAGAGAGAAAAGTATTTAAAGAAAGGGCTAAAGTGCCCAAAATAACCTCAATGTCTCCATCAGCACGAGCTTGATGCTCCAGAGAGACTGTCCCTGTTATAAATGGACTGCAAGTCACTCTGGATAACAACAACAGGAAAAATGGACAGAATTACCTTGAAAGGTCCTTTCGCTCCATTGGGATGCAAGAGACGCGTTCAGTTTTACAAAGATTTAGTTTTAGTCTTCGCTTTTGCTAAGACTATTCTAAATATATTATGTAATGCCATTTAGATTTAGATTTTTTTTAATTAAAACAAACTTTTATTTCCGCAAGGACACATTAAATTGATCAGAAGTGACAGTAAAGACATTTACATTACAAAACAAATCTGTTCTTTTGGAATTTCTATTCGGCACAGAAAATTTAAAAATGTATCACGGTTTTCTATAAAAATGTTAAGCAGCTTCTGGTCAAATAAATGCAGCCTTGGTGAGACATGAAAAATCTTTTTAACTGCAATTGACTAAAAATAATCAAATTTTATAATCGTATTTATCCTAAACAAATCATAATTTTTGACCAAAATGTCACATAATTTTCAACAACAAAAACAACAAGGTTTTATCTTCAATTTATGATCATTTCATTAAAAAAAAAATTTGTTTTACAACAGTAATGAGCATCTGATGAGAATCACCATTGAGAATAATGTGAATTCTCCAGATAAAATATGCGTAAGCGTCATCAAAACAAAATCTAAATCTTTTCATTTTGAGGTGAAATCTGGAAGATTCACCCTAGGGAGCATTTAAAACCTTTCTTTGTGTCCACCAGTGCCGTATCAAAGGACAAGGACAGACAGAGCTTTAAACTGCGGCCAGGCATGGACAAGAAGATTGTGATCTACGTTCAGCAGACGTCCAACAAAGAGTTGGCAATCGAGAGGTACGTGCTTTACACAGGCTCTCTCCACTGAGAGGACATCCTCATCCAGAAGAGCCCCGTGTCTCCCGTTACAGCCAATAATTCATTTATTAATGATAAACATGCACTGAATTATGTGTTTTCTGAGCTCAAGTGTTCTTTCGGGCCATGAGAAAATGGAGGATGGTTTTTCTCCATGGTGACTGATGTTGTGTTGAACTGAAGCCAACCCTTCCTGAATGCACAGCTGTGCTTTTCTGTTTATATATGTGTCCTGAAGCTCAGCGCACTCAGATGGGTGTGCGACTGTGCAGCTTTACAGTTAATATGTGGAGTTCCTCTGTGGTTCTGTTGCAGTGAGGAACGTGTTTGTGTTTCAGGTGTTTTGGTCTGCTCTTGAGCCCGGGGAAGAACGTAAAGAACAGTGATATGCACCTGCTCGACCTGGTAGGTGGCGTTAGACAAACCTTCAGCTCTAGTTTTGGATTAACTCCACTTAAAAAAAATAGGAAATATTGGGTCCATCCAATCCTGAGATTGCGTACTTTTTGTAATAATTGACAACATAACTAGTAATTACATTTGCGGAGTTGTTCTGAGTTTTTCTGAGGTGAGCGAAGTTACGAAAAAAATACTGTAAAATAATGACACTGACATATAACCTGAAAATAACTCATCTGACAGGCCATCTTTACTTAAACTGCGTCTGACAGAAGAGTCAACAGCTGTCACGCATGTATTTCAAAATAAAAGTCTCGCATCAGTAATTCTTTGACTACATTCTCCATGACCCACTCAAAAAGGTCTTGCAAACCGGTTGAGAAACCCTGTGATCAGAGTTTGATTCAAATCTAGGATAAAGCAATGTAGATCAAATTACACACGTGACACTAAAATAATGTAAAAATAAACAAAATAACAGAAAATGTAGCAAAACATTTGAATGTACTTTGCATTCAAGAAAACTAATTGCATAAATTATAATCATATGTGGACTTTTGGTAATGTCCTTTTACTGTTTTAAACTGTAAATGATATGGTAATTCAAAACATTACTTGCAAAAACAGTATTTTTTTAAGTAAAATTACATATAATGCAATGTTCATCTATTTATTTATTTTTCATTTGTATACGCTACTCTAACCACCAATTAACAGGTTTTCACAGTAATATTTTTTTTTTCTGTAAAAATGAAGAATTTTTTTTTTAGCAATATTATAGCTGTTAAAGGAAATTATTGATTTTAGAAAAGCCATTTATCTTTTAAATTTGTAAATTGTCATGTTAAAGTACATTTTAATGTTAATTAACACATCTGAAATTACAAATTGTTGCTAAAAATAGCAAAATTCTAAATTAATTCTGTATTAATTTTACCAAATGTGACTTAGTTTTTTGTAACTAATACACTTCTAGAAAAGAAAATGAAATTAAAGTCTGCAGCCAAATTAATTAAGAAAAATGGTATAAAATGACTTATTGTGTTTGTTTGCTTGGTTTTATTGTGTTTATATGATATTTGTATTTTTGCCATGAAAATTGCCTAAGATGCTGACATGGCATTAAATAAAACTATCTATCTATCTACAGTATCTGCGGCCAAATTAGTGTATCAGGTTACATAATTTCAAGGCCCTGACCGAATCTGTCGACTTTTACCTGCATATCCTTCACTGACTTTTTAGGAAAGTCTGCAGAATTCTTGATTTGTAAAATTGTATGAATCACAGACATTCCATTTCTCTGGAAATCTGTGTATTTTTTCCTGTGGTCAGTGACCAAGCAAGGATACATGTGAGACAAGAGGCCAAACGAATCTTTGGGACTAAATGTTTTAGGTGAAATGCGTCCTATAGCTACAACTAAACGGTGTAACATTTCAGTTGTGAAACAGCTTTTGCTTGGCCCATGTGATGATGTTCTCATGAGTCTGGGAGTGTTGTCCTCCATCATGTTAGTTCTGTAGGCATTGCCAGTGATCAGCAGTTAGGATTTTGGCTGGGACTGCTTTCTGTGAACTCATGATTATGTTTGACTTTATTTTTGTTTTATCCTCTCTTTCTCTTGGCTCTCCTCACCTGCCCTCCGCTCTGTTAGGAATCAATGGGCAAGAGTTCTGATGGGAAGTCTTACATCATCACAGGGAGCTGGAATCCCAACACTCCTCAGTTTCAGGCCGTGAATGAGGAGACGCCTAAAGGTACAGACCCATGCTCAGTTTGCAGGAGATTATCTTCCAAATCAATATTTGAGGTCTTCTGATGCTGATGTTTTTGGAAAATTGGGATTCAAACCGTAAGTGACCTGGAGAAGTTGCATTTAGCCATTTAGCCCCAAAAATGAGGAACATTCCTACTGAAATTAGATGGGCTTCAAACATTCAGATTTTAAAATCATACACTCTTAGAGCGCTGCCTGCCCAATCAGATTAGAGCACTGTTGTACAGTAAAGCAATACAGGATACCTTACAGGTTTATGTTCGAGCGCGGCTCAACCAATCAGAATCAAGGACCGGAACTACCTGTTTTATAATATTCTTTATTCTCCTTTCAGTTATTTTTCTTATTTTTATATATTTTTTTAAAATGTTGTCATTTTAAATGTTATTTTCTAAAGTTTTTTTCCCTAAGGTTTGAAATACTCTAAACTGTATTCGATGTATGATAGGTGCTACTAAAAAAATAGTTTATTTAATAATAATAATAATAATATTTAATAATATTTTTTTTAACGAAATGTATATCTTATTTGTATAGCAGCTTATAATTAAAAACACTTAGCACCTTTCATACATTGATTAAAAAAATCGTCGTTGTAATTAATAATATATAATGATAATAATAAGAATTTTAACAATTCGTTTTTTCCTGATGTTTGAAGTGCTTTGATCTGCATTAAATGCATGAAGGTTTCTTTTCACGTAAAAAGTAGTTTTATTTAATAATAATAATTTTGTAATTTAATTATTATTATTTAATTTATCTTATAACAAATACAACCAATGCAAATTTGTAGTATTATTAGACAAACTTTATTGGAATTCAAGAAATGATTGTGAATGACATCATGCATGAACTCATCTTATACGAGTACACTGATGACCCCCTGCTGTTGGTTCACTTGTGTGACACACAGATAAGTTCATGTACATGACGACGGCGGTGGACCTGGTGATCACAGAGGTGGAGGAGCCCGTGAGGTTCCTGCTGGAGACACGGGTTCGAGTCTGCTCACCCAACGAGAGGCTCTTCTGGCCCTTCAGCAAACGCAGTTACACCGAGACCTACTATCTCAAACTCAGACAGGTGAGGACGAGCACAGATCAGGGCTCTTTGCTGGAGAACCCAAAAACATGCGTCACAAAACCCACTGAGTTTGCCAAACACAGTTAAGCTAACAAACTCAAGTTTTGGCCAAAATGCCACATTTCTGCTTTCAACAATTTGAGCCATTTAGGAGGACTGCGTGCGCACTAGGTTTTGAGACAAGGACATAGTGCGAATGAGCATATGGAGACTTTGGTTTGTAAAAGATTTGTGTGCAACGGTGCCTTCACTCTGCTCTCAGATGGAGAACAAGGAGAGGAAGAGTAACTCCGACACGCTGTATGAAGTGGTGAGTCTAGAGAGCGAGGCGGAGAGAGAGAGGAGGAAGACCACGGCGAGCCCCGGCATCCTGACGGCCGGCTCTACGGTGCCCTCCCCTCCTGAGGATGATGAGGAGGAAGGTGAGCGGCCCTCGGCTGTCATTCACAACCTCAAGAGTCCTCCGGGAATTCATATCCTTTAGCATGTGTGAAGATTGTACTGAACCTCGGAAACGTGTCTCTTTCTCTCCCACTGTCCTCACAGATAACGATGAGCCGTTATTGAGTGGATCTGGAGACGTGTCTAAGGAATGTGGCGAGAAAATTCTGGAAACTTGGGGAGATTTACTGTCTAAATGGTGAGTGCTTTGAAAACGAGTGGAAATGAAGGCTCAGGGTTGAAATGTGTGAAAGTGAAGAAATTACAACAGAACATTTTTATTATTACCATATTGGTAACACTTTACAATAAGGTTTCAATTGTTAACATTAGTTAACATGAACTAGCAATGATTCTACAGCGCTTATTAATCGTATTTATTGTTAATCTAAACATTTACTAATACATTAGCAAAAATTTCTACCGTTCAAAAGTTTGGGGTTCGATAAGATCTACGACTGTATATATTTGATCAAGAATACAGTAACATAATAATGTGAATATTATTACAATTGAAAGTAACTCTTTTCTATTTTAAAATGTAATTTATTCCTGTGATCAAAGCTGAATTTTCAGCATCATTACTCCAGTCTTCAGTGTCACATGATCCTTCAGAAATCATTCTAATAGGGTGATTTGATGCTCAAGAAACATTTCTGATTATTATCAATGTTGAAAACAGATGTGCTGCTTCAGATTTTTGTGAAAACCATGATACATTTTTCCCTCAATATTCTTTGATGAACAAAGTTCAGAAGAACCGCATTTATTTGAAATAGAAATCTTTTGTAACATTTTAAATGTCTTTACTGTCACTTTTGATAAACTTAATGCACTTTTCTGAATAAAAATATTGCCCCCCTCCAAAATTTTTTGTAAAAAGTAGTGCATCTATTTTTTATTTACTTGCATTTTGTAAGGTGTTAATTTCCGTCAAGCCACAGGTCTAAATTTATGCTGGAAAATGTATTCTTTGAGCCACAATGCTGTTGTTTAAGAGCCGTGGCACGGATACAAAGCGTGTACAGATTCTTGCAGAGATTAATAGTTGCACATTAGCATATGCACATTTAGATTAGTCTTGTCCGCCTCTTTCTTCCTGACAGCGTTGAACTGCTGCCGTATGCCTTCCATGCAGAGAAGCGCTAGAAAACAGGCCGAAAATCAAGAGCTCCAGTCCCACACAATCTTTTTTTTTTTCATCTCCAACCATAAAAAATATCTCTTCATGCACACACACACCATTTCTAATTTAAGAAGTCATTCATGGGAGGGAAATGAGAGAGATATTTTAATGTAGAGCACTAGAAGAGACTGGGGGATGAGGGGAATGGTCAAATACAGATAAGGGTCTTATTAAGATTATTTCCCGCTCCCATTACTCTTATTGTTGTTAATCAAAACCTCGAGATGAATTCAATTAAAAACCCCAGGAATTTAATTACAGGCTTGCGACTGTCTCTGCACCCTGAAGAACACAGCTGTCTCTTTGTGTGTGTTGTGCTCACATCTGCATCTAGTCCCTAATTTCCCTCCTCTTTCAGCCCTTGGCTTTCCTTGTTTGGAAGCTGAGATTTACAATCATTCTGTTGTTAAAGGGCTCATGACATGGCTTTTTAATCCTTTTAATATGTTCCTTGATGTTCACTTATAATGTTATTAATGAAGTTTTTTATATATATGTGGAAAAACAATTATTTTCAACCTTCATTTTGACGTCATTGCACAGAAAACAGTATCAACGCACACTCGCTATTGAACGCGAGTGAGAGTTTTGAAAACATTATCCATATAAAACCATAATTTACAGACAAAGCATTATGAAATCATCTGCTTATGGTTTGTGATGCAGCTGCTATCAGATTCAATACAGTTGCTGCTTCATCTTTCAACTAAAGCTTCTTTGCGAACTCTCCATTACACTGTGCCTCGTTTACAAAAGAAAATGCTCTGAACAAACATATAATCCTTCGACACGATCCGAGACGCAATTAAAATAAACAATACACTTGTCTCCGACTCTGGGATCCTTCTCGAGTCTGTACAGAGACACAAACAAGCTGTTTAAACTGGACGCGTCAAAGCAATTGTTCTTTCACTCTTCCATTTGTCCTGTTGTCGGCAGACTCACGTGTGTGAAGTCCATCAGAAACTGAACACGCATCTGTATACTCTATCCAGTGTAGACAGCGTCAGTTAATATAATGGCTCTATTTGCTTTTGACGTGACGCTCACGTCCGGTTTAGGCAAACGTCAGCGGTTAAGCAACAGTGGGCGGGGCTTATGGTGTGATGTATGATTCGTCAACGTCTTGCTCTGGAGGCGGTCATATGCAAATGTATTTGCCCGTGTGATGTCACGGATATCTCAATATCAAAACAAGCTATTTTTGGAGCTTGATTAAATAAATGCTTTGTTTATAATAAAGATGTTTTTAGCTTGTAGGATGTTCTTATGGTACAAAGACCTCTTATATGTCAAAAGATCAAGGCAATGTTGATGTCATGACCCCTTTAAATTTAATTGACTAAAATAATTGGGTGTATTGATCACCCTTGTATTTTTCAAACAATTTTAACTTTAAACTTCTCTAGTTTGGAAAATGGTCTGTAAATATGAAAACTACTGTCAGTGTAAATAAAATGTGAGTCATGCTTCGGGTCCACAATGGGAGTGATCGAGAGTTACGATATTAAAAGTTTTAATACATATGCTTACAATATATATTTTAAAAACACTTACTGTGATTATTTTAATTCCTTTCTGTGTAAAGCACTTTGAATTGCCATAGTGTATGAAATGTGCTATATAAATAATCTTGCCTTGCCTTACTGCTTTGGAACAATATTCTTGTTAAATATTTAGTAATATTTATATACATTTATAATGTTATGTATTTTTATAGTCAATAAATACATTTAATTTGAAAATGTTTTTTATTCTGATTTATCTATCTAAGTTTAGTATTTATAATAACGATAAGCTGTCAACTTAACTTAACATTGAAGACTGGAGTAATGGCTGCTGAAAAATCATAGAAATAAATGACATTTTAAATTATATTAAGAAAAGTTATTTAGTGAAATAAATGCAGGCTTGGTGAGCAGAGACTTCTTAGAAAAAACGTTTAAAAAATCTTCAAACTTTCCGAATCTGCTTAAAAATGGGTCACTATGCATGAAAATGTACGGATGCCTTTCATCAAATTTGTGGCATAAAACGTTTTGGTTGGTCGATTAATGTTAAATACATTAAATACCCGGTTCGAGAACATTTGGTTTAAGGGCCTCTAGTATATCGCATTAATAAACACATTTGCTATTTCCCACAACAACAAAAAAACACTGTTCTTCTGATTTTGTATTTGCACAACACGTGTCTCACGCTTATGACAGTATAACGACATTTCATAAATAAAACAATGTGTTGCACTGAACAAAGTTCTTATTAGAGGAAACAGTTTGCAGTTATAATCCCAATTGAGTTTGTCAGTTTTGAGTGATTGGCAGAGTAAAATCAGTCGTAAAAATCCCTGAGGGAAGGTTTGTGCACACTACAACACAAAAGTATGCACTTTCCTTTTAATCAGCAAGGAAAATGGGCACCAGCGACATTTAAGACATTCCATAAACAAATACAAATAAATGCTGGTACACATGCAGACCACATTCAGAGACTGTGCCTCTAGCAGGTTAACATGGTCTTAAATAAGCATATCTTTAGTAAAAGGTCCTATATGGAATAAATTACACATCAGAATGTCACTCCTGTCTGTGTGGCAGAACGAGTATCACTAATTCATACTTTATATAAGTCTCCATGCATTAATATTGACAGTTTTTACTGTATTTTTGGTTAAATAAATGCCTTGGTGAGTGTAAGAGACTTCTTTCAAAAACATTCAATCTTCAATTAAGTCTTAGAAACCCCAAACCTTTGAACATTAGTGTAATATTCTGCTTAATAGTTTTCTCAAACAGTATAAATGGGTCACTATTCATGAAAATGTTGTTTTGGACCCCAATGACTTTCATTGCATGGACAAAAACATCAGAATATACGACACGTGTGATTCATGAAACGGTTGTATGCCGCCAATCCCACCGTACGAATGATCATACGTTGATAAATGTGGCGGCTGAAAACAATCGTCATTTAAATATCACGCCCCTAAAAACTCTCGTTTTTGAAGCCTCGCCCCAGAAACGTAACGCGACCAAGAAGAGGAAGTAATCTCATGAAAGAGAAACTGGTCTTACTCCAAAAACACCTGTTAACCTCATAATTGCAAACAATTCAATTCATTTATATGTATAATAAATACCGATAAATAAAACTAAATATTTACAAACACTAATCTAGTTGTTTAATGGTTAATAATCGGTTAATGAGCTTCGGCTGTCGGACTCGGTCAGGAAAATGATGTAAATGAACAAAATGCTCTCATTACAATTCTCCACCAGATTTACAATGCTGCACGCAAGTTCACGGCAACTCAAAAACTTGCGCACACGATCTGTCAGAGACCAGATTTGATTGAAATGAGGCCCATTGTGGGTTAATACGAAGTTACAAGGTCACAAACACACACAAAATACCCTCATTGTTTCACAGTGCAGACACAAAATGGACTGTCTTAAAATGTAAGTGTTGTACTTAATTTGTAACCATGAGTCCCTGTTGGTTTTGTAATGTTTGATCAGGCATCTGAACTTGGCTGTGCGACCCAAACAGCTGCCGGCGCTGGTCCGCAGTGGTGTCCCGGAGGCCTTGAGAGGGGAAGTGTGGCAGCTACTGGCTGGATGTCATAACAATGACCATCTGGTGGAGGAGTACCGTACACTTATCACTAAGGTAGGCATACAGCTCCCATCCTCCTTTTCATTGCACCAGAGGCTCATCTCATCAAATGAGGCAAAGCAAAGGTTTGACTCTAATGCATCTTCTCCATTATGAATAATTAATCCAAATGATTTTTATACCTCTAACCTTGAGTAGGCTTATACCTTGTTGAGGAGAGATGTGATATTACTTTTCAAAGCTGTTGGACTTTTGATTTTTGCTTGAGAATAACTGGGATGATTAAAATACCGTCAGAAATGGCTAAAGTTCATTGTAATAAATGGCAAAAGCATCTCCAGTATTTTTAGATGAGGTTACCAGTTAAAGAATGTATTGTACATGTCTTTGTGTATTCATAATAGGCGTATTACACGTATGCAGAAATATTGCGGTAGCAATATCTCAGAATAAAATCTGAATATGGATCTAAATGTGCATTCACATTTACTGTTGTAAAGTCCAGTCATTTTAATAGGAATCCACGCGATCAGGAATTTCGTGTGAGGGCGAAAGATTTCCACACGCAGATTTCGCGAAGGGTTCAAGTTGGTCAAATGAATTTGCTACGTTTATGAACAGAAAGCTGGTCGGTTTGAAAATGACTGCATGTGAGCTGTGCTTCATTCATTGCTTTGATTTTGATAATGCGACCCCATCTTTAATCTAAACATCTCCTTTGTATTTGGATTAAGTTTGCACTGCAGGGGCCACAGGTAATGATTGGAGCAAGAGGATAGAGATAGTACATGTTGCAAGCCAGACTCAAAATCTAGTCATCCTAATGAGCTCCACAGCTCAATGCATCATGTCTCCAACAGGCTTGTCAAGCATTTTTTGGACTATGCTGTTCACAGTTTTTAGCATTAAATTAGTACATACTTTACTTAATCTGACCAACAACAAATGTCCATTCCGATATGAAGTGCCATCTTTCCAGATTCAAAGAATTTGGTTTGGACGTCAAAACAGTTTCTTGGAAAAAGGCTATAATTACGTTTCCACTGTACAAGGAGGGAGAGAGGACACATGACACTCTATCATGAGGTAGCCTACTCTGCATTAATGGATGGAGACGGCCCAGAGATCCGCTCGATAGCCAAGTAATGGCTGATGCGTTTTATATGATTAGCAGTAGCATTGGATTGTTAATGGCTGAATAATGTGAATGAGAAAGCAGGGTTGTTTTCTTTCTTAAACCTCTTTTTCTATTCAGAGTAGGGATGCTAACGATTAATCGATGATCGATTATTTGTCGATAATTTAATAATTTTACTTTAAAAGTGCATTCAAATTTAAACAATATAAAAGTAGTCTTTGAACATGGAAAGCAAGCGAAATTTAGTAAGCATGTCAAGTTTAATTATATTTAAACCCCACAAAAATAACTATTTCATCATATATTGGGCTCTGCGCTTTGAAAGGGTTTTGGGACACAAGAGGACAGAGCCCATTTCTTGTCTCATACATGAATGTTTTTGCCCAATATTTCAAAGCAACTGAAACCTGTTTGTAAATGGAGAGAAAAGTAAATTATATCTTCCGCACGAGCAAGACTTTTATATTATGATCTGTGGAAGGCGTAGGACCATAAAATGTTTGTTCAATCGTTGCATTTTTCTGAATGAAATGATAGCATGTGTACCCTATCAGTCAACGTGTGTTCGTACCAATGCACAGCCTGTTCACGCAGACATCATACGTCAGACAGAGCGAGAATGGCAGACAAACTGTTACTAGGGCTGCACAATATATCGAAATATCGCAAATGTGTATATCGCGATCATGAACAAAAGAGAAAGAGAAAATCACCCACTGCTCTTGGCTAAATAACTTGTATTCTTATGTAGCTTTAATAAGAATCAGTATATATTTAATTCACACAGTGAAAACTAAGCAGTGATCAATAATCAATTTTTACAATTGATTATTCAGTTTCTGTCGTGGTTTACACTGATGTCAAAATAACACTTCTTATGTTACAGTAAAACACTGCTGTTCACTTTCAGAAGTTGTAAGGATGTTTTCTTGTCACAAAAAAAATGGGAAACTTGTATGTGAATGAATGTGAATGTGAACACGTATGTAGGTTATAAGATTTTAAAGATATTTTAAAGATAATTTAAGTTTATTTTACTCACTTTTTAAGCATTATCGCATATCGAATACCGCATTATTTATGAGTTATCGCTCTTTTCTTCAATATCGTGCAGCCCTAACTGTAACTCGCTGTACTGTAAAGTTTTATCACCAGTGAATGACACATGATGTAATCCAATAACGTTGTGTCTGGTCGTCTCGCGAGGAGGCGTGTCTTTGGACAGTGTTTTCAATGCTAGCAGGCTAAAGTTAGCATTTCCCAGATCACCTATTGCACCTTTAAATTAAAACTAAGGAACACATTAGTCAAATGTGGCCATGATTTAACTAAAACGAGGGAACTAATTGATACGTCGTGGGAACGAATTCTTAATTTGTGGCCACAATATTTTTCATCTCCCCGGTATATCATGTCCATGGTACCGTACTATACAAATACACTTGACATGCCTTGCCTTGTCTAGCAAGCACAAACTGTGTTAAAATTGAATGTGAGGAGAGATAAAGACTGAAACCCATTAGATAAGATTGGCTATTTATATAAAATAGTTAGGTTAGTTTAGGCTAACAATGCTATTTGTTGTTTTGGCAAGTAAAGAAGTATATGGTCTACACAGCCTTTTTTTTTACCACAGTAAAAGATATGAAAATATGGATTGAAAGTGAATGACAGGAAGAAAATAAGCGAAAATATAGGGCGAAATGCTGAGGATTTGGGAAAAGAAACAAGAGGTTCCATATTCAGTGAAATACCTCAGAAAATATTGTAAAATTTGTGGAAATTTAAGTGACCAACCAAAAACAGAACACAAAGCCGTTTATGGCTTAATTTAAATGTATGGGCTCACATACCTCTCTTATTCGGCGTAAGTCAAAATGTTTCCTTGTTCGCGATGTAACATTTGCCTGCTAACCAATTATTTATTTTGTAAACAAAGCTTTGTACTTCACTCCTGTCCTAATATTCATCTCTAAAAACATTTATATGCGCAAAAAAGTGGTTATATATGCGCCTCAATTACATTTGGTATCATTTTACTTTAAATGGTGATAATGTTACTAGCAAACATTGTGATTGTATTTTAAAATACAATACGGCGCATTCAGCGGTCTCCGTGACGGGATATGAAACTATAAAGCCAACAATAATCTTGTTTTAGCAATGTATGCAATTATCGCTGTTTAAAGTAAAATGATCCCAAACGTAACTAGGCACACTCGCTTAATTTTATTGTGGTAAAAATATAAATATTAAAAGTGAGGAAGCTGGCGTTTTGAGTGCCATTTGCACATCTGGTCATACTGGTGACTATATGCCACTGAAGGACACTGTTTTCAACTAAAAACGTAAAACTTTTTATGCGCTTTGGCCGTTCGTTTACACGACAGCGGTGTTTTGGGTGCCTGAATACGCAAACTTTTGAAATCGGGTTCAAAGTGCAAGTCTCTGTGTAAACAACAAAAACGTGAAAAACTGAAGACGATGACGTCATGCAAATGCGTGTTACATGTTCAGTCTATAGTGTTTCATCGCCATCTACTGGCCTGGCAGCAGAATACAGCGTTTTTAGTCGTTTTCGCGGATCCGTGTGAACGGGGATCATTTTAACAATGGTGTCGTCTGTACGCGGAAAACTCAAAGGAAAAACTTCTCTGTTTTAAGCATATCGTTGTCGTGTAAACGTACCCTTGGATTATTAAGGCTAAAGGACAGGTTCGGTATTTTACACTTAAAGTTCGGTATTGAACCCTGTTTCAAGATCGTTTCTGATGAAATAGAACGGTTAAGATTAAAATTTAGACAGATGCGGCTGTCCCGAGAAATTTCGGTTTGAAAAGACGTGAAACTCACCGAGTGGTCAGGGGTGTTCACTGATATGCTCACACAAAAATCGCTGCAAAATATGCTTTACAACAGGTTTTATCGTAGTTTTTGTCCACGTCAAGTCAAATGGAGTTGTTCAAAAACTACGATAAAACCTGTTGTAAAGCATATTTTGCAGCGATTTTTGTGTGAGCATATCAGTGAACACCCCTGACCACTCGGTGAGTTTCACGTCTTTGTAAACTAAAGTTTAATGCGTTTTAGGAAGGATTGTTTCTGTGCACCTATGCAACCATTGTAGAGGTGGGGGAGGTGCAACCACAGAAACCGAAATTTCTCGGGACAGCAGCATCTGTCTAAATTTTAATCTTAACCGTTCTATTTCATCAGAAACGATCTTGAAACAGGGCTTTAAGTGTAAAATACCGAACTTGTCCTTTAATGATTAATTGATTAATCATTTAAAGGTGCCCTAGAATGTTTTTTTTTATTATTTTATAATGTTCCCTGGGTTACCCTTATAATGTAAGTATGTTTTTTAGATAAAAAATAATCATAATTTAGAAATAAATGGCATTTTTCCTAGCCTGCTTTTAGCCTCTGATTTGAACACTCTGTTTGAAGGGGCGTGTCTGCTGTGGGATTCAGTGTAACCGAGGCCACTGCTGTGATTGGCTGACATGCTTGCATATGAAATAGCAACGCATTACATGTGAAACTCTCTCCCGAATACTTTTACTACTGCTATTATACGTTTTTACTATAACAGCTATCGAGATTAACGAATCGTGAGATGTTTTTAAAGTATTTAGATCTATTCCCATCACATAAAATGTTGCCGTGATGAGCATTGAGCAGATGACAGTGTTGATCGCGAGAATGAAGATCTTATCATTGCAAAGCAGTTTCTGCACTCTCTGCTTTCACCAATGCAAACACGATGATGTAAATACAGTAAGAGCTTCGTTGTGCAGTAACGTGCGTCATTGATTTCATAACGAGTTTGGCAAGTGTCCAGATAAACTCGCGCTGTGTGGAAAGATTGTTCTTTGATCGCTTTCTGTATATAATTTGTTCACAATTTAAATACGATTATTTTCATCCTACTAAAAGAAACGATGTGAAGCTGATATTTTAGTCACTGGCTTGACTTACTTATGCATAAACAGTATTGAACGATTTTAGAGAAAGATTACCTGTCTGAACTTGAACAATTACACATCAGAAAGTGTTGCTTGGTAGCTCGATCCGAGGCCAGCTCTGTATTGGCCCAAGTTGAGGAAACAGTCGGTGAAATGTTTGAAAATTTCCAGAGAAAATAAACAATACTTTTGTGTTCATGTGTACATCCACACTGAGCTTGAGGGCTGGCATTATGCAAATATTTGGAGGCGTACTTATTAATGATCCCGACTATTGCGTCACAGTCGGTATTGTGTGGAGAACCGACCGTTTTTCAGGGGTGTTTTTCATAAACGTGAATTAAATGAGAACGCGAAAACAGTCCAGTTTGAGATTCACTCAATGTCATGTCCATGCACTGAACTCTTGTTATTTGACTATACCAAGGTAAATTCAATTTTGAATTATAGGTCACCTTTAATTTAAATGATGATTGATCATGGGTATATGTGTAAAGTGACATCCATAATTCAAAGCCTGGACATGTTAATGTAATGTGACTGCATCTAAAATAAGTGCAAAAGTTTTGAACCTTGGTGTTTTTCATTCAAAGCGCTGTTATTCTGTACACGCTTTACTATAGAGAACATAAATAACACAGCAGAAGCATCATGTATTCACTATATCTTCCTGTTTAGCCATTCTGCATGTGAACTCAGTATGTGCATGTATAGCCGTGCTACAATACTCCTTGTTTTAACCCGAGGGCGAGGGATGCATGTCAATGTACTGTATCTTGTCAATCATTTCACCATGTCCCCGAGGTGCCTTACAGCGGTTTAGTTATTTTCATGAAAACAGGAGCTTTTACTGTGCTAAAGTTTCGTCCATTTCCCAAACAGCATTGAAGAGCACTATCCTCCGAAATCTGTGAGCCTGTAGCCTGTCCTATTTGTTCCTTAATGTGATTTGTCTCTAATGTGAAAGCTGGTTGTCCCTTGTTAAGGCCTTGCTCTACGCTGCACTTCATAATGTTCATTATGGCTTCCTTTATTTTATTTGACTAGAAAAGGCTTGAACTTCACCCACTGGACACAAGTCAAAGGACGTTCACGCTAGCAGTGATTTGCAATGACAGAAGCGACCGTAAATCGTGCTTTTTTGGTGAGAGATGGTGATTGGAAGCGAAATAAGCGAGGCGACTTTCAGAGCAATTCAAAACAAAGCAATACAAATGGTGAAATGGAAAAGGTTATGTGGAAAATTTACCATCAGAACAAGTCTCTAGAAAATTATTCATTCCTAGAAATCAATGTAGTGACAAATTATTAATAAATATAACTAAAATGAAATGAAAATCATGTGTAGTTTCAGAGATATATAATTATATATGTGTGTGCGAGCAAATATTATAGAAATATTTGGCATGCCCAATATATTGGTACCATAATGGCTGATATTTGTTTATTCAACTTATTTATTTAAATGTAATGGTATCTGCTGATATTGGATATTTCATTGCTATAGTGAATGAATGCTTGTGGGAATTCCTCGCATTATAAGCACAGAGCTTATGGGAAAGAGCAAAATCATGCACAATACCTGCAATCCTGTGCTGAAATTCAAGCCCTGCTAGAGTTTGGCGCAAAGGCTGCAGTTTTTTTGAGTTAAGCTACATACTCTCACAGTGATTTCACTGGGCAATGCCATGTCAGCTGTCATTATGTAAAGAAAACATCCCGCAGCACTGAGGTCCCAGGTGGCTTCAAGATGTTCCTCTCTCCCACCCACCCGAAGTCCAAATAAACTTGATGTACACACTGAGTGTGTGTGAGATTGTTAGGACAACAGCCATGCTGAGCAGCTCCTGCACGTATATGTAAGTTTCTCAAGCCATACTGAGCTAAACAAACCCACATTTGTATCACTAAAGGCCTTCTAAAGAAAGAAATTCATCCAAAACTTCAACTCGTTCCTTTTCCGCCATTCGTCACTATTATGGCTTAAGTTTTGTATGTCTTGTACACAAAGTTTCATTACATGAATTACATTACATATGGCGTAACAGTAAATAATATCCATGAAAATGTCCTGAGCCCAACACTGCCAATGCCGAAGACCTGCACATGTTTATGTAGTGATCCAGAGTTATCATTTGTGTTTAGAAAGAATTGGTCATGACAAGAGCAGGCTTTGCCAGTTCTTGCGACACATGGAGTTGAATGAATACTGTGAATTCTCAAAGATTTCTTTGTTCATGAGTTAGGGAAAATCGCTTGTAAAAGGGATGGTTCTGAGTTTTCTCTGAATGGTCAAATCCAACAATGTGGCACCAATTAAGTGAAGAGTACTTTACTTAGAAGACTTCTCCAAGTTCTTAGAAATAATCTGCATTTGATATTCATTGTGCCATTGAGGGGTAGCCTATCCTAAAATTTTTCTTATCTATATCATACTAAAAACATAGAGGGTTAGTTCACCCAAAATGAAAATTCTGTCAGTAATTACTCACCCTCATGTTGTTCCAACCCTGTAAGACTTTAGTTCATCTTCGGAACACAAATTAAGATATTTTTGATTAAATCTGAGAGTTGTCTCACTCCTCCATAGGCTTCTATTGTAATTGAAATAGACCCCCCAAGACCCCCCCAGACCCCCCAATACAGTAAAACTGCACATTTTAGAATGGCCTTTTATTGTGGCCAGCCTAAGGCACACCAGTGCAATAATCATGCTGTCTAAACAGCATCTTGATATGCCACACCTGTGAGGTGGGTGGATTATCTCGGCAAAGGAGAAGTCCTCACTTAGCCTGGGTAAACCCAGACAACTTCCGGCAAATTTAGATTTGCTCTGA
Source organism: Rhinichthys klamathensis goyatoka (assembly GCF_029890125.1). NCBI lineage: Eukaryota > Metazoa > Chordata > Actinopteri > Cypriniformes > Leuciscidae > Rhinichthys > Rhinichthys klamathensis. The sequence continues at coordinate 3,768,103 of NW_026606643.1, forward strand.
AAGTTAGTCTGGCAAAGAGCTCATTCAAGCCCATTTCCAATCCGTCGAAATCGAGGCACCAGTCAGAAACGTTGGGGCGGGCTTTACACGATGACGACAGCGCTGGGATTTTGTAGCCTACATTACAAAGATGGATGCCGCCGTCGAACATCACTCGTTCGAATCAGCTATCGCGTCTGTTTTAAGCGATTTGAACGTTTCCTTTTAGTTAAAAACCGAGCAAAGAACAACACTCGGAGATGTTTCTCCACCGCTCTGCATACGTCATCTCCTTCATCGCTCTGATTGGGTTTAGGTCTATCCGCGACGTCCGTTGGTGACGCCCCTCTGGAAATGATTTGTCTATGACGCTTTGCCAGACCATAACTCAGTTACAACTGAGAATGGTCTGGTTTAAACCAGACTAGTCCTCACTAACACAGATTTAGACAGATTTGTGAACAATATTTGAGAGAAACCTTTTGTGTACATAGAAAAAGTCTTTGATCTTTGAGTTCAGCTCATGAAAAATGGGGCAAAAAAATTTGTCGCGTTTATAATTTTGTTCAGTGTATATACGGTATTTAAATTCTATTATTTATTGTGTACTGCTATTGTAGTTACACTATTTTACATGCACTGTATTATTTTTAGTATTGTTACATTTCCTTACACTTGCTCTATTGTGAGAGGAGATTATAAAAGACTGCAGCCTTCGCTACGCTTTTTTTGAGTTAAGCTCAGACAGCCTTTATATTGAGGTCTTGTTTCCACTCAGCTAGTTATCACAGACCTGCACTTTTCACCGTCTGCCCTCCTAGGGCTCTGCACTCTGATAGAAGAGGACTAAAACGGTCCCTCATAGGGTTTGAGTGAAAGCTAAACCGCAAGCCACACGTTCCTCTCACATTGTATAATTAGTAATTAATGATATATATATATTTTTTTACCTTATAGCCAATTCAGAAGCTACAGCTGACGCTATTTTTTTTCAATAATGACAGATGTTGAACCAGGCAAATTATGATTTTTTTTTTAACACAACAAATGCTTCCCATCTTCCTTATGCTTTGCTTTGTATGTGTGCGTTTGTGGTTGATGCCTGGGAACCATGGTGATTCATTTCTTAAAAGCGTTATACAAAGAATAGCCATGCTCTCAGAGTTTTGCCATTGTGTTTAATTCAATGGAGGCATTGAACAGGCCCACATTTCTATTTTGAGTTGTTATCACGGAACTGGCAGGCTGCTCTATAGTTCAACGCTTACAGCAAGTTAAGCAACAAAGTGACATTGATGAAACAGTCTGTCTCTGCTTCCAATAAACATTTTAGTGAGAAATATAGTATTTCCAGTGTTTTGAGAGACAGGCCTCCCTCTGAATTATCAGGGCCAAATGGCTGGAGTAAGATGAGTGTTGATTTTCACCAGGGCTGGGTCATAAATACATGACATGTCTTAACACCAGGGCTTGAGTGATGACAAGTTTGATTTAGTTTTTACCGAGTGCCTTTACCTTTTCCATGTATTACTCAAGTACTGCCACTCTTTCTAACCCCAACAACGTTTCATTTATTTACACTTGTTGCCATGGGAGTCATGGCCGCCATGACGGGTACAGTACCAGTGCTGTTACAATGTGAGGTTTGTGAAAATGAGAGCTGGTTGGGTGTGAAATGGTTAAATTAGACATTTGGAAAAATGTCTGTGTGAGTAAATAAAATAAAGCAAAGATACAATTGAAATAAGCATTGTTTTTCAGGTAGGCTAAATTTGTGTTCAGGAACAGACATTGAATAATCAAATCTAAAATAACACTGCATATAGTATTCACTGTATAAATTAAATATATTTAATTAATACAATTCATCTTTAATAAAGCTACACAAATCATTTTCTATTTCTGAAGAAATGCACGGATCCAATATAATGGTACGCATCTGTTTTCTTTCTCAATTGTTTACAGCACATAACCGCCTGTGTTTACAAGATTACTCGTCGAGACGGGCAATTTTGCGTGCCTTTGTCCGTTCAAGCTCAAAAGAAGAGAAAGAGGCCTGAATTCGGTGTTCACGTGCGGTCTGTGCTGCTCTGTGTGCGCACACAGAAAACAGCACGCGAGTTCCAGTCTTCTTGCGCTTGATGTTTGAATTGACAGGACTTAAACACATGCAAATGATAAACTTTGCAGTTAATCCGCCAATCACATGCGTTCCGTACCGGGTGGCAGCTGCCACGCACGGATCAGGGATCAACTACAATCCTTAACTTGACATCGCACATCCTGCGATGTGATTATTGCAGATGCACACATCGTTATATCGACGCTAATACGTTATATCGTGCAGCCTTGATATATGTGCATACATTAAAAGTCAGTGGGGTCCAAAGTAGTGTTGTCACGATACTGGAATTTCCAACTTCAATACGATACCTTGAAAAATACCGATATAAGTGCTATTCAACTCACCAACACTATTCAACCGGAGTGGATAGGACGAGTGAGTGAGACTGCAGAAAAGGAGTATTGAAACCGTTTCATATATGTCATTATCGATACATAATCGAAATATCGATATTTTTGACAACTCTATTCCAAAGTTGTTCACTGGTGCTCATTATATGGACAGAAACTATTGAAACACTCTTTCTTTTTCGTCCCACTAAAAAACAGAACAGGTTTGGAATGGCATTAGGTTGAGTAATTGATGACAGAACTTAAATATTTTACTATTCATTTAATACTTTAGGGTTAGGTTAGAAATTTTAACCAAAACTCCTGAAGAATGAGCAAACGTGGTGACGTTTGATTTTCATCCTGAACAGGGTAATCTAATGTTCTCCAGCTAGAAGACCAGTGTAAGACTGTGGTCCAGCTTTAAATTGATCCAAATATGCTCTGGTGCTACGTGATGCTTTCAGTGGTGATGTCACAAATGCAATCAGAAGTTGGCATGGAGCCCATTAAAGTCTGTCCCCATCCATATGGCTTCTATTTTTGTTAATGGGATAAGTATATTTTATTAGTTCGTCTGCAATCGACATGGTAACAAGCATCTTTTTTTGTGGCCTTCTTTCACTCTGAACCCTTCTACGCACCGAACATGTTTGATGGTCTGCATTTCTTCGGCTCATACTATTACCAGATGTTCCCTTGTCCATAAACACAGACACAGAGGTCAGACATACACACCGATTTCTCTAGACGCTCCTCACACACCACCCCATGCGGTGAATAAAAACAAACGGCTCACACAAAGCCTGGTCTGTTAGTCTGCGGCACCTCTTCGCACTTCAAGTACCGGAATTCTAAACACGCCACAATACAAATCCGTCTCAGCGCCAGGCGTGACTTAACAAAATAGGGAACAGATAGTCTTGAGCTTGACTGCGTTCAATAGGAGACCTTTAATACATGCATACATGTCTGTACAAAAAGAGTGTCTCTGCTCTGTGGGGTTAATGTCACTCTGAATGGCCTAGACCCAGGGGTTTGTGAAGGGTTTATGGAGGAAGACTGTGGGTGGTCTATACAGAAGGTCTCTGCTACAGCAGTGAACTCCAGGTCTGTGGGGCTGAGAGTTTAGCGGACTACTGATATAAACCAAACCTGCTGTCTCACTCTATGAAGGAATGAGAATGTGCTGTTTGTGTTCGCTGTGTTTTCACCGAGCAGCTGAGTCAGGCTGGACTTGGCTAACACTTTTCCATCACTATGGGCACAGCCTTTTCTCTTATCTTCTCCTATAGCAGATGACCTTAGTCAGATCAGATGACCCGTTTCATTTGACACGTACGAAAACAAGGATGTGAGGGATAGGAGTATAGTGCATACTTGTTCTGTCTTAATGTTAAAACAAAACTGTAACCCGTTTTACCTCTGCAGTGATGTATCGTGTTTGAATGTAAGTGAAGTGAAGAAGTATTTTGGACTAGAAAGACATGTAGGACAGGATTTTATCCGTTGTGATAATTGGTTGCAACATCAGCTGTTAATGAGAGTCATTGTAGAGTAAGAGCAAGTGGAATGTTATTATATATATATATTATATTTTTATTTTTTATTTTTTTCTAATCTACATGATTGAATTATTTCAAATAGGACCAGAAATTAAAAGTAAAAAAGTAACAATTGTGGACAATATGTTAAAAAATAATTAAACAATATGCTAAATTGCATCCTAACCCATATGGTTTGGAGTTGGCGGTCTGCTGAGAATTTGTGGGAAGACCGTTTCAGTGGTCCACCACAATGATCGACATGTCATTTAAAGAAACTGTAAGTCTGACTTTTACAGCTTCATTTTTGTCAAATTAAATATGCCTCATGCATTCAGCCCTTCCATTCCTCTTTATCTCTTCCTTTCCTCCTCATTGTTCTCTTCCTAATGGATGAGCACAGTGTTCTCTGCTCCCCACCTTTCAAGTTGGGCCTATTTTTAGCCTCTCGTGTGCCTGACTGAGGGGATGCGTGAAAGTGGGGACTGTGTGTGTTCACTGATTCTGGCAGTGACAGAGTGAAAGGAGACTGACAGGGTGCTATGGTTTTAATATTACCACTAAGACAGGGAATAGAAACTGATAAATATGATATAAATGGAAACGGGTACATTTGTGTTAGGGAAACACCTAGAGTTCAGTGAATCTGTGTGGCCGACTTTTACTAAAACCAGACTGGCAGAAATCATATCACGATAACCATAGTATTTCGACTGCTCACATGCATTGATGTTGGCTACATGCCAATCTCTTATGTCACCATCTTTGAACCCAATTTAGGGTTAAATTAGCATGTAGGATGCTTCGTAATGTGTATCGAAGAACACTGAAATGTTACGTAAATGGGAGCCACAACACTGCATAAAATAGGTATAATTTCATGTAAGATGACTTGAAAAGTTTCAGTTGATCTAATAAGAAATGTATTTGTCTTTGTAAATGTACATATTCTGACCTTCTGCTGCTTTTTTGCATGAGTCCGCATAGGCGGGAGAAAGAGAGAGTGTGTGGGAGGCGTGTTACATTGGAATTGTGATTGGAATAGAAGAAAAAGGTAGGACAGAGCAAGTACGTTTTACACTAGAAAGAGTGTTGTAGGGAGTCTAAAAAAAATCTGAAGGGAAAGCTTTTTTAAAATATTATTTGTAAGAGATTGAATGGTGGATACGAGTGGGGCGAAGGAGTGTATGGATTGACAAGGGAAGGGGATGCCTCTCTCTGCTCATGCTTCGACATCTGCTCACTGGCTAGAGCCAAGGGTGGGAGGAGTTTGAGTGCTCCTGCTGCAGCGGAGGGAAGGAGGGAAGGAAAGAGCGGAATGCATCAGTGCCACAGAAAAGAGAGAGAGACTGCTCTCTGCATCACACCACTCTATCTTTCATTTACATTCCAGACGCTGGCTCCTCTCCGGAGAGCCCCTTCTCCGTTTGAAATGCCAATCACCACTTGCTGTTTCTTCATCCTGGATCACACGTACTTCCTCCTCATTGATGTGAGGGAGCTGGGAGCCTGGCACGTGCTAAAGAGATTCCCCACTCTTCATTCGATTGACGACTGACAACTGAAGTTTCTGCAAATACACCACTTCTTTTTTGGGATTTGTAGGAATAAACAATTGGACTACGTTCTTGTGAGGAATCTTCAGTGTTCTTTCGCTGTGCGCGATCCTCCGGACTAAGGACAGTTTGAGAGCGACTGGGACTTCTGTGATCAGAGTGGCAAGGAGTCCGCTTCCTCTGCTTTTTTCCTTGTGCAGGTCCTGTGCCGGCAGCTGCCTGCCCTGCTCAGGCACAGCTGTGCTTCTGGGGGACTGGTGGGGGACTGAAAAAAGAAGAGGGTTTATTTGTCCTGCACTGCTGGTGGGGTTTCATCCAGAATTTAAGCCAGACTGACCACCTGCACCCACAATAGAAAACTGTATGATTCAGTTTTTTTTTAATCAGTAAGTGACTCTCCCCAGGATACCGTCACTGTGTGTGTGTGTTGGTGAAAGGATTGGTGTGGACGCTGAGGACTAGCGACTCATGTTGCTGCTGATATGAAAGGCACCTGGCACGGACACCTCCCCCATGTCTATCAGGGGCAGCCGTACTGTAGGCAGCCTTTGCTAAGCTAGGCCCCCAAGGAACTAGCACCCTAATTGTGTGCCCAAGCGCACCCTGAACAAGATGAACACCACTGAGTTGAACTATAGCACAGAACCCTTCTGCCTGCTGGACATTGGCTACTCTCAGAACTTTAACACCTGCCTGCTGGAAGTAGCTGTTATTTTCTTCTTGACAGTGCTCATCATCTCTGGGAACCTGGTGGTTATATTTGTTTTCCACTGTGCCCCGCTACTCAGCCACCATACCACTAGCTCCTTTATACAGACTATGGCATACGCAGACTTCCTGGTTGGGGTCAGCTGTCTTATCCCCTCTTTGTCTCTTCTGCAACATCTGGAGGGTTTGAACGAGAAACTCACCTGCATGGTCTTCAGCTACATGGTCTGTGTGTTGAAAAGTGTCTCCATGGCCTCTCTGGCATGCGTTAGTGTTGACCGTTACGTTGCCATCACCCGACCTCTTTCCTACACAGCTCTGGTCACACCCTGCCGTCTTCGCACTTGCATTACCCTTATTTGGCTGTACTCAGCGCTCATCTTTTTGCCCTCTTTTTTTGGTTGGGGAAAGCCGGGATACCATGGTGATGTATTTAAATCTTGCTCCTCCTGGGACACCCAGCCCCTTTTTACCGCCTTTATAGTTGCAGCCCTCTATGCACCAGCTGCCTTAACAGTTTGTTTCACTTATGCCCATATCTTTCGGATCTGTCGGCAACACACTCGGCAGATCAGTCAGCGAAGAGCTCGCTTTGGCCCACAGGATCCTGAGCCAGGTGAGCAAGCTTGCACGGACAAACGCTACGCCACCGTACTCTTCCGTATCACCAGTGTGTTCTACCTGCTCTGGCTTCCCTACATCATTTACTTTTTACTGGAGAGCGCAGGGATATACCACCATGCCATTGCCTCATTCCTGACCACATGGCTGGCCATTAGCAATAGTTTTTGCAACTGTCTCATTTACAGCCTGTCTAACAGCGGCTTCCGTAAAGGCCTCAAGCGCCTCTGCCTGCTTTGTCTGCAACGCACCGACACCAAGAAGCCCCTAGGAGATCCACCAGTGCCTCCGCGCCCTGTGTGCCATGTGTAACGCCATCGTTTGGCAAGATAGTGAGCTTTATGTTGATGGCAAGGGCCTTGACAATTAAGTGGATCCTGAAGCTTGGTTTCGGCATCTGTGCACTATCCTAGTTCGGTCCCGGTGTTCTGAATGAGGCTGGATGACAACGGTCCGTTTGCCTTTATGTATAGCTGCAGGATTACCCAGTAGGAAGAAATGTACCTTTGACCGTGGTCATTAGAGATGAAGTGGACAACTATGTGAGAGTGAGCTATTCTCATTGGTGTTTTGAGATATACCATTCTCAGCAGTTTTTGCTACAACGATAAATTAAGCAATGAGGAAAGGAGATAAATCTAATTCTGTGAGACAGAATTGTAATTATGAAGTATTTAGATTGCATTAAATATTGTCTGTATGCAAAAACACTTTTTATTTATGACAATAATGCGAAGACTGAGTTTCACTCAGCAAATGTCTTATTAAAAGAAGACAAGCTCATGTCTTTCAGCTAGCTGGTCTTTTAGACTTTGTGGTGAATTTACCTGCCTTTGTGGACTTTTAGTTCTGCTCATGTTGTCAGCACAGCGAGTAACCAATAGTCTCTGTTTCTCCAGTTAACTTGCTCACGTCTGTTTAAATGTAGGGAGAAAAGAAAGATCTGCTAGACTGATGTAAAATCTAAAGAATTATAGACTAAATGTTCAAATGATCTTCTGACAGTCTCTGACAGAGACTCTGCAAAGATTAAGAGCCCAAGGGCTGACCTGGTTTCGGACTCATAATCTTAGTTATGTTTTTACTAGTAATATTCAATTCTTGCCTCGTAATTTCCAAGGATAATCTGATCACTACCCTGCTCTCAGTGGAGGAATGCGTTTGCTAGATCTCCAGTGTTTCTTGTCTATGAATCAGTGATGAGTCTTGACCTTCAGCAATCACAATTGGAATTTTTCTAAAGCCCTTTTCCCAAAGAGCAGAATTCTACTCTAGCCCCTAAGCAATGCCACGATTACATGGTCTTCCTATTTTCTGCTTATTTAAAGCCATGAAGGGATTACATAACCACGCCTCCAGTCAGAGGACATCATCCTTTACGCACTAATACAACAGCAAACAGACGGCACATTGTACCTGATTCCTTTCTAACCCTAGATCGCAATGGAGATGAACTTCCTTGCTGAAACAAACATTATCACCCCAGCATCAACTCCAATTCTATAGGCTAACCATCCCGCAAATCATTCTGAAAGGTCTATTTAACTACTTGGAGTATTTTATCTGATTCAAATTGGATTTCAGTTTAATTTGAATGTCTCCTGGACAGAATGACTCTTGGACTTTCTTTCCCTCTACCCTGCGGTTTCAATCCTCTCTTGCCATGCTTGGTTTGCTTCCACGGGTTACAATGTGTCCAAACGGAACTATCGCACTTAAAATATTGCATAATGCAGTTAAGCACAACACAGAATCACATGGCCGTTATAGATGATAGCTGCTTAATTCTGCATTTGGGACCTTAAGATGAACAACGCCGCAGTGGTGAAGCTTGCTGATGTGGACAAGAACCAAAAACGCTTGTTGTGTTCAGCTCAAGGTGTTTTAGGACACTTGGATAAAATGGAGGTCAGAAGAAAATCTACTAAAACAGTGATATCTGGATGCAGAGGTCAAAGTTTTAATGGCAAATGCTTCTGGAGAGTCCTGCATGTGCACACACACACACACACACACACACACACAAACACACACACAAAAAAAGCCTAACAACATTAAACTGCATCTTACAGCGCTGTACTATTTATCTTTATGACACTCTTGAGAAGCCTAATACACAGATCCTGTACATAATTCATATGTGGAGGTGCCAAGAAAATAGAGGGCATTGAAAATCAAGCCCTTTGTAATTTGTTTTCATGCTGTGACTATGATTATAAATTCACTCATTTGGATGGTACTGTTAAAAATTCCTTCTTAAGCGAATAGCTTTGTCCTTATAGCTTACCAAAGTAACAATATTTATTGATGTTCTCTGATGGAATTTTTGTTTTTAATATATATATATATTTACAGGAACCACAAAATGTAATAAGATTGAAAATACTCGTTGAATGGATTGATGATTTGTAGTATGTAAGGCGTTTATGATATCAAATACCATCTGCATTCCTCTTTGTATTTAATCTAATAGTATTTATGAACTTTACCTTCTCTTAAATTGTTTTAAGAGAATTGTTTTCCTTTGGAGGAGAGGGTTATATACTGTGGCATATTCCCAAATACATTTTGTATGGGACCATGGGGGAAAAATGCTCAAATTTTATCACCAAAACCAGTAGTTTGACTGTTATATATTGGGTTAAGAAATGGATCTAGTTGTTATGCCGCGTCACTTCAGTTAATGACTGAATTGCCTAAAGGTTGAAGTTTTCATAACTGTAATACTGTGACGTGAGGAAGTGTCTTATGGCTTCAAACAAGTGTTTAATCAAGCTTTTGATAGGTGACATGTAAAGTCTGAACTGCCATGTCATGGCAGGGTGCTGTGCAATACTTCTACTCACTAGAGAGTGATAGAGAACATATCACACATTAAAGAAAAAGGGCTTTTCATTTTTTTCTAGCTTGTTTGTTCAAAAGTAGATCTTGATCTTGTGTCCTCTGGCTATGTGCTGTTTTTGAACCAGAGCAGTTTAGCCATTTACCCATCCATTGCTTTATTGATCGCACATGACCGTGTGTGTGTGCGCACACGTGCATGGATGGATGTGTATGCGCTTTAAACAGAACAAAGGTTAGTGTCTATTCCAGGGACTTGTTTTTAGCATTCGTCTTGATTGCTTTTAGGACTTTTGAATGACCCTGGACCTCTGGACTCACCCAGGACTGCATCCTCTCTCTTGTCTTAAGAAACAGTCCATGTATTCAACTAAAGGAATCAAATTAAATGAAACGGCCTTGCTTGAGAAGCACAACATTTGCTTGTTTATAAACCTTTTGGATTGGTTGAATTTTCAGAAACCATCAATTTGTTGCTCTCATTCGACTGATTCTGATGTCTTTCTCATTGGTTTCTATATAAATGAAATCAAAATTGTAGTTGGGTTTTCTGCATAAATTACTGAGAAAATCCAGATTTTGAAGCATGCGTATCTGTTCATTTTCAGATGCTGTAGATATTGTCTTCTAAGGTTGTTCTTTCTACATACCTCTTAGTGACTGAGGGATATTGAAAGTGGGATTGTATATTGGTTTTATGTACTACATGGAAATGTACGTTTTGAAATAGAATGGATTTTGAGGCTCTAATGCTACCCAATCAGGTGTCAGCATTGCATGTTTTGCTTTGTAGGTGATGGTACTTCAGTCATGGGTAAAAGTTTGAGAAAGGATTTGAACTTTTGGGACATTTTGATGCCAGAGAGCTTTTTTTGTTTGCTTGTTTGTTTTTTGTTCTCCTTATGATGCCAAAGTATTCTTTTTTTCCTTTCCTGTGGGAAAACTGCTCTGTTCTTGAAATCAAAGTCAAGGGCTAGTGCTCTCAAGGGAGAAAATCTCCCAATATGACTTGCTCTCCGCTGTGCCATATTAGGACGCAGGACCCAACCGGCCCCTGCCATCGCAGAAAATGGAGGGCTGAGCTGGAACAGTGTGTGTTCTCTCCCTGAGGAACACACACACACACACACACACACACTCCCCTCCTTTACCTCATCTTGATTGTGCTAGGCATCTTTATTGAGTTTATTCATGTATGTTTTAACAATCCGTTAAACTGCTGAGCCAGGCTCCTTAATGAATTGCTCATGATCTTGCCCTCCTAAGCGGGTCCGATTTTTATTTGATTAACTGGAGAGAATTGTTTTTCGCCTTTCACCTTGAAGCATTCCAAATTCTATTTCATTTCTTATCATGAGTGAGCACTTTGCCTAAGAGGATTTGAAAGCACTGCAAAGTTTTTGTGATTTAACAACATTTTGAACTGAAGTTGCTGAAATCCGCTTCTCTGTATTTTCTTCAGCATTTCAACAATTTGTCTGGTGTGTGTAGGGCTGTAGCTGAGGTACTGGTGTAGTGTACCACACATTTTGTAATGATGTCATGTTTTAGAAAATAATTGTCAATAATATATTTATATTCTGGTATATCTGCACTGAGGAAATAAATGTGATCTTATCCCATCTTATTTGAACGCTTGTCATTGTAAGGAGAAATGTATGGTTGAGTGAGTAGTGTGTGTATGAATGACTTTTTAATGTAAATGTATGTGCTAGTATGCATTTCTGACAGTACATTAATAAACTGTTGGTACATGCTTGCGTTAGCACTTGTTCGTCACATGCACACATCCACAAAGTACACGTCAATGTAATGCATTGGAAAACATCTGCTGATCAAGTACATGTTTTTACGTTTTGCCAACTTAAACATTTGGTTTTCTTTCTGTGACATTGGAAAAACAGAATTGTCTTTGTTTTTATAAGTGCTGCAAGTTTCTCATGACCTTATTTGATGTTGCATAAAATTGCTGGTTTCACCAAATTTAACAATTATCTAGGTTTTCTTTGCATGTCTAGACAAGGTTTCGTCAAGCTATAAGACCATCCCATTTGCAAAGCATTAATTTAAACAGGTTTAAAACCAAAATCAAAAAGCTTTTTACTCTGCAGTAATATTTGTCGTGCACGTTTCCTAAATAGGAGTGACAAGTTTCCAGCGACAAGTAATTTGTCTGTCTAACCTGCTGCTCGACACAACGAGCACAGCCTAGTTAATGTTTAATATACAATTATTTGGAGCTGAATTTTGAAGCAGTGATATTTCACAGTGGACGGACTACCACACACCATCAACACCACAGAAAGAGAAACCAAGCGACCAGCAAAATGTCCTGGTTAGGACCTGGACTGTGTGGTATATCTACAATATATTTGCAATAGTGTTTCTGTTAATTATAAGAATTAAGCGGTTTAATTAATTATTTTTATGATTTTATTATTTAGCCTTTTTTTCATAAAGACCATGTCATTAGACTAGTTTCGTCATCCTTATTTGTCATATAACTTGCGATTATGAGTGTGAAGACATGTTTGCTGCTCATTCATTTACGGATTCATTTAGAAACTAAAATCCAGGAAACATGCTCTAAGAAAGGAGTGTAGAAGGGCAGAAAGAAAATTGGAAAAAAGATAAATTGCTAATTTTTACCAACTATTGCAAAATTATTTGTCCAAAATTCAAGAGGAGTGCTCTGCAAAGGTCCAAATACTTTAAAAACTTGATTTCTCAAAACCGTCCAAATATTCTGTTCTCCACTGTCAACTCTATACTGTGGTCGGTCTTGATCACAGTCAAGTTGTGAGAAACATAATCGGATGTATTAAATCTTAGACTTTAGCATATCTATCTCAGAAACTCTGGGACTTACATATGAGTCTAACCCTAACCTTCAAAATTGTTATCCTACTCCATACTCTGAGTTGTTGGATATTATCTACAACTTAAGGTTGAACACGTCTTGATGCTTTTCCAACTGCTTTGGTCAAGGACGTGTTGGATTCTGTGTTGGATTAGGAGGACATCCAATATTCTCTTTGTTATTAACAGTTCTTTTCTTGTTTTAAACATGCTGTGGTTCATCCGTTGCTTAAAAAAGCACATTTTGATCCATCTTATTTTAACTACAGACCCATTTAAAAACTACAATTTTTATTAAAAGTGTTGAAGGCTGTTTAGATTGTTTGTTTATTTTTTATGATTTGGTGTTCAAGAAACATTTCTAATTATTATCAATGTTGAAAACAGTTGTGCTGCTTAATATTATTGTGGAAACGCTGATGTAAATAAATGCTGTTCAATAAGCTTTCTTTTTATCAAAGAATCTTGGACAGAAAACAGTATCATGGTTTAAAACAACTGTTTTCAACATTAATGATAAGAAGAAGCAATATTAATATTTGAGCACCAATAATTGATAATAATTAAGCAGCAAATCAGCAGATTAAAATGATTTCTGTAGGATCATGTGACACTGAATACTGGAGTAATGATGCTGAAAATTCAGCTTTGCTTTAGGAATAGATTCCAATTAAATTAATTAATTAAAATATTACTGTTTTTATTGTATTTTTGAACAAATAAATACAGATTGGTGAGGACAAGAGACTTTATTTAAAATATTTAAAAAAATCTTAATTTAAAACTGACTGCTAGTGTATTTCTGTGCATAATTTAATTGGTGCATTTAAAAAAAAAAAAAAAAAAAAAATTCCGTCTTAGAGTTTATTTAGTGAAAAAGTGTGGAAAACATTACTTAATTATTTGAACAAGATTCTTAGTGTTTTATTTCTGCATTAAACATTTAAAATCTGCTTGGCTGCAATGGCTGTTTGGTTAAAGTGATGGTTACTCAGAACAAACATCGTCGGACGGAAAATGTGTTTAGTGTAACACTGTGTCCTAACTTAATTTCCACAAAGACTGTTTACGTAATATAGTGTACAATTGAACAATCTCATTAAACCTTTCAGTTTAGTCCCTAATGTATTCTAACAGACCCCGGCGATCGCTGACTCTCCCAGACATGTGCCCAGTGGGTGAGATGTTGAAAGGAAAAGGATGTGGACCCTCCCTGCCTCCGTCTGTGAGGGAGTGGACTGCAGTCAACCCACCAACTCACCCAGCCTCAGTCTCTCAATCGCTTTCATCAAGCTCACTACACTTTTTATAATCAGCCTCCCCCCCCAAGAAAAACAAAATGCCATTTTCGCTCATTGTTGCCGATCAGAATAAACGACCGTAAACAATGGTGAGGGAAAAAAGTACAGTACTTCCTGCGGAAGCAACCTTCCTCCACCACACACACACACACAATCTCACCATCACAGTCGAAACCCAACACAAGTTGTGCTCCGCACTCACGCAAAAGGTTCTCAGATGTCTTATGTCACCATGATGTTCTTAGCACTTTTCAGGGTCCAGGATGACTTTCCCCAATGCTGGCAGAACATAAATATGTCTCCTCAGGTACTGTGCCTTCCCAGCAAACCCTGAACATGTTCAGTTTTCCTCCTCCTGGAGTAGCTAGATGGAGGGTGAGGACGAGAGAAAGATACCTTCTGACAGAAAAGTCACCCCATTTGCCATCATCCGTTAAGTCTTTGTTTATTATTCATCTTTCCCTGCCATTATTTGCATTCTTTCTTTTCTTTAACTCCTCTTGGAAGGAAGAAATGTGTACCTCTTAAGACCTAATGCTTGGGTTCTGCTCAGAATATCATCGTATCGTTTGTTTATTTATTCATTCATTCATTCTTCTTTCACAAGAATTGCAATATTAATTGCATTAATAATTCCCACCCCTACAGGAAATGATATTATAGACTCTCATGATTGTGTGTCTCTTGAAATATCAGATTATTTGACATTTTTATAACAAAGCAAGTTTAGCCGAGGCTGTAAAATGTAATGTGGTACGTCCTGCAAAAAATTATATTATATTGATATTTATAAATTAATAATTGACGATATTTGTTTTGAAAAAAAATGCTTTTACCTTAAAATATATATTAAATTTTTTTGTTTTTTAAAATTATTTCTTGATAGTTGCACCGCTTTTTTCTTCTTCTTTTGTTTGAAAAATGATATCAAACCGTTTGAAATTACATTCATTGGCACATGCATTTTAAAGTAGATTTATTTTTTATTATTATTATTTTTTGGGGACCTTCATATTTGTTTTGTACCCTTTCAAGTAGTTACGGGCATCTACATAATTTATCAAGACATTAGTTTGTGACTTTTTGGCATTAAGTCCATCAGTCCAGATCTGCTTTCCATCCTTTTCCTCACCCCAATAGTTGATTTCTCTAATCTGAGACTAAACTGTATTCTGAACCCATTCTGATCTTCCTCAGAGACAGGCTTTAGATCAGGTGAGGTCCAGTCAGACTGGTGTGATGCTCTGATCTCGGACTGAGCTATATTTAGCTTCTTCTAGTCCACTGGATTCACCATAACCCTGTACTAGTTTCTTCTTCGACCCTTTTCCGTTCTCTTCTCATCTTACCAGCTTGTTTGAGCAGTGGGTCAGTTTGCCTCTGCCTGAGTTTGTGTAGCAGCTGAGCTGCTGGCTGCGGATGCATTATTTAGTGGCTCCTCTCTTCCACATAAACATAGCATCAATTATAGAAAGAGAGGGCAATTAATCTTTGAAAAGGGGGTATGCTTACTTAGGCAGGAATCCGCTGTTAGCACAAGTGTGTGGGCGCTTCCAAGGGAATTGCACGCGTACACACCAGTCTGTTTTGGGTTTCTTCGGAAGAAAAAATATTTCCCTGAAGGTTATTTCCTGGCCTTTAGTTTTAGTACCTTTGTTACCAGGTGGCAATTGACTTGTATTACATGTGGGATGGTGTGAATTAGGTAGGTAGGAGGCCCAAACCTACAACGCATATGGCGACTTTTCTGTGAGAGTCTGGAAAAATACTGACAGAAGCGGTGGAACAGCAAAACACACACTTTTTTGCTTTCATCACCTTGTTCCATTCCTTCTGTCACCATTTTTTCAGTGTGATGGAAGAAAGGCAGTGCGTGACGACCGATATTAATCATGCATTTTGGAGAAGATTGTAGTCTTGTGCTGGAGAACAGATGAATAAAACATGGTGTCCTGAATTCAGGCTGAACCCCATCGTCCATACGTGCCCAACCACAGAGAGCTGGGAAAACTGGAGGAGACCAGTGTTAAGGGTAACTATTTTGTGCACCTAGTGTAAAATAGATTTATTAAAGAAAATGGTGGTAAAATAGTAAAAAATACACACTTGTGCCAAAATGTATGCAATTGGCATTAACACAGGCAAAATGATCATAAAAACAAAACTGAAAAAGACAAAAATGTCCATAAGGACGCCGCACAAGGGTCAAATAAACATATTTGTTTGATTTAGTTCTTTATTGCTGAATTATGAGTGTTGAACTTTCTTCTCCTGCGTCCTGTTCTTCAGCTCGAAGGTTTGTTTGAGCTGCGCCCTCTTTTAAATTTTTTTTAGGAAGTAACGCAATAATGGAGGAGACTCCCCATTTCTACCAGGATGAACGCTTTGTCAGGTGTTCATGTACAAGTCAGACATTCAATCGTGATTGTGATCGTGATTACTGCATTTTATAGTAAAATAAATCGTAATCTGCAGAACCGTGAGAGATTTCTGTAGTCGTAGATTTTGCCCATGCTCAGGCAAGTGTGTGTGTGTGTGTGTTAGACATGCAGTAACGAGTCATTACTCTACTTCTCTCGCATCTCTGACATTAATGAGCACATTTAATAATCATTTTAATTATGATAGATAGTTAGTGTGATTCTATCATGTGACTTCCCTTCTCACGTAAAGGGTCTTTAACATTACCCAAGTCGGTTACAAGCCAAATGAGGACTTGCATGGACATATAGGGTTATAGGAACCCGACATGAGCATTATGGGGTGACACTATGAGCAGGAAGTAGGACCTCACTCTTCCCGGAATTGATGTAGGAATTTAGTGCACTGTCTTTGCTGAACTGTGCAAGTAACTTTTGGGGTTTATAATAACTGACAGCCATGGTCATGATGTGATATTTTGCGTTATTGTCTTTTAAAATGCAGGTTTCCCTCAAGCGTCCGTAACTCCCGTCGGGTGTGTTTGAAAGAGAGAGCACCTATAAATAGATGTTGTATAATCTAGATTGAGTTTTGTGACACATATAGTTAAACTATACAGTAACTCTGTAGCTATTTGTGTGTATTTGGTACATTTTAAGCAGTGTTGAGGTAATGTAATCAGATTACTTTTAGATTTTACTTTTTTCAAGTAACTAGTAAAGTAACACAATACTTTTACATTTACAACTAAATATCTTTTAGTATCTGAGTTACCTTTTCAAATAAGTAACTCAAGTTACTTTGTCTTCCTGTTTATTGACTAACAGCTCAACTTTTACTTTTAAAAAGTAACTTTTCCCAACAAGGATGGGCCACATCAGTTGACTAGTCGGTTAGTCAGGTGGACTAATTTATCTATATTTTTGATTGTAGTTTCTGCATTTTTCAGAATGTTATGCTTTAAAGGAGACACATTTCATAGCTGCCTATGGCACCGTTTTCTGTAGTTTAAATTTTTCTATGATTTTTTTTTTCTTTCTATTTTTCTGTAATGCTGCTTTTTGATACAATTAGTATTGTAAAAAGCATTATGACTTAAATTGTGAAAGTGTTTGTTAACCAATATTTTATTTTAAATGCTAAAACTTGAATTCGGATTTAAGTAGGATATGCACAAGTGTGTGTATTGTATTACAAGTAGCCTGTATGTTCATGCAGAAATATGTTTTCTTTTAGTAGTTTGGCTTTTTTTTTAAAGAAACATTAAGGAAAGTCTTCAAAGAATCCCAAAATGCATTAAAATACTGAACAGAATCATCATTAATCAAATTGAGTCATTCTGAATAAGCAAAAAACTAATCTTTTGATTTAAAAAAAAAATTGTGAATTGCAAATTGAATTGATTTGCTGTTAACCCAAATATCCGCAACTCTACTGAAGGGCTTTTTTAAAGGCTAATTAATCATCTAGTCTAAGAGTGGCTTTAGTTGAACAGCAACATAACTGAGTGCTGCTGGCCAGAAATAAACATAACACAACACAGCCTTTGTTTACGACACTTACTCTTAGATTTGGGAGCAAAATATAACATCCAAAGTGATTTAATTCAGCATATTCGTGCCAACACGAGCAGGCTTTGATCTAACGGGTACAATAATAGATGGATGGGAAAACTAAAGTGCGACAGAAATAGGCATGGTTGTCCATCAACAGTCTGCGGCCCCAGGCACTCATGGTTTGTTTTTTATGAGAGCGATCTCTAGTTGAATCTGATCTAGTTTTTTTGCAACAGTCTATCTAGACTGAATTGTTGTTGTTCTGAAAACTTTACATGGTGAGGACATTATATGACTAGAAATGTTAGCAGTTCCTGATTTCTGACCAGTGGGTTATAGGGGCTGGTGTAGAAACATGCGTATTGCCTGCATAATGGGCAAGTTACAGCATGGGCTGACTGTCTAAACCAACCAACCAAACTTCGGTTACGCCTACATACGTAAAGCTTAATCAAATTTGAACATTTGCTCTCTTCTGTTATTCATCATCTTTTTCCCGGCAACATTTCAGATAATTCAAATCCACAGGAAATTGCAGTACAATCCTAAGTTAATTGGATAAATTGAAATTGGAACACAGTGAACTCCAGTGGAGTGATGTTTCTCTGGTCAGGTAAAGTAACATCTCCTCCTGAGTATGAGTCTCTATAATGTGACCCATGCACAGGCTAATTTTGAGCTACAGGAAAAACAAGTGAAAAATCGATTTTCGGGGTTTTTACAAAAACATTAAGCCCTCGTCTAGCGATCCCAGTGCTCCAAATAGCGATTAAACATCTAAAAGTATCTTTATCTTCATGTGTTTTCTGAGAGGAGTACCTTTCCTTTGTCCATGAAAAATGCCGTTTTTCTCTGCTCGCTTCTCGACTGGCGCTTCCGTTTGGTATCGGTTTAAAGCGCAGTATTCCAACTTTGGGAATATTCCTAGCGAATTCTCGATGGCTTGAGTCTGAACCAATGATTTTCAAAATCATGCTGATGTAAACAAAACAATCTTACTCGCGCTGACTGACAGAGCCGAAACGTGCGCACAGACGCCTCTCACATCCTCGATCTCAAATGTGTCAAGTCTTGCTTTGAATATGTGGAAGTATGAGAGATGCAGAAATGTCTTCCCCTGTAAAGTTATGCTGGTACACTAAATAGACCAGCAACCAATCTGTCTTTAACCAGCCCTGAGTTTCCATTGTGGTCTCTTCAGTTATTAAGAACTGTGATCAGTATCTCTGAGGCTCAAAGAAGCCTATATTTAGATAGAGCAGCGCAGCAATATGATTTAGCTGGAAATTGTACAGTCACATGCTTTTTTTAGGGAGAATAATGTAATAGTTGAACTGCTGAGAGCTGTACTTTGACTGAAGACATCTGAGTTGTGCATTGGGGATCTTGCAAAC
Organism: Rhinichthys klamathensis goyatoka; assembly: GCF_029890125.1. Classification (NCBI taxonomy): domain Eukaryota; kingdom Metazoa; phylum Chordata; class Actinopteri; order Cypriniformes; family Leuciscidae; genus Rhinichthys; species Rhinichthys klamathensis. The sequence goes on from NW_026606643.1 coordinate 3,787,337, forward strand.
TGAGAAATCTCTAGGATCTTTGGTCTTTGCTAGATTGGCCTCCAGTGTTTGGCTAACATACATGCGACCATATTTCATATCTTACAACCTCTGACACTCGAACATACACATAGGCTGAGCTTCTGGGATATTCCACATACTCTGTGTCTGTGATGCTGAAGGACACGCTCTTGAGCGCACACACATAAATTTCCACCTCAATTTGTCCACATTGCTCTTTGGGAATAAGAACACCCTGTTCCAGTCGACAGGTCTTGAGGCACTACGTTCTTAAAAACTGAGGTTTCAAAAGGGGGGTTTTGCAGTGATGCCGTAGAACTAGAGATCGACCGATATTGTTTTTTTAGGTTTTTTTTTTACCGATGCGTTTATGTACCCGATAACCGATGTATAGAACCAATATTTATTTATTGCTTAAATGCTGTTTTTGACTATTATAAAAACGGCAATGAACTTAAAGGTGAACTAAGTAACCTTTTTTCCTTAACCGAACAGCGTTGGAGTCATTGTAATGTTTATATTACTGATTTCGTGTTGAATGGTGGTCGTCTCGCACCCCCCTGGTGCCTGTGAGCCGCAAAACCACCCTTGCAACTTTGGGCAGGCGGGCCGCCGGCCTCAGTGTTAGGAAGTATCGTGTGATATCAGGTCTCGCGAGGTAACGAATTGCTTTACGGCAAAAAACAGATCTGATACAATTCTGATAAAATGAGCATCAAACAGAAATAACCCGGCGCCGTATACATGTGGTGTTCGAGGCGCACATACAATACAGACTGCCGACAGTTAAACAGGGCGCGCGCAGCTCTTAAAGGGGCCATACCTTATTTCCACTCGTTACAGCGTCCATCCTACTGAACAGGTACCGGTGTACAGGGGGAGGGGATCCGGCCGTGAGTGCGAGCCATCTCTGCGTGAGTGCTATTCACGACAGTACAAGTACTCCACAGCGACTCTAGGGGTCGCTGTTTGACAAAAACGGAATTCCTACTTAGTGCTGCTTTAACAAACTGTTTTATTTAAACACTTTTTAAATACTGTATTTTTTGTAATTCCACTCCCTCCTTACATACAAAACACACTTCTACATCAATAAATAGTCTGAAAAAAAGTCTCAAAAATTTGTGTGTATATATATATATATATATATATATATATAAAAGCATTCGTTTTAAACTAGTTTTATAAGATTTATGTGCGACGCTGGAATATTCGATGGTATATCATCAGAAACATAAACAAAACAGCAAATACATCATCGCAATTACCGAGTCCATCTCATTTGGCATGTTATCAGAATTATTTATGTTTTTGTCGGTCTCTAGATTATGATACACCTGCTGACAGAGTGCTGCTTTTATCTATGCGTTTACACAGAATGTCTCTCGCGAAGATAATAATTTTTTTTTTTTATAGAGCTGTAATTATTTCGATGTTTATTAGCTAAATAAATGTAATATAGTAGACGTTTTAAACAAGTGGATCATGTTAAAAGCTGCATACTGTACGGTGGCCATGATGGAGCATTTCCTGAGCATCAACTCAGAGTGAACCGCACTACGAACGCCATTTTACTAGACTAATGGTGAGGACGGACAACAGAGAGGAATTGTTTATTTATTTAAATCATTTAAAGTTATGTCTTTATTGGGACATGACTTGATGAACTGTGAGTTCGTCTCTATTTATTAGTGCCAAGTTTAAACTACATAACAAGCTTTTATGTAACATCTTATTCGTGCATATCTCATTTGTGCATTAATAGCTGTTATGTTAAATAAAGTTTATTAATGAAGGGATGAAAGTTATTTTACCTTTGAACACCATTGTTGACTCATCTCCCCTCAGACGCAGTGCTTTCATGGCGGTCTTGTGCACAATTCTTAAAACGGCCACAACATGGTGGCGTGTATCGGTGAATCCGATATTACAAAACCGATACCTGATTATGTGCTTTATAAATAATTAAACCTTGACCTTGACCATTATGGGAAAATGCTTAAATATCGGGAAAACGATATATCGTTCAATCTCTACATGGAATTAATTCTTAAAACAGCCACAAGATGGCGGATTAAAATATCGGATTATTGGTGAATCCAATATTACAAAACCGATACCAGATAATGGGAAAATGCTTAAATATAGGTGAAAAATATTTGGGAAACGATATATTGATAGATTTCTACAGATAACTATTTTTTTGGGTTCCCCAAATAACCTTTTGGTGAACTGTCGAACTTTTTTTTTTTTTTTTTTATAGTGTGAAAAACATTTTAACAATCTAAAGAAGTTTTTTCCACTATAATGAACCTTTTGTTGAATTAAAAGGTTCAATGGATGTTAAAGGCTCTTCATGGAACCATCGATTCCAATATAATTATTGTTTTTGTTTTTAAATAGTGTATGTGTGTTCTGTGCATGCCCTATCCATTGCCCCCTAGTGGATAGGAGTGAAAAGTGAATGGAGACCAGCCTGGCTCAACCATTGCCAAGAGTTTGGGATGGTATGATCTGTTCGTTCAAACAAAGACAGATGGAGGGAGTCATTATTTTTACACTTCTGTTTTGTTATGATAGACAGTGGCACTGAAATCACACGCTTTGTCTTAAAATGTATTATATTGGATGTTACGCATTGGATATTAGCGATGACATTTCTCTGTTTCTCTCGCTTGTCCTTTACTAGGAATCTCCACAGGACAGTGCCATCACTCGTGACATTAACCGTACGTTTCCTGCACACGACTACTTCAAAGACACCGGCGGTGACGGGCAGGACTCTCTCTATAAGATCTGTAAGGTGAGCAGGGGACCTGTCTGCCATTTGCTTTCAAATCGTCTGCTCAGCTCAGATTCTGCACTTTTGTTCTGCTCCTGTTCATTTATCATCTCCAGCTCTGCAAAATCAATTTCCTACCATTAGGAAAAGTTAAATTTGCACTTTCATCCAGTTTGTTCCAGTTTCTTTATAAACTTTCATTTTATAACTTGTTGTAGGCTCATAGGAAATGTTACATGTATAAAAACATTGGATGGATGGGTATATAGCAGGATGCATTAATAAATACTTCTTCCTACTCCCTTTTCGCACATGTAATAGAAGTATGTTAACACAGGAAAGAAGGGTACTTTGTTTGCTGCTCATCTGTTTTTTTTTTCTCCTATGTTTTTAAACATTGTTTTATTTTTTTATATACTTTCTCTTCCATGTTCGAAATAAAGATTTCAATTCAAGAGTTATAGATGGATGGATGGATGGATGGATGATCTAGATGGATGGATGGATAAAGATGAATATATAGATCTTTGGATGGAGATATAAATGGTTGGATGGATGGATGGATGGATGGATAGATATGTAGAACGAAGGATGCATGGATGGATGATATATATAAATACATGGATGAATGAATAGGTATAGAAGGATGGCTGGATATATTGATGGATGAATGTATAGATGTTTGGATGGAGATATAAAATGGATGGATGGATAGATATGGATAGGTGGGTGTATAGATGATTGGATGGATAGATAAATGCACTGAACAAAATTATAAACGCAACACTTGTTTTTGCCCCCATTTTTCATGAGCTGAGCTTAAAGATCAAAGACTTTTTCCATGTACACAAAAGGCCTATTTCTCTCAAATATTGTTCACAAATCTGTCTAAATCTGTTAGTGAGCACTTCTCCTTTGCCGAGATAATCCATCCACCTCAATCCATAATCCATGGCATATCAAGATGCTGATTAGACAGCATGATTATTGCACAGGTGTGCCTTAGGCTGGCCACAATAAAAGGCCACTCTAAAATGTGTAGTTTTACTGTATTGGGGGGTCCGGGGGGGACCTGACAGAAGGGCACAGCTAAATGTGACATTTATTATAATGAGATTATGTGAAATTATTTTTCAGTTCATTAAAATTAAAAGTTGTTATAATATGTTTTAAGCCTTTTAAATGTTTAAAATGGTGGCTTTTAATTATACTGTAAAAAATATTTTGAATAGAGGCATCAGTAGCACTACTGGTATGATATACTGACTTTCATTCCCAGTACACTTAGTAAAAACATGCCATTAAACAAATATAAAAAAAAAAAAATCCATCTTTTGTTTCTACATTAATTTGAAAATATTACAATATAAAAATATATATTAAAAAAATAGTGTTAGGTGTAATTAATCATGATTAGGTATAGGAAAAACGTGTGAATAGTTGCTTAAATTTTTCAATTGATTGACAGCCCGAGAATGCAAGCAGTAATATGTGTATATATAGATTCATCACAATCTGTATTCATGTTTTGAACATCCACAATCAATTACCTTTTTCAAAGCATATAAAGATGGCGGAAGTCCAGAAACCCAAATCACCTGTTTAACAAACGCAAAACACAAAAGCTCAGATTTTCTCCCTAAAATAATGAGGTCAGTGGTTTTAATATGAAAGCCACAAATGATGAGGGGAACGAGGAGATTGATGGTTACTAGGTTTCCATCTTTGGGCGTCTCTTAATAATTCACCAGCCCTCTCTCCGACTGTTACCGGCATCATTCATAGAGCACCATAGATTTCTCATATTGACTACACAGTTTGATTCAGTGCTCACAAAGTTTATTAGCACTGCAGTTTATGATTGTCACAATATTAGCTGACATGTTAGCAGTTTTCAGAGGTATGTAGGTCAATCTGTAATCATTCCGTCGAGCTCTCAAATCTCATTTGCACTTCTGCATTTTCAAACATGCCACGTGAAGACGTGTTGCTCTAGGTTTGGTGTCAGTGATGTCAGTGAAAAAAGTTTGAATACGCGAAAGCTCAAATTAGATTTGAGAGCTGTGGTGGAGGCCAAGATTTAAAGGGATAGTTCACCCAAAAATGTAATTCTGCCATTGTCTGTATTTTTTTTTTAAATCATTTATCATGTTATAAAAACCAGTTATTTTCATCTCAAATGCTACCAATCAATTTATAGCATTATCACCCATAATTCCAATGTAACATTCTGTATCTTCCATCCTGCAGGCATACTCTGTATATGATGAAGAAATTGGTTACTGCCAAGGGCAGTCTTTCCTTGCCGCTGTGCTGCTACTACATGTGAGTGTCTCAGATTCTTAAATCAAAACATCTACGACATCTATAACATTTAATATAATGGCATATTTGTGTATTTGCACTTGCAAAATATTTGATTTAGTCAAGTACACTCCTTGGTTTGAACTAATGCATGTGGCATCATCCTTTGAGATGAGAGGTGGTGCCATCTAGTGGAGATTCCCTGTTGTGGGATTTGTTTTTGATATTGAGCCCTGTGATCATTGATAGTTTGCGGTCTCGTTCTTGTGCAGATGCCAGAGGAGCAGGCGTTCAGCGTGCTGGTCAAGATCATGTTTGAATACGGTCTCAGGGAGCTCTTCAAGCAGAACTTTGAAGACCTGCACTGCAAGTTCTTCCAGCTGGAGAGACTCATGCAGGTTAGTGTTAGAAACTATGCGTATTAGTTGATATATTCGGTTACAAATTATGACAGAATTTGCTAAAGGATGGACAAAATAAGATCATTGGTTTAAATATCCAAATGTGCTATTCTTCCTATTGAAATAGTCTCTGATGTATCCACTAAGACTAATACAGTACATAAAAAAGAAGAATATTTTAAAGTAAGATAAAGTCTCCTCAGAAGTACAACTACACAAGATATTAATGCTTTTTGAATGGAAGTCTATTTCATCATATACTGTGTACTGTAATACAACAGTTTGGAGCTGTGAAGATTTCTTACTCATATGCTCACCAAGGCTGCATTTATTTTATTAAAAATACAGAAAAAAACATGAATATTTTGAAATATTACAATTTCAAATAACTGGTTTCTAATTGAATATATTTTAAACTGTAATTTATTCCTGTGACGCAAAGCTGAATTTTCAGCATCATTACTCCAGTCTTCAGTGTCACATGATCCTTCAGAAATCATTCTAATATGATGATTTGATGCTCAAGAAACATTTATTATCATTATCAATGTTAAAAACAGTTGTGCTAATTAATACCAAATTCTGTCATGCAACTCTAAATGGCTCAATCTGCTTGCAATCACATCATTCTCTAGGGCACAGCTGATTGGTTCCTGCTGTATCGGTAGCCAATGAGCTGCTCAACCTTTAAATACTTGTTCAGTATTTACTGTTTTCAGCGCACTTTCAGAAACCCTCCACCATCCCCAGCTCCACCTGTATAGATCTGCTACTGGTAATTCATGTACGCTATTGTACAGCAGCAGCATGTCTTACTTGTGTGTGTATTGGCAGTAGCAAGTGCCGTACTTGATCAGCAGCAGCAGCGTAGCAGATCTATTCCGACAAGTCCAAACATATCAACATTGTCATTTCCATTGCCATTCCAAACACTCAGACAGTTGTCATAGCAGAAATATTTTTTGTGGAAACCATGATACATTGAATGACTGGAACGTTGTATTGCCCAATCAGCATCCGCGACCGGTACTATAAGTGACTTCTGCCTCTCTGTGTTGTAGGAATGCATTCCAGACCTGTACGCACACTTCCTGAACCTGGGTTTGGAAGCACACATGTATGCCTCCCAGTGGTTCCTCACACTCTTCACAGCCAAATTCCCTCTTTACATGGTCTTTCACATCATAGACCTTCTGCTCTGTGAGGTGATATTTCATTCTTACCTGCTTTACCTCATTTGTTACTTTTCCTGCTCTCTTTACCCAGGTTACCTGTTCATTTGGAGTTAAGGGTGTTTCCTGTTATCTTATGAACTCAACTTGATTTTGATAGTTTTTAACCATCTTTTGATATTATCATACTGATTTCTGTAATTTTATGTAACATTAACATATTTTAACAATGTTTTAGAGTATGAAAAAAGCAAATGATGATCACAAAAAAAAAAAACATCACAGAATCCATCAAACCAATGCTAATTCTTACTCATGTTTTTTTTTTGCTGATGTTGTCTCACCAAAAACTGTCACTTCTGGGAGGATGGTGTCAATAAAAATTTTAGAACGTCAATGTCATGTAATGTCATTAAAACTATTATAACGTGATGTAAATATTGAGGACAAAAGAATAGTCCTATAAATAATTACCAGATAAAACAACAATTACAAGACAACAAGTTTAGCTTGTAACATTTCCATTGGAGAAAGAAAACAAATACCTGAAAAATGAAGAAACGCCTGAAATATTAAAATAAATTGCTAGTTTATCAGAAGATAAGTTGGTGCAGCACCTTAGAACATGACAATACTGCAACTAGATCTAAATCTAATCAAGACAAAATTATTTTAAATTTCAACTAATATGATTTTCTTTGAAATCTTGTATTCTTTTTAATCTTGTATTTTTTCCTTTCAGGGCATCAGTGTAATTTTCAATGTGGCTCTTGCGTTATTGAAGGTAAGGAAATGCTTACGAAATCAGTTGCAACTTTTCATCTTTTTTTCTCATCTTTTTTCACCAAGGAATCGATGAACATATCGGCCTGTGCTGTTTCCCGAAAATTAAACTGCAAAGCTTCATCACCATGGTCACAGCTATTAAAAGAATATTAGATGTTATTTGGCACACCTAATATTTAGTAGCTACACTACACTGTGATCACATGTTTCATAGTGCTGTGATCCAACCCTATAGAAAGAGAGACAACCTACCAGTGACCACCATCACACCTCAACAGCAGAAAATGAGCAACATTCACATGAGCTTTACTGTCTGACTCTAGAAACATCCTGAAAGGCTCTCTCTGTCCACAGACGTCTAAAGATGACCTGATACAGGCAGACTTTGAGGGCGCGCTGAAGTTCTTTCGAGTGCCAGTGCCCAAGCGCTATCGCTCTGAGGAGAACGCCAAGAAGCTCATGGAGCTAGCGTGCGGTATGAAGGTAACCTGCCCATGTTCAGGCTTTATATTTAGCTCTTTGGCTAAGTATTTCATGAGATGATCATGGAACTTAATTACAGAGAATTTGAAGAAAATGCTGTTTTTATTTGTATTTATTAAGTATATAGTGTAAAAATTGACAAATGAGAGAGCATTTTTCTCTTCATCATGATTACGATAGTATGATATTTGACAGGACTCCTGAATGTGCCAGAGGTACTGAGTGCTTCACCATCTGTTTTACTAGTGTAAATGTGCTTTTCATTTAGTTCTTGCTGTGTGTAGACCACTCAACGCAATCCGCACAGCTTTTTCGTGCTGTGTTTTATAGAACAGTAAGAGTGTTGATGTCATTCTCTGGATTGACCAGCGGAGGACACTGCAGGGGTAAAAAAAAAAGAGACCCATGATAAAAAAAAAAAGTTCTTGGTTCTTGTTTTTATTGTATTATAGCATCTGTCCTCACATGTTATTTATACATCTACTATATTTAAAAAAAAAAAAGTATATATATATATACATTTTTTTCATAACAAATCATATTATCACCATAAAAAAAGGAAAGGTAAATCAATACTTGCATTTACTCACCCTCATGTTGTTCCAAACCAATAAGAATTCCGTTCATCCTCTGAACCCTATTTTTAATATCTGTATCTTTTTTTTCCATCCATTAAAAGTCCACGCAACCAAAACTTTCACAAGCACATAAAGACATCATAAAAATAATCCATATGAATGGAGCAGTTTAATCCAAGTCTTCTGAAGAGACCCTATCACTTAACAGATTTAGATAAACAGATTTAACCTTTTATTCACATATAAACATTGATCAGTGACATACATATAGAGCACATTGAATATTGTAAACAGAAGCTAAACGTGAATACCAAAGTGTAATTTGTGGGTGAACAAGCCCTTATTTTCATCAGTTCCTCATTGCCGTCAAAACACGACCGATTGAGTTTCTTTTGGGTCTTGCTCCTTTTCCTCCAAATACAAGCTAACCTTTATTCCTCCTTCTCTGTCACGCCATCCCACCACCACAACACTGAAAGCTCACTTTCACTGCTGAGTTTGGGTGTGTTAGTGTGCTCTTTGAATACGAGGGGCCCAGCGTTAGAAAAGCAGAAGCCCACGGCCCCTTCCTCAGTTTAACACCAGTCGCGAGCTAAAGAACTTCATTTCACTGCATCCAGCCCTAATTGTTCCCTGGGGTGTCGCTGAAAACACGCTGACTGATGAACTACTCTTGACATTGAGGGCTTTTATATGGATCTCATTTCATCTGTGGAAGCATTACGGATTAAATATGGAACAGAGCCGGTCCTGTGTCCTGGAGCTAGTCAGATGTGGCGCAGTGCTAAACAGAGCTCATTTACAAACCTGCACGTACCTGCGGCTCTTACGTCGGCTTCACGCTCTTCTGCTGAGAAACGGCTGATGCTGTACACACAAAACACACTCAGTCTCACAGAAATGGGGTCATTCGATGAAAATGAGGCAGTATTGAGCTGCAGGTGGATAAATGTGGCACGGCTTGTGTGTGTTCGTGTCCAGTGTGCATGAACAGAAGTCCGTTTAGTCTTGTTGCAATTGGATAAATTAGCTCGTTCAGAGCAAGTTTTTATTTTTGTTGACGGCAAGTCTGATCCATTCACAGTTTTAAAGTCATAAAACTTCATGCTTGTTGATTCTTGACTATCGACGTCAAGTCTGGTCCACTTTGGAGCAGATAATTACCAAGAACTGAAAGGAAGACGTGAAGTAACCAACACCTATGTGGTACTTTACGAATGTTCCTTGACGGAGTAACAAATTTTAAGAGTTTGTTAAGATCTTGTTAGGGCTGGGCGATATACTAGTAGACTTGATAAACTGGTACAAATTTGTTAACCGGTTGAGATTTTGGATTATTGTCTCGATCACGGTTGCGCTCATGTAACAATGCAGTGCTGCATTTTGGCAAACGTTTATCCGTTGAATTAATCTTTAAACCTTTCCAATTTAAACTTTCAATTGATTTTAAACTTTTTAAGTGCAATAAGAAGTGAAAGAGAACTTAATTCGAAATGTCTGTCTTTGCCAGTATTCACGTAAACGCAGTTGGTTGTCCTAAATGAATGTAATAGTTGGTGAAAAATTTTATGTTTTAATAAAAATCATTGTATATATACTTCATACAGACTCATACATTATCCAGTTTCTGTAGTAGAGCTGCACGATTCTGGATAAATTGAGAAGATTTTTTTTTTTTGTTCAAAATAGCGATCTTAATTCTCCCACGATTCTGAATACATAACTAAATTACAGCAGTAATTTACTGCTGCACTCTATTTAAAAACATTATTTGATTTTTTCTTAAGAAAACAGTTTGAATGAATGATTCAATGACTCACTTGCTACATTACTGGATAAATCAGTGTTTTTTAATGAATCTCTTGAATGAACAATGACAATATAACAGTCACTTGTCACCAACTTCTGGCGCAATGATGAAATTGATAGAATCTTTATTTGAAGCGTCAAGTTATTTTCAAAGGTGATTCACTTTATTTTGATTGCTACCATATACATCAGTGTTTATATGCGAACTACAAACTTTTATCCCATTACTTCTGTGATAAATTGAATTATTGTAAAACCAAAATAATTTTTTGTCATTTTATTTATAATTAGTTACATTGTTCTTAATTTATTACTGACTGTGTACTGTCTTCAATAAGTTTGAGACGTTTGTATTTATATTAATTGGACTATCAGTTTGTGGCATTGAGAATTGCGAGATTTAAATTTCCTCTACAATTATGGCATAACAAAAATCCTTATTTCCAGCAAAAAAAAAAAAAAAACTATATTGAGAAATGTTTTCATGAAATAAAATTGCTTGTATCAGGATGTTGGTCATATCGCTGACCCCTAGCTCTTGTCGTATTTGAGCAGAAATGAAGATATTTATAATATGTTATCCATATTTATTTTATTTTTATTTGTAATATATTGACCATCTATTGAAAGTCTACTCAACAAAAACTTTCACACATCAAAACCATTCATAAAAACAAAAGTAATAAATCATGCAATGTAATCCAAGTCTTCTGAAGAGACATTGCTTTATATTGTGAACAGATTTAATTAACTAGTGTTAGTTTTTGCTTTGGTATAAAAATGATTAAGAATTGTGAAATTTCAATGTAATATAAAAAGTATGCATCGTAACCTTGTTTGCAACAAAAATGGCTATATCATGAACTATATTAGTCGTGAAATAAAATTGCTATAACGGTTTTGGTCATATCATCGACCCCTAGCTCTTATCGTGTTTTGGCTTATCGCCATCTGGTCTTTGTGGACTTGTTAAGCTATGCCCTGTGTCAAAGTTACACTTTATCATGCCAATACTCTCTTCTGTGTCTTTGTTTTTGTATGTCACAGATCAGTCAGAAGAAGCTGAAGAAGTATGAGAAAGAATACCACACCATTCGAGAGCAACAGGAGCAGCAGGAGGCGCCCATCGATAGATATGAGGTAGATTTATTCTGGGTCTGCTTGATTGTCGGACCGCATGATGCGTCTCTGTCGGATTTACACATCTGCATTCATGACTCTGTGCACATGAATATTTACATGGCTCTTTAGGTTGCGCGTGCGTTTGCCCATATGCGTTAATCTAGCCGTTAGATTTCGTTTTACCCCACAATCAGAACTAGGTTTCTCTTCAGCGCTGAGCTCAAACTCATTTTCCTTCATTTCCATCCTGTATCTTGTGCCATTAGCATATGTGCTTTATGCTTATAATGAGCAGCGATGTGAGACGAGGTTACCGCTGGGCTCCGAGATGAGGAAAAAATGGCCAGATGGATTCCGGATAACGGCGGCCTGCCAGTCAACTGTTAGCCTTAGCCCAGCTCACGAGGAATTACTCTGATCATTTAGGAACTGTCAGTCGTGCACACACACACACACAGAGTAAAAATTCAGTTTGAATTCTCTACAACAAAACTTTGGCTCCTAAATATCACAATTAGAGCATCATTCTAGTTTGCTAGAGTTGCCCAGATCATGCGCTCGTTCAACAACATTAAACTTCTAATTAGTTCTGTTAATAGAAAATGCAACTACAAATAATAAGACATACTTACAAGTTGTGATCCAAGCACAGATTGTCCCGACAAAGTGGAAACTGCTCCATTTCCGGAAGACGTCCTTCGTAAAACGTGCAGCGCACAGATAAACATTGGGATTATAATGTGAAATACATTTGACCCATTCTGAGTTCGTCAGCTTTAGGGAGGTCAAAGAAACGAGTTGTGGGAACTGAACAGCGTCTCTTCGACATAGCAGCAGCTCATCCAGGCCTCGGTTTCCGTATTCCCTGTTAATCGTGTTGCAGTCCAAACGAGCCGTTCGTTGTATCTTGGAAAGTGGATTCTGTGAAATAAAATATCTCCCTTTGGAGTGGGCTTTGAGCTTTTCAACCTTGCAGATCTTTGTTATGCTCAAACAGCAACATTACACACAAACTAAAGTTTAAAAAGTGGAAAAGCCTAATACTGTAGGACCCCTTTAGAGGGACAGCAGCTTAATAAATCTGCTGCTGTGATTTTAATGTAAATCAAACAACAAAGGACAAATATTTTACATTTGATTACTTTCTTCAAACTCTATACCTGAAAACTACTGTTAGAACAACCTGAAAAGCACTGATTATTGCTTTTATTTGAGCTATTTGTATATGGACATTTTGTTCTAATTGTATTACTATGTACTTGTCTTTAAAATTAGTTAATAAAAATAAACAAGTATAGTAATTACAATATGAATGCCTACAATATGAATGTCGAAAAGTTATTTATAAATGTATTCATAAAAGTTAAAGTTATTTATAAAAGTTATTTACAAACTTATTTATAAATGTATTCCTCTTGTATTAATAATATCAAGTTAACTAATTTACATGTCAATCCACTCTTGCACTGAAAAGGCACACTACATGTTGTATTACCTAAATTCAGTCATATTAAACGCACTTAAATACATAAGCTTGTAAATATTTCTGTGTATGTATTATAACCAGCGCTTTTGTGAGATCAAGGAAACGGTTCTATAATGTTAACAGGTTTGGGACTGTTACAGTATGGCATTAACACACATACACATGCACAATACAAACACACACTCGCTATTTAACAGGCTCTTAGTACAATAGCCGGAGGACTGAAAGTCCAGTCAGTGTGTTAATTGCTTTCTGACATATTTCCCTCTAACTGGTCAATTTTTAATCAGGTTTCTTCTCCAAGGTTCCTCGTATTCCCAGCACAGTTAACCATTATAGTGACTGTCACAAGACAGTGACTGAGTCACACACCCGCTCACGCTCTGTGTCTGCTCTGTAGAGAGAAAACCGGCGGCTACAGGACGCTAACATGCGCTTGGAACAGGAAAATGACGATTTGGCTCACGAGCTGGTCAGCAGTAAGATCGCCCTGAGGAAAGACCTGGACAACGTAAGTCTTTCAGGCAGTTTGCCACTTTTGAGGGCATTTTAAAAGTTTGTTCTCATTGCAGGTCTAGCTTTAGCGGTTGGTGACATTCACATGCCTGTGGCCTCTGGCGCATGTTAACACACTCTGCCCTTTTTCCTTTAGGCTGAGGAGAAAGCTGACGCGCTCAACAAAGAGCTTCTCATCACTAAGCAGAAACTGGTGGACTCTGAAGATGAGAAGAGGCGATTGGAGGAAGAGTCTGCACAGGTCGGACACCTCCACTACCATCCAAAACCTTTCTGTACAACTGGTCAAAAAAAAAAAAAAAAAACAGTATTAAAGCGCACGTCCTGATTTTGCCAAGTTAGATGTGTTCCTGGGTCAACATGTTTTGTTGATCCTGGAACATAATTCCTGCCTGGAAATTTGTCAGGTTCTGCATATTGAAGGTGTTCAGAAGTGTTGAACTATTCTTGGTTTCTTTTTCTTCACTATACACTCCAATTCACCCTTTTTAAAAATCTAAAATAATACATATTAATTATAATAAAAATAAATATAATAAATAAAATATATTTTCTCACACTTCTTATTTTTTGTAAGAAGTTAAATTACCCATATGCTTCAGAAATAGCTAATGTCAATGATTTCAGCTAGGTTTAAAAAAAGTTGAATTGCCAAATTCCCAGTGCATTACTACACTACCCATAATCCTTAAGTGATTTCCACCAATCAGAGAAGTCACTTTTACCATGAAACGTTTGTGTGGTGCTTTCTCAATGAAAGTTACATTTAAAAAGACTTATAATCCCTGATTAAGCTGTATTGGATATTTAATTTAATTTAATTTAATAATAATTTAAATATGTATATGTTAATATTATTATTATTTTTTTAAATAATCCAATACAGTTATATAGCTATATATATATATATATATATATATATATATATATATATTCTTACATTGGCACAAGAAACATAAATTACGCATGTCTTTTGTTTGGTAGTGTATTTCCCAATAACCCCATAATGTGATTACATACATATATTTTCTTTATGTCTATATTTTGGATGGAGTGTTCTCAGTGAATGATCCCTGGAGAGGGCAGACTCACGGCATGCTGGATTTGTGCTTGAGTAGATTGCTCTGGTGCCTCTGAGACGAGTCTTACGTTAGTACAGCCTGTGGACACAGTTGTCCTTACACAGACAGGAGATATGTCTCCCAGAGGGGACACTTGGGTCAAATATAGTATTGTTGTGCAATGACGGATTACTTTTTAAGCGAAAAAGAGTGTTTAACTTTCATCTGTGTTTTCAGCTGAAGGAGATGTGTCGGAGAGAACTGGATAAATCTGAGTCTGAGATCAAGAAGAATGGCTCCATCATTGGAGAATACAAACAGGTGAACACACACACACACACACACACACACACACACACACACACACACACACACACACACACACACACACACACACACACACACACACACACACACACACACACACACACACACACACACACACACACACTGTGTCTCCAGTGAGCATGGTCTGCAGTTTCTATTTAAGATTGCTCTGATTTAATGGCCTTCTATCACTATAATGAAGTCCACTATCCCTGCATTTGCTGCATTAAATCCTAAATCAGTTTAAATGTCCCAGCCTCTGTCATATCTCATCTTAAAACACCCCATCGCCCTGTTAAATTACCTTCACAATACACTTAACTGAGACTCTCTATAAATGCGCATCATTTTTACATTTTACACTACATCATTTTTACTCGCCCCGCCAAATGTTTGCCTAATTTATTTTTTACTTTAGTTTTATGTGTGTGACTGACTTATTTCAAGGTATACATTTAATCAGTTCATGCCTTCCCTGGAAATCAAAACCAAGACTTTCATTCCTTTATTTATTCTTGTGCATGTCACTATGTCCTTGTTATCCCTATACCGTTATTAATGGGCTCTTTACCTTTTACTTTTGCTTCATGCATCATAACTTAACTCATCCTCAAGGAAAAGAGCCCATTAGTCTGTAGCAGACTCACTACAATTCATCTGTTGTTTTTAAGGGATCAGGCACACATTTGATCATTTTCTTCTGCTGCTGCTCCTGGCTGGGAGTCTCTGGCAATGCTTTGAACCGGGTAGATAAAGGTTTGGCACACTGATTAGGGTGGGTTTCAGTATCCCAGCTGGCAAGTATGGTATCAATAGCTGCTTTTCCACTGTCGGGCCAGTGTGAGGGCTAACAATGTGCCGGGCGGGACCAAAAGCCTTGGATCTCGAGCTGAAATCAAGCTGCCTTTCGCCCACTTAAGTTAAAACCCGCCCTTAACACGCCTCCCTAGAACAACGTCACACAACCACACCGTTCCACCAGCGGAGTGAAAACTAGCTAGATCGCAAACTGAACATGACAAGCAAACTTTTGGATGTTACACTCCAGCATGTTTGACCAATGATTTATGTTACAGTTGCAGTCATTTTTTATGTGTGTCAGGAGTGCACATCAATCATTCTGAATAAAACTGTTATTAATCATTATCTTACATAAAAAGAGAACACACACTTATTCAGTCGTGCCTGCTTTCATTTATTTATGATCGCAGCAATGCACAGCAATACACATTTAGAAAAATATTGATAAAATGTGTACATCACACCACTTGCACATCATTTTCCACAAATGAATGCGATCTGAAGGGGGGTTGAAGCGATTTCTCCCATCTCACTTTACTTTCAGCCAGAGCAATAGAGGGAGCTCACGAGTTATAGGTTTACCGGAGTGCATGTAATTTATGACATGTATGCGGATGCATTAGTCGATGGATAAACCAAGTCCCACCCTACATTTTTTTTATTTTTGATAATCCATTTCACATCTACTTCACAATACAGAAGATCATATCTTTTGCTACTTAAGTTAAACTGAGCTTTTAAATGGCCTAGAAACAAGTTTGTAATATCTAGTCATGCATCTACACCGCATGCAACATAGAAACTGCAATTTTTTCACAATTTTAAACTGATTCAATTTTAAAATTTGTGTTGCTACTTCTCCTTCAATTGTTTTTTTTTTTATCTTTACCAAAACGGGCTCAGACCAAACTTTTAAATTTTTAATTTTCTACATAAAAACCTAGCTGGCAAAGACACTAAAGAGGAAGTGAGACCTGTTCCATCACAACAACTGTGAAAACATAAAACATTAGATGTTTTGTTGTTACAATTAACATGAGAATACCATGTTACATTGATTGCAATGTTCCCTAATGGACAAAAGATATTGAGCTGTAAATAATGGTAACTAACTTAAAATGGTGTCCTTACAATGTCCAAATGTTGTGCTTGGCCTCAGCTGCGTTTTATTGTAGTTTGGGCCTTTTTTGACACATTTATTGACAAGCGAGTAGAAAGAAGGCAGGAAAGGACAAAGAGGAAAGTGCAGAACAAGTTTTGTGAGTCTGTGCACGTGTACCAAGCACTAAGCCATGGCTCCAACCATTTCCAAGTCTTACATTTCCATTTCCCACCAGAAATAAACCAAAATAGCTGTTAATAGAGCACATTCAATAGACCAAAGGGCTCAATATGCTCCTGTAAACATACAAGTCCAAACTGGAGCAGTTGAACATGCTTGTGTATGGATAAGAGCTGGTCTGATGTGTGAGTGTAGAGGAGAGGCTGGCCTGAAAGTGCTGTATGAGAGCATCTCTGTAAAAATAGTTGAGCTGCTGTCCCTGCAGAACTCATTTTAATGGGGCCGCTGACAGCATGATTCATGGTGGAGCATGATAATGGTGTCCTCTGAGCTGAACCAGCTCTCTCTCTCACACACACACACTCACACTCACGCTCTTATTGCTTGTATGAGGCAGACAACACACAATGAGCGTCAAAGGCCTGCAGGTATCATGCTGGACAGCTTCCTGGTGTGAAATGAACACACATTCACTCATTAGTGTGAGGAGGACAGGTTTAACACATCTGCCGTGAGAAAAACAAACAAAGCTAGAACAAAATTAAAATTCAAAAACGTACATGTAGTAATATTACTCAGTACTTAAATATATATTTACACTAACAATGACACCTTAAAATAAAGTGTAACCAAAACTATCAACCAGCATCAAACCTAAGCCTTGGTTTTACACGTACGCTAGGCTGTGCGTACAGGACATTTCCTCCTTAAGGTGCGCTCTTGCGAAATGTTGTGACCTTTCAGCTGGATTAAAATAACGCAATCTTTAAATCGCAGTATTGCAGCATTGCTGGAAAGTGGAGTAGATTGCATATTTTGAGTTGTGTTTTTTGAAAAGGCGCCACTGAGTGTGACGTCATATTATGGACATTGCAGTGTCCATTGAAATGACATTTACACATGTTGTGCTTCTCAATCGGAGCGCTGCATCCTAGTAAGACTGCGCACCTCGACTGCCACATCATCAAGCCCCGTCCAAAGAATCCTTTGAAGGCATATGGCTTCCTTCATTTGGCTTATTTTTAAGGATGCATCAAGTGTGTCCTTCGCAATCACCCACAATCCTTAGCACACATTCCAATTCACACACAAAAAAGAATGATTGGAAAATGATTCTGCCCTGAGCTTGTCCCATTTCACTACGTAATGCAAGACAAAAAAAATATTTTTGGAGATGAAGGGATTATGTTTTGCTGTAAATTAATCAGTGTAATAGTATTTTCCATAGACTGTAAAAAAAATTCAAAATAAACTAGCCTCCACAGGACTGGACTAGGAAAGACACAGCCTCACTAGGATACAGGCTTCCTTTTGAGAAGCACCTATCCTCAATCTAGCTTCACTGTGGCTTAGCGTTAGCCTGGGAAAACCCAGACAGCTTCCGGCAAATTTAGATTTGCTCTGAAAGTTAGTCTGGCAAAGAGCTCATTCAAGCTCATTTCCAATCCGCCGAAATCGCGGCACCAATCAGAAACGTTGGGGCGGGCTTTACACGATGACGACAGCGCTGGGATTTTGAAGCAGATTTTGTAGCCTACATTACAGAGATGGATGCCGCCGTCGAACATCACTCGTTCGAATCAGCTGTCGCGTCTGTTTTAAGCGACTTGAACGTTTCCTTTTAGTTAAAAACCGAGCAAAGAACAACACTCGGAGATGTTTCTCCGCCGCTCTGCATACGTCATCTCCTTCATCGCTCTGATTGGGTTTAGGTCTATCCGCGACGTCCGTTGGTGACGCCCGTCTGGAAATGATTTGTCTATGACGCTTTGCCAGACCATAACTCAGTTACAACTGAGAATGGTCTGGTTTAAACCAGGCTAGCTTAGCGTAGTACTTCTGCAGATTTCTCTAGCTCTCTTTACACTCGCACAGCACATGCGCCTTTAATTTTCTAGCACAAATTAGTTTGTCCACAAGGTGGCAACACTGACCCAGGCTGTTGCTTCACTGTCTAAAAAAGAAACCGAACATCAACAACAACAACAAACTGACGATTGCTTGTGTGAGATGCATCTAACTCTAGTTTAAACAAGTGCATTTTTTGTCACTTCTGGAGAGAAATAGCTCAGACACTGGTTCAGAATAAAACTCGCTGTGTTCCTGTGCTCGTTCATGATATTAAATGGAGTACACTTTGAAAGGCTACATATTTGGCGTACAGATACAGTAAGTTTTGGTGTCAAAATTATACTTGAGGCTTTAACCACTGTGTCATGGCTCAGATGTGAAACAGAATTCCTCGACAGTAATATTCTGGGGCTGCGTCATCCCTGATCATTCATTCATTATTCATTTGAAGCTACATTCACCCTGATGATGAATGCATGTTTAATGAGGGTCTTCATCAAATTAACTCATGCTGAGTTGATCCAACGACACGTGCAAAGGAGTGATGCGCTGTTGGGAAAGAATGCTTGAACCCCACTGGATTTACTGCAGGTGAAAAACAGCGCGTCCTCCTCACCTGAGCTGTGTGGGCCAGTTAGTGCACTTCCTGTAAGAGCATGCTGGGAGTTCACACAGACAGGGGGGGCGGATGTGATATCCTGTAAGAGGAGAGATAGATGGAAAGATTGTATGTTCCAGTCATGATGATTGACCTTTTACCGTAAGCCTCGTTCTCCCTCTTCTTCTTGAGCGGAAAGCATGTGTGTGAGCCAGAGCGTTACTGACCCTTGACCTCTGTGTGTTTGTGTCTCAGATCTGCTCTCAGCTCAGCGAGCGACTGGAGAAACAGCAGACGGCCAACAGAGGAGAGATAGAGAAGATCCGGGTGGGTGATGACACACACACACACACAGAAGTCCATAGCTTGATGCAGGAGTGTGTTGATTAAAGATATTTGGCCTTCCATGTTGTTTTAGACTAGTGAAAGAAAACATTCACAATACACTTTCATTGCACTTTATGTATTTGCGTCTGTAGATTTCATTTACAAGACACATCTTTAAAAGCTATTTGCACAAAATGAGTTTTATTTTCTAATGCAGAGACTGAGCCAGAAATCTCCAAACCTCCACTTCAGTAGAATTTATGTACACAAAAATGTAGTTTATTCTTTTACTCCTATCTGTATTCTGAAGGGGTTTGTTCATGTCATTCGCTGGATTTGAGATGACATTTTATCCCTTAAAAACATGGGGATTTTTTTTTCTTTCTGGAATGATAAAAAGGATAATTCAAAATCCTCTCCGTAAAAACAAGAATTTTGAATCTGGCTTTATCCAGTGTTCAGGTTTCAGTTCTTAAAATCTATGCAAGTTTGTGCATATTTAATTACATAATGCCTCATTTGCATATTTAAACACAACATTTCAGAAAAATTGTAATAAAAAAACAATGTTTGTGATTCTTAATAGAATGAATCCACTTTCCCCTATTCACCTGGCGTATCTCGCCTTAAAAAAAAGTATATAGAAATTATTGATTGTACTTTACCATGTTTCATAGCTATATAAACATATACATTAATTATTATTTAGGTAATATTGATTGCGCAATTATGTGAGAGACAACTGATTTACAACATAATTGCAAGTCGAAGACAATAATACACACAGTTTATCATGATTATACAACACTATTTGACCACAGAATACTGTGATCGACCAGTCAGAAGAATTTAGTGTTCCAGATCAATGAGTAACAATATATCAATAATATCCCCCTAATCAGACACTAACGACAATTAAAACAAGTGTAATACACTCTCTTCCTGTAACTCATTTCGATATGTAAATGATTTGGTAATAGCCGTCTAATAAGCAGGATGATGTACGACCTGCGCCTCATTATTGCTTGGCTGACTGTCCTGATCTCCGGCTGTGCTTTATTTAGTGTAATAACCAGCCGAGTTATGCCTGTGGTTTGGCCATCGCCAGGCTTGTGAGGTTTGACGTGTGTGTGTGTGTGTGTGTGCAGATGAAGGTGGAGGGCTGTGAGAAGTGCAGTAGTCTCTTCAGTAAGGAGGGTCGTCTGAAGGCTCTCAGCGCTCCTAAGGAAGGCAGTGAGGAGGACATGGACGAGGAGAAGGAGGCGCTGAAGAACCAGCTGAGAGAGATGGAGCTGGAGCTCGCACAGACCAAACTACAGCTGGTGGAGGCCGAGTGCAAGATACAGGTACACAGACACGTCCTACACACTCACACACACTGCAGACTGCCTTTAGGACATAGGGGAACTTTTAGACTGTCCTATGATTGGACACATGTACACATCCATCAGCGAGGTGTCCTTTAAATGACACTTCTGTTCAATTAATGCTTATGATTTAGGGCCCTTTCACACCTACCTTGTTTGGTCCGAATCAAAATTACAGGTGTGAGACCTCCCCCGGATCACGGTCCGGACCAAACAGATGAAATTTGGTCCGACGAAAAGAGGTAGTCTCGGTCCGGATCAAACTGAACGAAAGTTTGGTTCGTTTCCAGTGTGAGAGCATTTCTGCATGGTTCGGACTTTCGGACCTTTTACAGGAAGTTCCGGTGGTTCCCGCATAGCCGAAAAAACAGAAGGTGGCAGGAAAAATGAGCCGTGGTAGGCTAGCACATGGGGAGAGGAGGAGACAAGGTTTTTTATTGAAGTATGGTCTGATGACATAATAAAAAGTCAACTTGCAGTCTTCTCCTCCTTTCCTGCCGGCGACGATAAAATGTTCGCACGACGAGGACGTTCATTAGGCGCTAGCCTTGTGTATAGTTGGTGCTGCAGGTAATTATGCCATAAAAATAACAATATAGTTGCAACGATATGCGTCTGTTCATTCATGTTGTCAAAGTTACCCGCCGAATTGACAACACGCTGACGTCAGACGCACGTCCATTTACAAAACCAATCAATGTCAGGATGCAGCCCACATAGATGATGGCGACAGGATGCAAGTATGTCACGTAAAGTTCTTTAGTGCGCTCGCATAATTGCAGTGTGAAACCAAACCAAAACTTTCTGAAAGTATCAAATGTATCAAAACGTGAACTTTGGTTTGGACCTTGGTGCCGACTTTCAGGTGTGAAAACGCCCTTAAAGACAGATACAATAATAATACAAATGTTTTAACCCTGTTAAATTAGTTTCTTCTATTAGTAATAATTAGTTATTAGTTATTGGCATTATTTGCAGATCAAGATCAGACTCTTTGCGTTAAAGTGTGCAAAATAAGGCTTGAAAGTTTAACAAATTATCAATAAAACTCTTGTTGTTCCAAACCTACAAGACTTTCGTTCATCTTGGACACAAATTAAGATTTTTGTGTTTTTTTATGAAAGCTGAGAGATTTCTCTACTTCCACTAAAAGTCCATTCCACCGAAACATTGATGCTTCAACATTGAAGGTCATAAAGTAAAAGAAGTTCATTGTAAAAGTAGTCCATATGAACGGTCTGGTTTAATCCAAGTCTTCGGAAGAGACATAATTACTTTAAATAAACAGATTGAATTTAGGCTTATAAATATTGATATTCAGTGCAGTTTATACACACACACACATTGTTTGAGATTGTTGTTACTGTCCCTATAAGTTTACAAGTTCAGCTGAAGTCATTTTGAATAAAGCGTGAGCTTAATGTCTTCTTTAGGATCTGGAGCATCATCTGGGTCTGGCTCTAAACGAGGTCCAAGCAGCCAAAAAGACGTGGTTCAACAGGACGTTAACCTCCATCAAGACTGTGACAGGAGCTCAGGGCAAAGAGAGCGTCTAACAGGACCAGACGTCCCCAGCCCACATCATCATCTCCCCCGCAGCCGGAACAGTGCGAACAACATGACTTCTCTCTCTCCTTTTTTTTTTTTTTTTTTTTTTGTAAAAACTTTACTTCTAGGGTACCAGCGACCCCATTTGAAACACAAGTACGTACTTACTGAGTTACAAGACTTTAACGCTAGTGTTTCTACTACTGATGTTAAACACAGGACTGGGGCGTATAGCTGACTGAACTGTCTTCTGGGGGATATTAACATTTCTATCTACTGACCTACTCAAGACTACTTGCACAAACACAGTCCGAGTCAACACAAGGTACGTTATCCGTTATTGTGACAGGAGACGTGTTAATGGTGTGCATGTGCACGACTGAGGTCCGCTTTTATTGTACAGTGTATGCGTGGGTGTGTGTGTGTGTGTGTGTTGGCCAATATTGGGGTTCTCTGAGGAAGACTAAAAACAGGAAGTAGACAGGTAGCACACTGTACAGTGAACGTTTAATTAGATTCCTCCTCAAACCACTAGCTGGCGCCCTTCTGATATTAGCGGAAGCAAATGGTATATGATGGGATACAGGCATTGTGAATATGAAGGGCTGCTTGTGTATCTGAAAGGTTAAAGGTCGCTGTTGATCATGGCTAACAGGAAGCACTTATGCAGTGAGCACACGCTCTGATCGGAAAGCACATCTGGAGGTAACGGAACCTGTGTGTGTGTGTGTGTGTGTAATGGACTCTCTGAGGGGAAGGTCTTTGCACCTTACAGTCATATTTATATTGATATCAAACTTGCTCGAGTTATTGTCGTTGTTAAAGAAGGTCCTTGAGGCCTCTTAAGACAAATAGGCCGTTCTAAAAGGCACTGGGTTGTAAATAAAAAAAGCATATGATTTTTTTTGGGGGATTAATTTTTATATTTCAACTATTTGGTAACTGTACTAATGTTGCCTAATTGTACTGTGCTACAGATTATTACTCATGTTTTGCTTTTGTCTTAAATTTCAAACTGCTGTCTCATCATTACATGCCAAATGTACCTTTTACCCAGCATTACATGCGTGTGGACATGGTAATAGTGTAGGATGCGTTGTATACTTCCATGAATTTCAGTATAAACCTCTGAACACGTCTCCTGCCGTCTTGTGTCTGTTCTTCATGTATGAGACTCTCCTTCACAAAGGTTTGGAAAAATAAGTCATTAAGTTACATTTTTGGCATTGCTAATTGTTTCCTGGACTCATTTAAGACATGAGTATGGAATATTTTCAAAACATTAACACAGTTATAACAATTGAAGAAAAAGAAAACAAAAATCAGCTTATGTCAACATGCATGACTTTGTTTTATTTTTTAAATGTGATAAAAATGTCTCTCTCATTACAAAAATGTCCTCATCAATAATTTACAGCTGTTTCATCAACTGACCTGGAAACTAACATACATGAATATTTACAGGCAGTGTAATCAGCACTAACTCCAACATACCTGATCAATTACAACAGGACATACTGTTATCAGACACCAGAATCAGTCATTTAGTAAGAATACATTTTAATTCTTACAATCCCTAAACACGAGAAGAGGACGGTATCTTTTACCTTAGGTTACAAAACAATATTACCCAGGCTAACATAAGTTTGTGAGAGTATAAAGCCACCAGATATATGCAACTAGTTAAATTTACTTAATTATCATTTATTTCCATATTTAAACATTGCCACATCAGTAAAAAGGGGATGACAAATTATACAATTCATATAAATAATTCAATTCATAACATATTTACTCAAGTATGATGTCATCAAATTTCTAGATTTCTGAAATGAAAACCGTACAAAAATGGGGACAATTCATGATTTGTGTATTTAAATCAATATAAATGTCATACATCCCTATATAGAATTATCTGAATCACACAACATTTATACATATTTGAATGTACTTTAATACAATACACTTAATGCTTAAAGTACAATATGTTAAGCATTCTATTTATTTCCTATAACATTGTCTAATGCATCATCGTCCTGCACATGCTAAACATATCTGAAGGTGTTAGTTTAAAAGGAAATTCACATTGT
The DNA here is from genome assembly GCF_029890125.1 of Rhinichthys klamathensis goyatoka. Lineage (NCBI taxonomy): Eukaryota > Metazoa > Chordata > Actinopteri > Cypriniformes > Leuciscidae > Rhinichthys > Rhinichthys klamathensis. Next base: position 3,812,028 of record NW_026606643.1, read on the forward strand.
TCTTGACGGGGGCATTTTTCCCATTGTTACCCTATAAAATGTGTGTTAAGATGCTCCTGAATCGAGAAATCCTGCTATTGTGGCGGCACCGGTGATCAATGAATATTTATGAACACATGCTACTTGACTTCCCGCACGGTTTCCATTCCAAATCTGCTCTATAGACCTTATTCAGAGCGCTGAACAAGTGCCATGACGGGTATGAAAGCGAGGCTGTTGCTAAGTGCCAGTTCACAGGTTTCCTTAATACTGTATTTCAACCAGCTTCGATAGACTTAACCACTGATCATGTGACAAGTAAACACTCATAGTGAAATGGCTGTCCTTCAGCGTGTCTTTTTATATCATTATGCTTGTTTATTAGCATGGAATGCTAACTCTTTAAATAGGCACGTGGTCCAGTAAAATTATCGCCCTGGGATGATGTGCTAAACAGGTTTGGGAATCCTGTTACCGGGAGTTACCTGACATCAGTACAAACCTAAACGTCAGCGCTGATGAAACCAAACTCCACAGCTCACTTGTCACTCGCAAGTGAACTCATTTGGAGGAAGGGAATAGGGATGGCACTCATTTACCCAGAGCCTGACCAGTTCATGCTTGAATACCTCAACCCATCCCCAGTGTGGCTCCAACTCTGCCCAGGTTTCGCTGACACAGGCCTGGTGTTCTGCTTGCTCAGTCATCCAAAATAGCTTCCAATGGAGGTGAGGAGCAGCTGCAGAGGGGGCAAATCTGCAATGGTTTTCCCAGATGAGAGGTGTCCAATAAACAGCTGGGATCTCTTACATTCTGGCAACATGAATGATGTCCAGTGTAATGCTCAAATACTGTCTTACCTCGCCATGGCTCAATGCATGTTAACAGCTCAGAGGAGGCCAGTCTTATGGGTCTGTTCCCGCCTCAGACCTGACTTTGGTGTGGAAGGACCTCAATGTAAAGCAAAAACTTGGCTGTTGGACACCGTAGAGCTGATTTCTTACCAAAAGTGTAGTAAGATGAGGAGCAGGACTCCTGTCATTTCATCAGTGCCTGTCATCCAACACCAACATTCCCCGGAATGTTCTATCCACACTGATCCCATGTCAAGTGTGGGTTACCAGAGACTGACCCTTTCAAACCCCAAGGACCCACACATGTATCACACAGACATCCCAAACTCCCTTATCTGATCCTTTTGAGTTGAGAGCACTCAGTCACTCTTGCAATCCCAAACCTCATCAAGTGATTGGGCTACAGTTTGTCGTTGTCAAAGACCTAAAACATCACTGATGTCATCTAATCCCATGGAATTTCATACACTCCAGTCAGCGTGATTTACGGGACTGTTTGCTCTCCTTGCTGGACATGATTTGTATGGATTTGCATTCTTCAGATCGCTCATTTCACCCTTGCTGCAAGGCAGAAGCTTGTCGCCCTGCTCATATTACAGACCCATCAATGTTAAAGTGCGCACTTTACACAACTAATCTCAGACTAGGTGCATCAATTACAAGATCATTCCCATCCCAGACAATTATTATCCCAGAATTAGGCCCTGTCCCAAATGGCACACTTCATTATGCACTTACGGTCTTGTGGACTTAAAATGGCTGTCGCGTGTCCATTAAGTCCACGAGACCGCAGGGTGTCACATTTGTCATTTTAGGTTTCACAAGGGTGCTCACGAGTGCCCCCTTTGCAGTCGATATGCGCCCTCAATGCGCACTTTTGCCAGACTTCTCCCCGACAGTCAAAGCAGAGTTACATCACAAAAGTGGGGACTTGTAGGAAGATCGCAAGTGTTTAGGGTACAATTTGGGACAGGGCCTTACAAGTCATGTGACAACATGAATAGCACACCCAAATAGCACACCAAACCCTCATTGTCTTCCGAGTCCACACTTTCATGAAGGAATGCTGCTTTGACTGTCAGTGACACAAAGTGTGGCCAGAAGTGCCTGCAAAGGGGGAACTTGTGAGCATTCTTCTGAAACCTAAAATGACAAAAGGTCATCGTGGAGATAATGGACACACACATGCAATGGCCAGAGTAAGGGTCCCTTCACACAGAACAACTCAGGACAGCAGCGGCGTCCCAATTCAGAGGCTGCATCCCTTTAAAGGACACATTCAAAGGCTGATTGTGTCACAGCGCCGTGACGGAGGTTGTCCCAAATCGAAGGCTCCTCCAAATGCGTCCTTCGTTTCCCGGGCAATGAAGGATACAACAGATGGATCCTTCGCGGCCTTGCACACCTCTGAATTCATTGTGCGCCAGTGATAGGATTTTTTTTTTTTTTAAGAAATTACCAATTACACTAAGTATTTGGTTTCAATTTATTCAAATATCTAATGATACAAATGTAAAAACAATTTTAAAAAACTACTTTAAAGGGATTCAAATGTTGACTTATCTTACTAAGGTGTGATTTTATGTAGTCTATATGGTAACACTTTACTTGAAGGGCTGTGCATAAGACTGACATGACACCTTCATAATCATGACGAGACATGAATATGAAGGAGGTTTTATGCATGTTTATGACAACTGTCAATAAGTGTCATTCACTCAATTATGACATTTTGAATGCAAATATGACATTGTTTGAGATGTCTTTATGACAACTTGACATAAACCAATGCATCATAACCTGTCAGTGTCTTTGTCATGACAACTTGACATTACCAAGACAACATAAATTGTCATAAACATGACACAGCAGATTGATTATTATGGGTTAACATTACATTAAACTGTCATGTGGTTGGTTTTGACATTGGCTGTCATGAGGCCATTATAACATTTTAATGACAAATTCAATTTGTACCACTGTAGTTGAGGTCAAGAAAAATATTCATGACACAGTCATAATGGCCTCATGACAGCCAATGTCAAAACCAACCACATGACAGTTTAATGTGATGTTAACCCATAAAGCTAATAAGTGGTTTCTTACGTTTGATAATTAATCTGCTATGTCATGTTTATGAGAGGTTGTGTTGTCTTAGTAATGTCAAGTTGTCATGACAAAGACACTAACAGTTTATGATGTATTAGTTTATGTCAAGGTGCCATTACCAAGACATCTCAAACAATGTCATATTTGAGCGAATGACACTTAATGACAGTTGTCATAAACATGCATAAAACCTCATGTGTCATGTCATGATTATGAAGGTGTCATGTCAGTCTTGTGCACACCCCTTCAAGTAAAGTGTTACCTCTTTATTATGTACATAAATGGACCATGGTGAACAAATTTAGACAGGTTGTGAAGCCTGTAATGTTTTTAGACAGTTTAATATAACTTTAAAAAAAAGTCCAGTACAAACGTTACTGTCATTCATCAATGGCAGCTGTCACAGTTGCTAGGCAACAAGAGCCATCCTCTGTAGGCTAGACCATCCCATTTAACAACGCTCAGTCCGAACCTCAGAGACCTCGAAGGCGTGGTCTTTGAAGTCTGCGTCCTTCAGCCTCTGAATTGGGATACAGCTAGTGACTGACGGACATGTTTGACCATTGCACTCGTCTTTTGCAGAATCTCGTGCATGAGACAGCGTTCTGAAACCAGCGCCTTGCTTTCTAGGCCTTCTATTCCACCAACCTGCGTCTCACATTTTTAAATGCAAAAACACGTTCTTTGTGTATAGCCAGCCACTAAGTCCACAAGACCGCAAATGCACTTGAATTGTGTCAATTGGGACAGGGCCAAGGACGTTTAAGAGCTTGCTCTCCTTGCTGGCCCCAAGTAGCACCTCATTGCAGTACACGAGATCCAGGGGGTGGAGTTGGATCCACATCTAAGGGGTTGAGATGGGTAGGGTTAGGGATCAGGGGGTGGAGATGGGTAGGATTAGGGGTGGGGTTAGGGATCAGGGGGTGGAGATGGGTAGGATTAGGGGTGGGGTTAGGGATCAGGGGGTGGAGATGGGTAGGATTAGGGGGTGGAGATGGGTAGGATTAGGGGTGGGGTTAGGGATCAGGGGGCGGACATGGGTAGGATTAGGGGTGGGGTTAGGGATCAGGGGGTGGAGATGGGTAGGATTAGGGGGTGGAGATGGGTAGGATTAGGGGTGGGGTTAGGGATCAGGGGGTGGAGATGGGTAGGATTAGGGGTGGGGTTAGGGATCAGGGGGCGGACATGGGTAGGATTAGGGGTGGGGTTAGGGATCAGGGGGTGGAGATGGGTAGGATTAGGGGTGGGGTTAGGGATCAGGGGGTGGAGATGGGTAGGATTAGGGGGTGGAGATGGGTAGGATTAGGGGTGGGGTTAGGGATCAGGGGGTGGAGATGGGTAGGATTAGGGGTGGGGTTAGGGATCAGGGGGCGGACATGGGTAGGATTAGGGGTGGGGTTAGGGATCAGGGGGTGGAGATGGGTAGGATTAGGTATGTAAGGTGGGAGGAATTGGATCTGGATCCAACTCCTCCCCCTGGATTTCGTGTTCTACAGTGAGGACAATCTTGCTGGCCCAGCACTCCCTCGCTCTTTTCACGCTCTTCCAACTCACAATTTCATTGGCTGTTGCTCATTGCTACCCTCTGTCTTATTGGAGACAGTGCACATACCCAACAACTGGTTGGCTAGATTAAAACAAGCATGACATTTATTCTAGCATATTCGACCTCTCTGATCAATAACGGACAAATTCCACGAACTGGGACATATAGTTAGAAATTCAAAATACGACACAGCAACAAGCTTCTGTCTTGTAGAGCACTAGACATAAAGGCAGAATGGACAGAACAAAATACACCACACATCAACAAGTTTTTATATATTTATTTAAAAAAGAAAAGTTTACACTTTATAGAGATTTAGCACTTTTATTTTAAAAGCATAAATTATGGCAAAAAAAAGTGACAGACAAACCACTATAGTATTTTCACAACTAATAGTTTATAATTTGATACCACGGCTAGCAAACATCTACTGCTGTCATGTTCAAGCACTGCTCGCTCACAGAAGTTGTGCACAATCACCACTTCACATTATATTGTTACCCTTTATAATATCTCAAATCTAGATCTTTTTTCTTTATATAATTTGTCAAGTTACATAAAAGTTGTGATATGGATAACTGAGAATCCCGCAGACTGCTTTCATTCGCAGTCTGACTCAGGAGTATTTACAGAATCATGGAAGAGCTCACAAGCAAGGATTTGCCCATGCTCGTAAGTTACAAATTAAAGTAAATAAACGTAAACAATGGGTATAAGCACACACACCCCCCACCCCCAAAAAAATACACACACAAAATCACATGAGTATTTTTTATCATATAGGTAAATAATTCATATCAGTGATTTTGGATGCGTCTACAAAGATGCAGTTAGCTCTTCTATGAAAGTACATTCTACTACATAAATACATTCCAAACCTAAACACGGCTCTATTGCTGGTTCAGTCTACGGGGACTTCGGCGTCCCGGCTCGCGCGTGAACCAGCTCAAATGACGGCCATCCCCATCTGCCCCACTTCATATGCAGGGGGAGATCGGAGACGAGGAGAAAACATTACTTTTAGCAATTCATTTTGCAAAGCTTGCTCAATCTGAAACCGGATCTATATCTCTGCACTTGCATCGCAAGCTCGCAAATTGAATTTCCAGCTTTTCTCAACTCCAGTGCCACACACAAGTCCCTTTCTTTCACGACAGGACAAATATTCCACCACTTCAGTCTGCTCGTATCGATTAAGCACAGACGTTATAAAGTGTCTCTAACCTAATGGTTATCAATCTGTTGCTAAGTGAGAGTAGGCTACTAAATGAAAAACACCAAATCTAGTCAGTCAATCATCATTTAAATACATGAAACTAAAATATATGGTGTTTGGATTTAAAATGGTGTATTGGTCAATCAGAGGCAACAGTCCATTCAACCATTCAGTGCCAATGTTGTGATTTTAATCCAGATTTCTTTCTAAATGAAGAGTTTTTGCTACTGTATAAGTGGGGACTTGAACCTGCATTACTCATGTGAGCTCCAAGATGTCTATAGCACATATATTAACTGCTGCATCATGGCTCCGACAAATGAACCAAAGTGTGCTAAAACAGGAGAAGCGGATGCCATATCTGGAAAGTGGCGTTTAACATCTACCTGAGTAGAGCCGATGAAGTGGCGTACAATCGTATGCCTATCGTGGGGCCCCGCCCACAAACGGTGACGTCATACACGAGTCGGCAAACGGAATCGGAAATAAAACGAACTTTTGATGGCTCCCTGGAAATCAAGCCTGGTTTATTTTAATCAGATGTTCTCTTGCGGATCTTTCATTGGAATTTTATTTCATACATCACCTCGACACTTAATTTGACAGGAGATGCAGCTGTGCAAACGTCTTCTCCCATCCCTCGCTACGATAGACCGCTGAGATACAAACGCAGCTGATGAGCAGCATTATAGCCTAAACTGAACTAAGATATGAGTTCTAACAACATATTTATGAAGACCATCTGGCTGTCGGGAAGCAGGCTGGCATGAAGAGAGATATATCTGCACTTCAGGAGAAGATTTGGATGCTTTTTAAGCACTGCAGCAACAATGCAGCTACATCTGATGTTTATAAAGACGGCTGCGTTCACACTGGCACAAACAAATCAGATTTTTTTACTCACATCTGACACACATATCCAAATTTGTTGCATACGTGTAACGTTAAACAGAAACATCTGCGCGAGATCAGGTTTTTCGCATCTGCTCTGAGCCACTTCCAAATGTGGTTTTAAATCAGATCTGATATATATATCTGACCTAAACATGTATATCCGATTCCCCTTGGATTTCCCACTAGGTGAGGGTGACACGTTTGCCAACACAGATAGCTTTTTAATGTTGTATTACGAAGCGTGAATTGTATAATTAAAACAGCTTCTCTACTGAATATTTCTTTACAATGAGATAACACTGCAGTTTCTGTCATTCTAAACAGCTTCCCACTCAAAATTCATTTAAATAAACGTAGGCCTACTCTTTCAACGCTTCTTTATTTCACTTCAGAATTCTAGATCTAAGTGAACCGTTATTACCGTAATCTTACCGGTATATATCCGTTCTGTCAAATTTTGCTCGATGATTTTAACTTATCCATGCTGGCAAGTAATCATGGTAGGCTACCAAACGACATGAATTATATAAATAATTAAAATAAATAAAATAATCGATTTTGGTGGGAGTTAATAAAGTGAATGTAAACAGGGCAGGCAAGACAAAAAAATCTGATCTGTGCATTAAGCCTTGCAGAGTAAACGCAGCCTATATGGCTTTTACGCTGGATTTGTATATTTGGATTAATGAAACATCCCTGTAATATCTTTGACTATGAGACATTTGAAATACATAATATTTTACAGCACATTTGTGAGTGTGGGAAATCATATCACGAGGTAATCTTGGTCATGTCTTCTAAGCAACATTATGTATTTTCAAATGAAATGCATTTCTTTTCTCCTAATTTTTAGGGCTCAAGCCCCGATGGTGTGAGCACCCTCTTGGAATTGCTCAGTTTATTCCTGTTTTGAAATTGCAAAGGCAGAATGTTTTTAAAATTGAAAATTGATTGGATTATGAAAATGAGCGTTACATATAAGCGAACCCGATGATTAGAGGAGAGGAGTTGAAAAACAAGAGGGATTGTTGACTTCAGCCAAAAGTCATTGCAGAGGCATTTATTTTATTAAAGTTTGATGAAAAAAAGGTTAACTTACAGTGATGAATCCTTCATAATAATCCAAGGAACGTGTATTAAGAAAGTAAATCAGGCCAATTTTCATTTCATGTTGACTTTATCGTTAATGAGTTTTATGTTTGCAAACTGAGTAGACACAAATAACATGGAAGACTTTGAATCGACGTAATGTAAAAATGAACATTCTTTGCTTCACTTTGTTAGCCCTGTGTTTTACTAACTCGATATAAGGTTAACTGTGTCTTTTGAACTGCGTAATGCTGGTGTGGCGTCAGATCGAGGAAAGGGCCTTGTGTGTTTGCCGATCATTCATAAAGCTCAAAGAAAAATAAAGGCCATTTTGTCTTTTGATGCGCTTTTCTCTCAAATCTCTATTGCATTTCCATACAAAACTTACCCATACAAGACTTACCAGCTTTAATTCAAAACTGACCGAAGTCTCGTCTGGTTGGGGAACAGAAAAATGAATTTGTTTTCAAAAATGTTCGAAAAAGTTAAAAATGAAAAGAAAGAAAGGTGACACTTTATTTTAAGGTGACGTTGTTACATCCTTACTCAAATGCGTACTTATGTACTAAATATGTACTTACGGTAAGGGCTAGGTTGAGGGTTAGGTACTTGTAATTATGCATAATTTAATGTTATTACTATAGTAAGTACGTGAAGTAACGTGTAACTACGTCACCTTAAAGTAAAGTGTTCCCAAAAAAAATACATTATGACAAACAAGAATATTTAAACTGCTATGATCATATGATGTATGTTGTACTATTGCTTTTATTGAACTATACTATATTCTACTACTATTCTGTATTGTTTCTGTGATTATATCCCATCTTTTCCTATTTGAGAGCTACACTATTACACATTCAAACACAACAGCTAAAATATGACTAAATACATGGGGAAATTTATATAAGGGGACACATTCAATATATATGTGAGCTGGGTTGTGTCCTATTTTTGTGAAAACCAATTTTTTTATATATTTTTTTTTTGCCTTATACATTTGGGTTTTGGTGAGAAATTGTGACATTCTTGCTTACTGAAAGCACAGTAAAATATCAAAACTACTTTGACATACAAACATCAATACATTCCTAGTGATATTGGTTGAATTATCTACTTGTACATGTGAAGCTAACAAGATTTCTTATATAAAAATGACTTTCATTATTTAACGATAAGCATTCAGAGTACAGTAAAACAATCCTGACGGTTCTTCAAATAGCTGTAAATCTGAATATAGCACAGCTAAAATGATATCCTCAAGCTTATTCCCATGTCTGTGCTCTGTGGTTGTGGGAGTGTTTTGAGAGCGGTTATTAATTAGTTGGCCTACAGTTGCGCTACAACAGACCTGCTGAAGAAAAACGCACAAAAGTAAAGAGCGACTGCTCGCTGCTGCATTAACCCGAGGCCTGTTTCACAACACGTGTGAGCGGCGGTAAAACATGCATTGCGCTTTCACACCCACAGAACTGCAGTACTACTGAGAAAAATAGGGATTTCTGGTTGCCTAAATTGAGCATCTCCTTTAATAACCACCAGAATGTATTAACAGCTATCGGGAGTTAGCTACTGAAAACTGCTCTACACGCGGAACTGAACCCAAACACAAAGTGTAGCTATAAACTCCTTCAATGATCTGGATTCAGTCAGATTTTCTCCCGTTTGTGCGCCCGTCACTGTATAAAAGCCTTTAATGCTAAATATTGTGTTGCTAAATAGGTTTACAGCACATTTTCAGCAAGAACAGGCAGAGCACGGAAACTTGCAGCTACGCTTCTGCTATGATTGTGCAGGCAATGTGAATGCTGTAACATGGCCACTGAAATGTGTCCAAATATGTGCCTTTTGTGTGCAGTGTGAAACAGGCCTGAGAAGTACGAATGACAGAATGAATGGAAGGGCGAATGAAGGGCCACCTATGCCGTGTTACAGAGAGTCACCTGTGCTTTTGCAGGGAGAAGTGAGTGAGTGACCGGGTCACACTAGCTGCCCCTCATACCGTGATGACGTGTACGAGTATGCACCCCAGTCAACGGCCAGAAAGAGTAAACCAATCTGCCGTCGGATGTGCTTTAGAAAGACCTGCGTGTTCACCTGTGAGGTGTGGGTGTGGGCGGCACGGTGGCCGGATGTTTGGAGGACGACCTCTCAACCCAACCAGAACGCCAGACTTTGGTCGACTGAGCAAAAACGCGCACTCTGACGGACACACGGCCAAGCCGCTCGAGTCGGAGAGAAGGAAGCATCACTAATCTACTACAGGTAGATTAAGAAAAGGGCTTTCATATTGCATTTTCACAAGAATAATTTACTAGATTAAATTGCTTAGCATATATACTGTATATATAAAACTGGAAGAAAGTTATATCCTAGTATAATGGTTACATATCACTTTCCAATTCTAAAATAATTAATACCAAGAATATGTATATGTGTATATATATATATATATATATATATATATATAGATAAATATATATATATACTGCATATAAATATACATAAGTACATCGGTATATCTACACATATATATTTATAGTGCCATAGACCATACATATATATGCATGTATTTATAATATAGCCACACATACACATGTGGTGAATATACAATGAAAAGGACTATATTGCAATGCCGAGTTTGAGTAAGACTCAACCGAACATTCACGTCTCAAGTAAGCTTAAAGCCCAAAAGAGTTCAAGTGTATTGCTATATAAGGAGGAACCGGTTTTCGGGACGAGCAAGTCAAATAGAGTATTGCTTTTGTAAGAGTGGTGCATTTTTGGATCCTTAGATTGGGTTTGGATGGGTTTGTGAATGAAGTTTGGGCCGTCTCTGTGCGGCGGAGACAGCCTGGTCATGCCTGGAGTGGTACGACAGTTTAGAGCCACACAACCTGATGGTTCTAGAAGTCAGAGAAGAGATCTTGAGGACCCAAGTGAATAAAAAAAGGAGCGATGGTCCGCGGCTGGTAAAAGGGATTGTCAATGAAAAGACCACCTACAGTGAGGACAAGAGCAGAGAGAGCTGCGATTAATGATGCGGCACGGCAGGAGGCAGCGGTATATATATATATAAAAATACATTCTGATGGCAGGAGGGAAATGGGGTTAGGGTGTGCCACAGGGGTGGATACTAGGGTCTCTGCTCTTTCGGGCTGTACGTGGGGTTTTCATTGCACTGGGAGCGTCTCAGGTTAATAAAAAAGACATCAACAACTTAAGCTGCACGGTTAACTTTCCGACAAAACGGAAAAAAACTTGGAGCTCATTCCTTTGATAGGAGGCAGAGGAAATGTGAAACGTATGTGGCACCTCTGAGGTTTCCATACAGATGTAGTTAGTACATAACTCTGACAAATCAGATCTGTTGTGATTTTGGAGAGAGTATAGTACAATGACTGCTATCACTACCAAAGAGGACGGGCCATTGGTTCTGAGTGGACACTTGAGGATGACCATGACGAATGGGAGGGATCCGTTTACAATGAATGGGAATATAGTGACCACTCGTTTAACCATGGAGATGGAGTTCCTCTTTGGTAAGTGATGATCATGACCCAGCCATAAGCCAGCACAAGTATTTATCCAGATGATCCAACGAGAACCAATGGAGTCAATGTTTCATGAACGTTAAATCCAGAACGTTAGTAGAAACAGGGACTAGTGTCTTTGCTCTCAATGTACAGAAGCCAATGTTATATTACAGGTGTGCGGTATCGTCTGTAGCTCAAAGGGTCAGGAACAGGGTTATTACAGAAAACTGAAAACATTTTTGTAAAAAGTTCATGAATAAACTTCAATATAAAAAAAAAAAAAACGTTTTATTTTGAAATCAAATAGAAATGGCAAAAACAAACTAAATAAACATGAAAAAAACAAAGCATTCAAAATATTCATAAACACTATCTCAATGATACTAAAATAGCAGTGGTTAGGAAAGACCCCCCGAGCAAAGTGAGCGCACGTGAACCTCAATGTGAATTTGCTTGTGCTGGCCTTTGGAGGAGTATGAAATAACATCTCACACACAATAAGACACTCACCAAGAAGTCAAAACAAAAAAGGACAAAAAGACATTTCAGTAGCATGTCTCCATGGATCCCTTGTTGCTGCTTTCGATTCTCCGCTGTAAGGCTGTGACTGGAGGCTCCGGTGTGTGTCCATGTGAGGGGCCGTGTTTGAGCTGTGTGTGTGTACTGTGTGTCTTTGTATGGTTCAATACTACTAACCGTTCAGTCGACATCTAGAGCCTGATCAACCAAACCTTCTGTGATGAGACGGCAACGTAATGTTTAATGACTATGAATGGAATAATCAGCTTCATAACTAGCTCAAGACGGGGTCACCATTCATTCATTGGGACAGCAAAAGGGGTCAGGTCGGCATGAAAGGGTTCAAAGGCCATCTCGACATGTGTTAACTGCCCAAAAAAGCCCCTAAACTGCAGGCTGATATTCTTAAACGTCCAACGTTTTAAAACAAGCTCTGTCTGGAAACTCAAGCTGCTAGAATGAAATAACAAGTAATGTTACAGAAGAGAACGGACTCGTCCCTCAGTTTGTAAAAACAAATCGTGTGCACAATGTACTTGATGGAAGTCTATTGCACTGGAATTTTTATATTTTATATTATACGTTAACACAGTCAATGCTTTGATTTAGTCTAACAAAAACAAACCAAATGAAAAAACAAAAACAAAACAATTTCATAATAGACTTACATAGACTTCGATTTAGTCCAACAAAACCAAACGAAAAAACTAAAACAAGACAAAAAACAAACAAATCCAAAACAAAACAAAAAACAAAACACCACACAAAACAAAAAAACAACAAAACACAAAACAAAAAACAAAACACCACACAAAAAAAAAAAAAAAAAAAAAAAAAAAAAAAAAACACCACAAAAAAAAAAAAAAAAAAAAAAAAAAAAAAAACACAACAAAACAAAAAACACCACACAAAACAAAACAAAAAAACTAAACACAAAACACCACACACAAAAAAAAAACACACACACACAAAAAAAAAAACACCACAAAAAAAAAAAAAAAAACCTTTAGAATAGACTTTCACAGAAAGTGCATTACAGCAATTTTCACTTACAAACTGAGGGACAAATCAAACCTATTTTCTGTGGTCATCAACAGAAGGTGAAGATGCTGTCCATAGAGCACAGGTCACACTGAACCTGGAACATGCCTTAAAACTTCTTTAAGTATCTGAAAGCTACACCAAATGTTCATTCAGAGCGGCTTAAACTGCTGTAGAGGAATATATAACTGCTACACGAGTAACTAAAGAGGTCTGAAATACACAACAGTCAGTGCTTGGCAGTTGATGAAGATAAAGGTTTATTTGTAAGCAGTAGTTTGAATTAGATCTATACATCTTAAGCACAGCTCCTGATATCCGTACACAGAGTAAGCCTGTCATGACAGCCTATTCCCACTCTACAAGAAAAACCATGATAACAAAAGAGGCTGATATCGTTTAAAATGTCCAAGAATGAGGTAACAATTCACAGTACAAATCCTTCAAGTTTTCTTTCTGAAGAACATAAAACCTGTATTTGTTTAAAACCAGAAGACAAATGTGATAATGATCAAAAAAAAAGCTCTTTACAAATTTACCCTCATAGCTGTCCCTGCGTGTGATAGGATGTGCTCTCTGACCTTCCCTCCTCACGTACATTTACGCGGTGTGTGTGTGTGTGTGTAAGGTAGGCTCCTGAGCTAAAAGAAAGAGTAGTGGGGGACGGGGTAGGCGGGCACTTTCATGACGGGCAACAGAAGCATTCTCTTGGGCAAACCTAGAGAGAAAATGAAAAGAGCACTCCACATAAGTCCAGGACAAAATAAAAGACCTGAGGGTGTTTGGTTTTAAATAAAGCTAGAGCCAATTCAGTCTCATTCTAGCATGGGGATGTGAACCCAAGAGAGAGGAGGAGAAGAGTGAGGTCAGGTGAAGAGAGAGGGCAGAAATCAAGCATTCATTCAGATAATGTCATGTGATATGATATACACACACAGTTGACCTACTGAACCACATGGTATATTCAGTCATCTTATGAAACATGGCTCTTGAGTAGGGCTGGGCGATATACTGTAGATAAAATCAAATCTAACAGCTCCAGATCTTTCATTCGATTGGTTGATATTTCAACAACTTGTCGCTGATATTCTGTACATTGAAAAGGGGAAAACTTTCAATATTTTCCAGCCTTTATGTGTTTGCTCGGAAAGTCTCCAAGATTTTAACCAATTCATCACCAATTTCGGCATTGCATAAATCAAACAATAAAATACAGTGAAATTAGAGTTAAAAAATCATGGTATGTTTTCCACAAAATTAACACTAAATTAAAGGAATAATTATCTTTTCAATTTTGCTTTATTTACTATGTATAAATCTAACAAACAATAATATACAGTGACATTTTAGTTACAAATAATCAAGTTGAGTTTTTCAGCTTTTCACAAACCTAAAAAAGTATATATATTTTTTTTATTCAGTGTATAAATCTAATAAAAAAAATAATCAAGGTATGTTTTCCACAGTTTTTATGAAATTAACACACTAAAATGAATTTTAAAAATTGTATTCACAATGTATAAATCAAACAATAAAATACAGTAAAATTGTAGTGGAATAATACTTGTTTTTAATCATTTATCAAAAGAACTGTTTTCCGGAGACGAGTTGAACTTTTCTTTCCCGAAAGGTTTAAATCCGAGACACTAATAAAAATATCTCTCTTTATCACCATTGCATTAAGTTGCGACATTCAGTGCATATAAGCAGATTAGTGATACTAGCATAGCCATTGTGATATTCATAAATATTCAATATATCACCCAGCCCTAGTTTTACCAGCTAGACAGAACTATCTAATTGAAAGTAATAAGTTAAAAGTGGTGTCTGAACCATATATTTGAATTGTGGGTCGGGGCACATGGAGGGTTACAGGAGTGATTTGCTGGCTGGCGCTCTTATGTGGAGTGTTCATTCTGTGCCGTGTGTGTGTGTGTGTGTGTGAATATGTGAACTGTAGTCGTAGTCTCACAGTCGTTCCCATTTAGAAATCCCAAAGCAGCAACAGGAGGAAGAGGGTTGGACAGCGTAAGATGACTGGTGAGAATTACTGCATGCACACAGCTCTCAGGCACCAAACCGGAGAGACGTCAAAGAGAGGGGCGCACTGTTCTCTTACAGCACAATACCAGGTTTCACCTTCCACCTAAAGGAACAGTCTTTATGTGGCAGGCAGAGACCAGGCCGCTAGGAGCAACCCCATACCCACCCCCCTCATCCTGCGAGGAATGAACACACAAAGCCTCGTTCCCACTGAGCCCACCTCACCTAGTCCCCCCTGCACATAAGGCTCATTCAAAGCATCTTCACCTGGGCCTGACCGGAGAGGCGCGCACAAATCTGTTTACTGTGTGCACATTCCTCTATTTGTGTTTAGAAGTTGCGGAGCGAATGGGCGTCCCTGAGCGGTGTGTTTGCGCGGAGTATAACGGAATAAACTATGAAAAACTGTGTCAAAACTCAGCAGCAATTTCAGACGGTTATGACCAATGGCGCGTGACGAATATTAAACATAAAACGGCAGTTATTCGAGGTCAGTCAAATTATTAACTGAAACTAAAACCATTAAAGCCATTTTTTTAATAGTTTTTTTAATACGTTTTTCTTAATAGAAATAAAGCTAAAATAAAAAATATATAAATATTCAATGAAAAACTTAACTTAAACTTATTTAATAATTTTTAGAAATGTTTTTTTTTATTTTCTTTAAAAAAAAAATACTACTAAAACTGAAACAAATATAAAGCTGAATAGAAATATTTTTTAAATTAATAAAAATTACAAAAGCACATAACAAAATGACTAAACTTTAAAGAAATTAAAAATAAAAGCAAATTTAAAACATTAATAAATATACTACATGCATAATAGAAATGAACGCTGTTCTGAATGTGCCTTCTCTACTGTATAGCAGAACAGTATGTCCGAAATCGCTCTATAAAAACAGAGGCTGAAACACTGCTGAGATTTCGAAGTGTACATCTGATGAACACTTAAGTATCCCAAGAGGCCGCTGCACTTTTCTCATCACTCAGAGCTTTCTCTAGTCTAGTATGTACATGACCCAGGATGTGGGAAAGTTTGAAGATTATACTGTGTTTACTAGCATATTAACTGGGGATGCCAATTTAGAGAGTTGATTTAATTATTAAAAGAATTAAGTGATCAATTTAAAGAGATAGTTCACTCAACAATGTATTCTCTCACCATTTACTCACCCTCAAGCCATCTTCAGATAAACACAGAGTCCATATAACGCGTGAAAAGCCACACACAGCAATCGTGACCGTAATCCATACAGCCCCAGTGGATGAACCGATGACTTCTGAAGCCAAATGATTGGTGTGTGTAAAAAATATAACATAATAAATGTAATTTTTTTATTCCGGTCTACTGTCATACGAGCGTTCATGAGAGAGACAATGTGACACACATGCTTTGTAAAGTTCACACGAGAAAATGCGGTCCCCTGTGCTTCCACGTTACTTCTCACGTGAACTTCAAAACGCATTAAAGTCCCTCTCATGAACGCTCATACCAGACGCAATGATTTACAGAAAATGTACACATTGATTCTTTCACTGGGGTCATATGGATTATAGACTGCGGCTTTCATTATATGGACTCAGAGATGGAGGATGGCATGGTGAGTAAATGATACGAATTTTAATTTTGGGGTGAAATATCTCTTTTAATATTATAAACATGCCCCCTGACCTGTACAGAAATTAAATAAGGGATTTTGCTACTAATAAAGCGATTCAAGCACATAGCAAAGGGCTGTTCACACCTAGGATGATAACTATAATGTTAACTATAATTATAAAGTTTTAATAATTGTACTAATTCCATGAAAACAGTGAAGTCCACAACTATAACAATTTTGTTGGAATCACTTTGAGAATGATTTTCCCCCCACTGTCAGCCAATCAGAATCCACCCGACCCATAGAGCTCAAGCATTTAAAGCGGACGCTAATATAGTACATGTTAAATCATTCTTGGTGCGAACATGCTTTTAGATGGCGCAGGGTTGAACTGTTAAACTGTTATTTAATCGTGTCTTAAAGGGATAGTTCCCCCAAAAATAAAACTGTCATCATTTACTCACCCTTATGTTTTTCAAGTCTTTTTTCCCCAAACATTTTTTTGCCCCTACAATGAAGGTCAATGGAGTCCAATGTTGTTTTTTTGGAACCCGCTGACTTTAATTGTGTGAAGGGATTGTGTGAGGAAATACAGGTTTGGAAATGATATGAGGATGAATAGATGATGACAGAATTTTAATATTTAGGTGAACCGCCCCTTATTCGCTAGCTAGTCGCAGTACTACCGTAGTCTTCAAACTGTGATCTCTCCTCTCAGGCCATCATGCCCAGCGGCTGCTTTGAATGGT
This sequence comes from Rhinichthys klamathensis goyatoka, assembly GCF_029890125.1. NCBI lineage: Eukaryota > Metazoa > Chordata > Actinopteri > Cypriniformes > Leuciscidae > Rhinichthys > Rhinichthys klamathensis. Next base: position 3,829,206 of record NW_026606643.1, read on the forward strand.
GTAACTGTGTGCTGTAGACAGTAGCACTAGCTGACGCTTCGAGTGCCGCCCAGAGTCAGGAGAAACGGGCCAAGCGTCGAGCAGGCAGACTAGACGAGCAAAGTCACACTCAGGCCAGGTGCAGCAAGTCTTGCTCCAACCACAATTAAGAACCAAAAGGTTATGGTTCAGTTCCATCGTCCAGGGAGTCGTTTCTCTACGGGATTCTTTGTGGACGTGATTTCGGGGGTTTGAAAGCCCAATTGGAGAACTGAACGGGGGAGTAAGTGGGGGCAGATTTGGACCCTAGACCCTGACTGGAGGAAGGGAGGATGGGAAGGAAGGGGTACGTACCGTATGCAGGAGTGGCGGCCGCAGCGCTGTACCCGTATGGGGCTCCAAAGCCTGTGAGAACACGGTATTCATGACGGACTGGGAGGTAAGTGTTAAGACTCCTTCACAATCTTACTGACATGAGTCATGTGAAAGAGCCTGTCTGAATACTATTATATAAACTATAAAATTGATTATATGTAAATACATGTACTCATAAACAAGCAAATATGGATGCAAACAATGTTGTGACAAAATACCATGTTAAAAACAACAAGAGTTGGTGTTCTCATCAAAATGAAAGCTTATTGACCAGATAATTTTTAAAGCATTTGAAGCTATTAATTAAAGCTATTGAATATATTTGAAAACATTTTACATCATTCCCTAAAAATGTTCAGATAAGTGAAGGAAATATAAAAATAAATAAATTTAGACTTCTGTATATTGTTTGGAGATTAGAGACGCACAATATATCAGTTCCATATCAGCGAAATTAAAGATTTTTGATAGTATCGGTCAATCGTAGGGATGTACCTGAAGCAGAATACTATGTTTGGAAATGAAATGATGCAATGGAGCCTCTAAAGGGACATGGAGATGGAAAAAAATACGAGATGGGAGGACATTTCGCGTTCTATTGCAATTATATACACTCACCGGCCACTTTATTAGGTACACCTGTCCAACTGCTCGTTAACACTTAATTTCTAAGCAGCCAATCACATGGCGGCAACTCAGTGCATTTAGGCATGTAGACATGGTCAAGACAATCTCCTGCAGTTCAAACCGAGCATCAGTATGGGGAAGAAAGTTGATTTGAGTGACTTTGAACGTGGCATGATTGTTGGTGCCAGAAGGGCTGGTCTGAGTATTTCAGAAACTGCTGATCTACTGGGATTTTCACGCACAACCATCTCTAGGGTTTACAGAGAATGGTCCGAAAAAGAAAAAACATCCAGTGAGCGGCAGTTCTGTGGGCGGAAATGCCTTGTTGATGCCAGAGGTCAGAGGAGAATGGCCAGACTGGTTCGAGCTGATAGAAGGGCAACAGTGACTGAAATAACCACTCGTTACAACCGAGGTATGCAGCAAAGCATTTGTGAAGCCACAACACGCACAACCTTGAGGCGGATGGGCTACAACAGCAGAAGACTCCACCGGGTACCACTCATCTCCACTACAAATAGGAAAAAGAGGCTACAATTTGCAAGAGCTCACCAAAATTGGACAGTTGAAGACTGGAAAAATGTTGCCTGGTCTGATGAGTCTCGATTTCTGTTGAGACATTCAGATGTTAGAGTCAGAATTTGGCGTAAACAGAATGAGAACATGGAACCATCATGCCTTGTTACCACTGTGCAGGCTGGTGGTGGTGGTGTAATGGTGTGGGGGACGTTTTCCTGGCACACTTTAGGCCCCTTAGTGCCAATTGGGCATCGTTTAAATGCCACTGCCTACCTGAGCATTGTTTCTGACCATGTCCATCCCTTTATGGCCACCATGTACCCATCCTCTGATGGCTACTTCCACCATGTCACAAAGCTCTAATCATTTCAAATTGGTTTCTTGAACATGACAATGAGTTCACTGTACTAAAATGGCCTCCACAGTCACCAGATCTCAACCCAATAGAGCATCTTTGGGATGTGGTGGAACGGGAGATTCGCATCATGGATGTGCAGCCGACAAATCTGCGGCAACTGTGTGATGCCATCATGTCAATATGGACCAAACTCCCTGAGGAATGCTTCCAGCACCTTGTTGAATCTATGCCACGAAGAATTGAGGCAGTTCTGAAGGCAAAAGGGGGTCCAACCCGTTACTAGCATGGGGTACCTAATAAAGTGGCCGGTGAGTGTAGTTGTGTAATTATATTGTAAATAATTTGCGGGCATAATAACTATCAATATGCAGGGTATTGAAATGGCTTTTGAACGAGCGCTTGCTTTTAACTTTCACGATCACGTGTACTCTGTGTATAGGGAGCAGTGGCACTGACCGCACATTATACAATACAAGATATTTGTCAATATCACTCAGGATCTGTTGCCCATCAAATCTCCCGCCATCGTCCTGTCAGTCATTCTCCTTACCCTCTTCACGTGATCAGTGAAATCTGATGGACTGTAATTTAACTACAGCAGCAAGCCTAACCATGTCCCTTTTGGGGCTCCGTAGAATGCGTTACTCATTTTCCGTGCCTTTCCGAATTCAGATTTAGGCTTCGGGGCGCATCCCTAGTCAATAGCATTTAAAACAATTGATTTTAGTTTTCAGTGTATTAACCAAAATAGTACAAAAATTAGTTTCAGCCATTTACTGTTCAAAAGTTTGGGGTCTGTAAAAATGCATTTCGTCTCTTACACTCACCAAGGCTGCACTGAATTGATAAATTTAAAAAAGAAATACACAGTAACACTGTGAAATATTTTTTACAACTTAAAATGCTCATTTGGTGCTCAATTTCTTATTATCAATATTGGAAACATTGTGCTACTTAAAGGGGTCATATAATGCCATTTTTGTACAAGCTAATATGATTCTTTAGGGTCTAAATTAAAAGTTTGTAATATACTTTAATTAAAAATTCTCATTAGTATTGTAAGAAAACACTTATTTTACCTGGTCAAAAACAGCTCTGTTTTCAGCACGCCGTTTCAGTGCATATGACTTTAAATGATAATGAGCTGCGCTCACTCCGCCCCTCTGTTCTGTGCGTACACCGTTTGTAACACAATAACCATAACGCGTTGTTCAGTATAAACGTGGGATTATGAATTATATTGAGAACATCATACATAGAAAACATGCCGTAATGTACCCTGAGTGAGTGTAAACCTTAGACGCATTCATTGTGAAGCGTGCAGCTAGCGATTTGCAAAGATTAATATATTAATATACAGTTTAATAAAACGTTTCACTCACTTCCGTTCTTCTGGAGGTTCAGCAGGAACACGAATATCTGGTACCGATCCTTTTTAGCAAAGCTTCTTAGCAAATCCAGCTTTATACTGACCCTCGTTTATAAAGTAGTCTGCTGTGAAATGATTCGCGCAAACATGAACGCATTGACGTTGCTCGTGGGGAATATTCCCTTCGAAAACAAAACTCAGCCACTGCGTCTTCAGCGGTTCGGATTCAGGAACATTAAAATGACTGTGTTCGTTATTACACCCAAGAACAGAACACCACAATCGCTTAGACGCCATTCTGCTCATAGACAGTGCTCCAGCATATCAACAATGACCGCGCCAGTCCGGTCCGCGCCGCGCAGACTATGATTGACAGCAGGCTCACGAGCGAGGGCGGGTCTGTGTTGAAACGCTCCCGTCAATCAACAATCGTGGGAGGGGCGTCCGTTTTATTGACGTCACAAAAACGAACGGCTCGATTTGAGGCAGGGGAAAACATATAAGGAGATTAAAACAAAACCACTGGATGGATTTTTATCATTATATGATGGTTGTGTACAGACACTGCCAACACACATTTCAGTACAATCAACTTGTAAAAGTGCATGTGCCATTATAAGACCCCTTTAACATTTTTGTGGAAACCGTGATAGTGTGATTTCTTTCAGGATACTTTGACGAATATAAAGTTCAAAAGAACAGCATTTATTTGAAATAGAAATCTTTTGTAACATAATTTGTCTTTATGATCACTTTTGATCGATTTAAAGAATCTTTGCAGAATACAAGTATTCTCATTAAATGCAGTGCTCCAAACTTTTGAACGATGGTTATGGGTAAATTGGGACTTCTTTTATAGAAATGCATTGTTGCATGCAATTTTACATGCGTCAAAAAGTCAACTTGAAGTAAAAGGTTTTTAGTCACTATAGAAAGACTGTCATCAAACACACACCTGGCGTGACGTATCCCGGTGCGGCCGCAGCGCTGACGAAAGCTCCTCGCGTGAGAGTGGGTCTTCCTCGTCCTCGTGCAGCCTGGACCGCGGCGGCAGACACAGCAGCAGCTGCAGCTAATGCCCCTTTACTCTACAACACACACACACACACAGGCTTTAATGAGCACTGAGAATCTACAGTAATGCCACAGTGTTTTATGTGTAAGGTTGCCACAGATAGATTTCTGGAAAAAACCGATGAGTTGGTCTGCAGGTCCCAGTTTCATTCAGGATATTTTTATCACAGAATATCTAGGACCTACCGGAGGGATTATTTTCTTCTTCTTGTTTCCCGCAGCATTCGGCCCGGAGAAAAGTTTCTCTAGAGCTGCGAGGGCAGCGCTGGCTTTGGCTACCTTCTTATTGGGCCCTGCGCCGCGAAACTTCTGCCCGTCGACTTCCACCTGCCAACGAGAGCACGGGATGAGGAGGGTCTCGAACAGGAAATTACATCATACATCAATGACTGAAATGTGAGATGATGTGTATGATAAGGTATGATATTGGAATTTGCTGATATGACGACAATGTTTTCAAAGAAAGGCAATAAAAAGATTGTTGGGCTGATAATAGTAAAACCCATATATTAAATGTGTTATATAATGTTCTTAGTCTTCCCTGTAACGGGTCGGCCCTAAGAGAGGCTGCAAGAGTTTACTTTGAAGAAACCAGAAAAGTTTATTTCGTAAATAAAATACTAAAATATCCAGAAAAAATACTGTATGCATAATACTTTAAGACTTTTAATTATAAACAAGCCTAAAATACACTGGGTAACTTATTTTGAAATGTCTATGCGTCACTGCTCCCGGCTCATTCCTAAAGATAAGAGAGATAAGCACTCTTATAGCCACATACAAAACATTAAAATATTAACACCATAATCCTTTTCATAATTCATCAATAGCAGATCATAAGGAATCACTTAGCATACAATTTTTGACTTTGAAACTCACATCACTCACAATTAAATTATAGCCTTTTGAAGTTTAATTATCACATTAAACCATATTCCGATTCCTGTTTTCCGTCCCCAAATTTGCAGCAAGACGTCTTGAAATTATAATTAAGACTTTTGTTATACCAAGACTTTTTATAATACTTTTGTTAAAGTCACCATAAAATCAAAATTGAGCATTCTTATTTTTTATGGAACATTTATTATAAAGTATTACATATGCACATCATTATTTTAATTCATGTTATCTTATATTTAATATTTTCTCTGATGATGCGTTTACTGGAGTGAGGGCGGGGCAACCTGTCACTCACATGAGATCCACCAATAGCAAACCACAACCATCCAATCAATTCCCCACGGACAAAAGCAAGTCCCGCCCTACATTTGTTCTTGTATGAGAAGCCGTTTCACTTGGATCTACGCCACAATTTTCATGACGGCATTAAGACTTTTTAAAGGATCCGTGTAACTCTGCCTTTATAAAGAAAGTGTGAATGATGCTTGTTAGTGCAAAAGTCAATGCCACAATGCTATTGGATTCTGGCACCCCTAGAAGTACCCCTTGGGTACCTCCTTAAGACACTCATTGTGCATTTTATAGTCCAACAACTGAAAAATTTGATTGCATAAAGTAACGCCACACCTCTCAATCTGAGGCATCACTCATATCTGCATGTTACACAACAAATATTAAAACCTGGGTTAGAGATTTGTTCAAAACCCTTACTCCAAATATGACTAATTATAATAATAGTGGTAATGCTCGTTTTAGCAAACATCACGAATAAACAGTATTGTATTGCCGAATAGAGATTAACAGGCACATGTGTGTTTGAGGCCCACCTCCATGACGAAGCGTTTGTCGTGACTCCCTCCGCTCTCTGAGATGAGCTCGTACTTCAGCCCGCGACGTTTCTCATTGAGCTCCATGACCGGGTTCTTCCCGCTGGCCGTCAAAATAGGACCCTGAGTTCGCACCTAGATGCAGAACATGTTATTGAACTTGAGCTGAATGATGATACAATTGTCCTCTGTAGAGCTGCTTTAGAGCGGAAATCGTGTTTCAGAATCAAAGAACTTGGTAACATTAATACTGTTATTTTCTTATTTAGTACTGTGAAGCTGCATTGAAACAATTGCATTGTATATAAAGCACTCTCTAAATAAATGTGACTTGACTAGAACAGGAAAAACATTTAATAAACGCTTGAGTAAATGTGGAGTTTGCAGTTTGTGTGCTTGTACCTCCAGCGTGTTGGAGTTGTCTGAGTGTGATGTGTTATTGCTTGAGTGAGTGGACGATTCGCTCTTGCCCTCCCCGTCTGACTTCTCATCTGCACTCATGGAGTCCAGGTCTGTGTCGAAGCCTGTGGGGTAACCCATCGCCTGTAGCACCTACACCACGCGGCCACAAAACACATCATCACACAACAGATCCAGCATGGAGGTCCAACAGGACATAATGAGTGACAGAGTTATATTTTAGTAAGTTGTCATTTATTACTCGCCTATAGGTAGGGTTGCATCAGCCTTCCTTAACTTAAACTGGAACAAAGTCCACACTAGAGGCTTAGTACTGTAAGTGCTAGTTTGTAACTAACTCTGTACTTTATTAGGTTGCACCATTTGTCGTTTATACACTGTAAAAAATGATTTTGTTGTTAATAAAACAGATTGTTGAGTATGTTTTTCAAGAAAATACTATTTCAGTATATGTGCGTTTAAAGGGTTAAAGTCTGTCAGATAAAACAAAGGCTTATTGGTGTAATTCAGTCAATTCAATTTTATTCTAACCATTAGAATAAAATATTTAGTTTATACGTAGATTTACATTTTAACTAATTTTTTGTGTTGCACCATTAAACTATTTAGTAGTGTGTAAATTCGCAAGCTCTTAGTGCCCCTTTACTTCAAAACTTGGCAAATTTGTACCTTACGCACAGCTGGTGTAACTGGCCCCAGAAGACAATAACACAAGACTGTCATGGACTACTTTTATGGTGAAGAACGAACATTGTGGAAACGCCAATAGTTTTGCAGCTACACAAGCATGAATAAAGTACAGTCTGCAACTTTCAATTAAGGCTGTGCCACATCAGTCCTCATTTTACTTAAAGTTTGTATCGCAAATTACACAATGATCCAAAAAAGTAATGCTTTAAAGTCTCTCGCTTTGGAGGTTTTGTTATGAAAGTATCACAAAATGATGAGACATGCTGGGAAAGATCAGTTCATCTTTGTGGCCATCATCAGCATGAGCAGGCGGAATCAAAAGAAGACCGTTTCTTGGATACTGAGGTCATTATTGAGAGAGAAATCATCACCTCGAAAAGACGGCTTGTATATAAAAAAAAGGCACAAAGCTGAGCTGCAGATCTGTGCAAATTAAGCTGGATGTTTAACCAAACAAAATCCTGAATAATTAAAGAAATATTCACAAAATATACTATACATATATTGCACAATATATTAGTACAATATCAGTTGTCAGCCAATAATATATATTGAAAATACTGATGAATACTGATAAATTAAATCTCTAATTATATATACACTGCCGTTCAAAAGTTTGGGGTTAGTTAATTATTATTTTTTATTTTTCTATCTCTAGTATGCTCTTATAGTATCTTATGTTCACCAAGGCAGGATTTATTTTTTGATGAGACAGTAAAAACAGTAATACTATGAAATACTACAACTTAAAATAACTGTTTTCTATTTTAATATATTTCAAAAATAGTTTTTTTCCTGTAATAGCAGAGCTGAATTTATATCAGTCAATACTCCAAAAGATTGATGAATAGAGAAAGCATTTTTGAAAAAGTAACATTTTGTAACATTGTCACTTGATCACTTGCACTGCGATTGATGGCTCATATCTCACAGTTAGGGTGAATGCATGCTTCAAGTGTGTGTTTACACAGGGTAAAGGATATCATAAGAGCGCCAGGGTTCATTTGTCAGTCTGACCCAAATTGGGGCTGCTGGTACTGTTAATGGCTGCGCTCACAGAAAGAGGATTAGTGTGGTCTTACGCTCCAGAGCCTTTGTTCACAAGCACTCTGGGATTACATAGATTTGAGCCCTTTTTGCATCCTGTGAATCACTGGTGTGAGTGTGTGGGAACAAGCTTTACTGGTCTTCCTGAAGAGAAGCACACATACTGTAGCTGTAACCTTCTATACAGTGACGGGTCATCTATACCGCTAACAGATGGACTTAACCACGGTCATGCGATCGAGTATACAATCTAATAAGAGCTTAACACTAGCACAACAACTAGGTCTGTATATGTTGGCCTGATCACACTGGAAAAAGTGTAGTATATGAATATTATAATGGAACAATTAATCGAAATAAAACTGACATATGGCATAGAGCAATTATAAAATCGCAATTAATTAAATATATGTGTTTCGTGTTTCAGAATGAAGCGTGGCACTGTGTTCATTTACACACAAGCAGCTCGTGATCCATGTGTTTTCAGCGTCTCGGTTCACAGTAAATGTTGCTCCACACAAACTCCAGGTCTGCGTGTGATGAGTTTGGGTCACTCGTATAAATAAAAGCTCAATAGTTTAACAATTGAAAAATAAGAAATTGAGATATAAATATTGTAATTGAAATTTTTACTGTAAAATAAAAATATAATTATTATTTTATGTTATTTTACTTAAATACGAATTGTTTAATATTTTTACTGAGCAATATTAAGTATTACTAGTATGATTTTATAGTCATGTTGATTCATAATTTCAAAATGGCAAAATTGTGCAGTCCTACAAACAAGCACAGCAAACTGGAGCTTTAAAAAAAGTCCAGAATTTAACGCCTGGAATCTGTGAAACTCTGAAAATCCGTAATATGGATGTAAATTGGGTTGTAAACAGCATTTAGTGCAGACTTTAAAACTTTTGTGCATGCACACAGAAAAAAAAACAAAAAAAACAAGGTTTGCATTTTGATCTGATTAATCAATTAGTTAAATCGAAAACCAAATCAACAGATCGATAAAAAACATTTGTCCGCTCCAGCACTAATTATTACTAAACCTTTTTGCCACATGAGAGCACAGAACATGAAGGAAAAATGGGTCAACCGGATCAGGAAAGTAGGCAACCCAGGCTTGAACTTGCGTCGCCCGCATCAGCACTGTGGCTTATTGTGGATATTGTTAAAAGGAATAGTTCATCCCAACATAAAAGCTCTGTCATTACTTACTCACCCTAACCCAGTTTTTTGAAACTCATATGAATTCCATAGATCAGAAATTAAGAAATTAGGCAGAACGTCCAAGCTGCTCTTTTCCATACAAGTGTGTAAAGCTACAGTATCAGAAGGCTAGAAATACTATAAATAAAATACCACATGGGTGACACGGACTACATTTATCGTGCTTTTTGATGCTTTACAGTCAACGTTTACTTTCATTGCATGGAAGAGAGCAGCTCGGACATCGTGTAATTTGTCCGTATATGGGTTTCAAATAACACAAGGGTGAGTAAATGATGACAAAATACTAAATTGAGTGAATTAATCCTTTATTTCCTTACGTGACGCTCACCACTCCAATCACACGACTCAAACTAAAGTCCAGATGTACCTTTACAGCCACGTGCAGCTTGGCGGTCTTCTTTGAGGAGCCAGAGGCTTCGTAGACGGTGCCGTCGACGTCTACAGACATGGTGAAGACGGGGGCGTGAACCGGACCTGACTGAGACAGCAGTTTATACTGCAGCCCCGGCCGGATCTGGTTCAAGCGCATCAGAGCATTCATGGGTTGATTCGAGTCTATTGCTTTACTGTCAAGAACTGCTGGAAGGGAAAAAGAACAGAAATAAGCGTTAGCAATTATAGCGAAAAGGAAACGCTCCTCAGACACACAGATCGTCTTCTAACTTTGTAGCATCTCTTCGTTTCATCAGCTGGCTAATTGTGAAATTCTGCTGCTTTGAAAGCAATTTATTTGAGTCCAGCGAGGAGCACAGGCTGGGGACAGCAGCGCGGCTCCAGGAGAAATTAAGAATCAATGCCATTGATTTCCCAACGGTTGTCCGCTTCCTGTACGAGAGAGCAAGAGATGGAGGAGCAGGAGGATGTGGAGCGAGAGGGAAGGGACGCCGCAAATAAAAGAGTCGAGTGAGAGCTTACACAAGAGAAAGCAGGTGAGAGATTAGAGGTGCAATACAGCAAAGAAAAATAATAATTCTGAGGTGAGGAAAAATGAGACGTGTTATACGGTAATATTTCTAGAAAGAGGACAAAAGCTTTTACGGCCAAACAGGGGAACAATAAAGAATAAACGACTGGAGAATGCAGGTTACTGTATGAGCGTTTCCTTGCTGCTTTAAAACAGGAGATTATATTAAGCACATTTTTCCACATTATATCATGCATTAAACTGACAGAGGCCATTTAAAAATCAAACAAAAATATGATATTAACAAATATTAAATAAAAAATAACTTACTCATAAATATTAGAAATTTGATGATGCGAACACTGACGCCCACAATCTCAGTAAATTAACCAGTCTGGACAATATATTTGCCTATCTTTACTCAGACGGACCTTTTCTCAGGTTGCGCTTCATCTTCTTGATGATGTCTTTGTCGTCCAGCAGACCATCTTCATAAGGTCTCTTCAGCCCTAGACCTGATACAACACAAGAGTAAAGTTAATGTGCCGATGAAAACACACCGACAACGAATTACTAAAACACCTCGAAAACAGACTCATAGAGCTGTATGTTAGTGTAAAATTTCTAAATTATTTACATTATTAAAACAAATAAAAGGTTAAGTATGTAATTCAAGTGGCAATGAATGGATTTGCAAAAATGATGGCTGTTTTCAAACAGGTCTCTCAAAAACTTCCTCTCTTTGATTGGACAATCAGACAGCCCCACCTCAAACTCCAACACCATTGGTTGTGTCAAAGTTACTGTTGTCGGGCAGATCAGGATGTTCAAACAAAAAGAGTAATTTTTTAAGAGTGCCACTTTTTACACTTTTCACAGATATCAACCTACGAATGACACGCTTATAGTTATATCTACAAATTAAACTAGACTATGAGTTTATGACTATTTAAATATATTTAAAAAAGGACACACTTCAGGTTTAAGTAATGAATTAGGTATGTATGCTCACCTTCTTTATCTGACCAGGGGAATTTCTGTGAAGGTTTACTTGAGGGGAGAGGGTCCATTTCTAAGACCTTATAGATCTGCCCAAAGGCCATAAGACGCAGAGCATGCTGAAACACACACACACACACACACACACACACACACACACAAAGATTAGATATGATAAAAAGGTATCAAGTAGGGATGTGCCGAAGCAGAACACTATGTTCAGAAAGGAAATTACACATTATATGGAGCCCTTAAAGGGACATGGTGATGGAAAAATATATATATTTTAGTCATTTTATAATTGTTTTCTCCCGCAATTATATAGTTATGTAATTATATTGTAAATAATTTGCGGGCATCAGGAAAAGCTATCAATATGCAGGGTATTGAAATGGCTTTTGAACGAGCGCTTGCTTTTAACTTTCGCGATCACGTGTACTCTGTGTATAGGGAGCAGTGGCACTGACCGCACATTATACAAGACAAGATATTTATCAATATCACTCAGGATCTGTTGCGCATCAAATCTCCCACCATCGTCCTGTCAGTCATTCTCCTTACCCTCTTCACGTGATCAGTGAAATCTGATGGACTGTAATTTAACTACAGCAGCAAGCCTAACCATGTCCCTTTAGGGGCTCCGTAGAATGCGTTACTCATTTTCCGTGCCTTTACGAATTCAGATTTAGGCTTCGGGGCGCATCCCTAGTATTAAGGTTATCAAAGAGCAAACCCTAAATTATCTGCTCCTGAAAAAATTGTCTCAAAAGACCCTGAAGAAACACGCACACACACACACTTGTTGCTTATTCTTTTAATAATAAAGCAATAACTCTGCTTGAGCCCAGAGAGCGCCTGTAGAAGTGGAACATCGGGCACTGAATCACTGTGTTCAGAGGAATTATGGGCCAGACTGCCTCGCAAATAATTCATGCTACAACTAACTCGCATTAACTCATCTCAACAGATATCGACAAAGCTGTTTACTTTAGTTATAGCCCATTAGGAGGCACCATTGTGTTTGGTTCCAAAAGTATCTCTAGAAAGATTTGAGAGGCCATTTTGAGGAACACATTTAATTACAGTAATCAGAGCATCTGTAAGAATATCATCACTGAACAGCTTATAAACTTATTAGTATTGTCCCAAAGAGGTAAGGGAGGCACAGCCCACCCAATATTTTGAGGTGAAAAATGGGAGAAGGGTGATTTAAATGTTAAAAATCCTAGTTGTTCATTTAATTCCATGTCTGAGAATGTGCATTTCTTGCTTGTAAATTCACCACAGTAACACCATAAAATATCACTGAAGTCGGAAGCACTGCTGCTCTTCCCCGAACGCTCAGAATCTGCCGATGTAATTACAATCTTTCGGAAACTGCTGAGGCGAGTCTGAGGGGACAGAGAAGGGGAGGGGGATGCAAATCCACAGCCTTTTGGAGTCTTTTGCCTCCGTTGCCAATCACAGAGAGTAGCCAATTATGGATAGCACTAGACATATTGAATATTTGATCGCCAACATATTGACCAAGTTACCATTCGAAAAGCAGCTACAAATTAAAAATAAAGGAAGACCCCACGCCTAAGTTGGTTATAGGCTACAGAAATCAGCTTCACTAAAGGCTGAATGTGCTCTTTTAACACGGACAGATACACCCCATAAAACTAGATCGCTTCCATTATAAATCAACAAAGCCATCCACGCTGCTAGTGGCCGATGTGCCTACACTTCTATTTTTGACTTTTTTAAAGGTCCACACTTAAATGCTTCAAATTAGTTTTGTAGATAAATTAAAACTGTAATTACATATGAATTTCCTTAGTTTATCTATATCGTTTTATTGTTTATTTAATTATAATAGTTATTAATAATTGTTATATACACTAGCATTAAATAGTCTGGATTCAGTTTTGTAATGTTTCAGCATCATTACTCCAGTCTTTAGTGTCACATGACCCTTCAGAAAAAATACTGATATGCGTATTTGATACTCATGAAACATTTCTGATTATTATCAATGTTGAAAAAAGTTGTGCTGCTTCATATTTTTGTGGAAAACATGATAGTTTTTTTCAGGATTGTTTGATGAATAGAAAGTTCAGAAGAACAGCATTTATTTGAAATCAATTGCGTCCTTGCTTAATTTCTTTAAAAATAATAATAACAAAAAACTGACCCCAAGCCTTTGAATGCAAGTGTAAATCAATTGTTATAGGATTTCAGCTGAAAGTTCAATTGGATACATCGTTATTTACCCACTTTCCCAAGCTTAGCATTGAGATTAAAGATGATTAGTAAACATTCAGAAAGTTTCACAAAGTACACGTTGTTCCTAATGTAACGTTTTAAGTGACATTTAAGGTTAATGAGCAATAATGGCATTTTAATGAAGCAAAATTTACATTGTCCTTCCTTTAAATTCAGTGATTAAACACGCAGCTTATCTTTAACTCATAAACTCCTCATCACAGAGTAAATTATAGCTATGAGCACATCTTTTAGTCCCATGTGACAACAGAAACTCTCTCTTGAATGCAGTATTTCTGCAGGTAGGCGTTACTATGGCATATTACCGCAATGCATCTCATTTATGACAACAGCTAACTGCAGTAAAAACATCCTCATGTACACCCGCAATATTCACATTCACAAAAGTAGAAGATGATTAAAACAAATATAATTAATAATTTTTTCCCCCAAAACATAATACGCTTAAAAATGATTGCCGTTTTCCTTTTTTAACAAGGAAATAATACAATATGATAAAAATGTTAAGCAATAAAACATTTTTTCAGTGGTGTGTGTGTGTGTGTGTGTGTGTGTGTGTGTGTGTGTGTGTGTGTGTGTGTGTGTGTGTGTGTGTGCAGGGCCGCATTAAGAGCTCACTGGGCCCCGGGGCTATGAGTTACTGCAGGGCCCCCCCACCACCACTTTAGGTCACCAACTACATGAGCTAAATGTTCTATCATTATACGAGTAATTTTATTCATCTATGATATACTTCACAGTTAAGTTACATTACTTTTAATACGATTTTTTATCATATCAAAATTCTATGCCACTAAAATTTCATAATTCTTGTGACCAATTTCAATATCACAAAAAATAATAGTAGCTTAAGAAAAGAATCTCAAGCTTACTGATGACAAGAGTCACAAATAACAATAGAACAAAGGCACATAAGAAATCGACCTACTTGAAAAACTTAAAGCACTGAATAATATTATATTGTAAATAATACATAGTTTTCACTATAAATTCAACATTCATTCTTATTAATTTTACAAAAGTGATTCAGTCAAGGGCAGTAAATTACTTTATTTCTGATGTTTGATTAACATTATGGACACAAATGGCGACAGCAGCTTTATTAGCAGCTACTGTCACTTTAAGACCTCAGGGTCGGAACTCAAGTGCGCTGTGCAAAACCGTCTCAAGTTCACCATGGTCTCAAAACCAAGAGTTAAATAGAGTTTGATCAAACACAAAAAGCATCATACATCCATCAAGTTAATAATCAAACTTACGAAAATTTGTGGGGTCGATGATGACGCATGTGTTTTAAGAATAGTCTAATGAAGTGAAGAGTGGAGGCGATTGATTGGTTGATGCATATATTCTAATAAGGCGCAGGCAGCCATCTATAGGCCTACGTGCAGCAGCAGGTAGATGTTCACAAGTTAAATATAGAATAAATGTATTTGTTATATCAAATTAAAACGTGACGCTTCAATTTTATAGAATAAATGTATTTGTTATATCAAATTAAAACGTGACGCTTCAATTTTATAGAATAAATGTATTTGTTATATCAAATTAAAACGTGACGTTTCAATTCACCATTCCTTGCTGCCCACGGGGGTTTGATTGACAGGTGAACTGGCCAATCATAACGCCGAATACGCAATTTTGTCCGACAACAAAGCTGTCAGTAGATCGTCGGTGGACTTGAACTTGAAAACGGTATTGTTTAAATTACTTAAATGACAATATTTGAAAGTTGAGACTTTGTTTCATATCAACAGTAAGCTGCTCTGAACTCTCACTCGTAGTCAATTGTGTAATGTTAGTCTTTGCCCCGCGATGTATTTTCCAGTGCGTGAGTGAGAACATGATGTGCGTGACTCGTGAGAGCCAACTGGCTTGTCACACAGTAACTAAAAAAGGCGGGTCTTTGCGAACGGTCACTATAATATTAATGATTCCATGATAATGAATGGAATATACGGCAAAGCGCCACTAAATAACAGGGCTAATTTGTGGGGGGCGTTGCGTGGTAAGGCTTTGACAATCAGATGGCTAGTATCTACTCCACAGCCAATCACGGGCCCCCTCCTTGCTCGGGCCCCGGGGCTTTAGCCCCGCCTAGCCCTATTGTTAATGCGGCCGTGTGTGTGTGTGTGTGTGTGTGTGTGTGTGTGTGTGTGTGTGTGTGTGTGTGTGTGTGCGGAACCTCTTCGATCTGCTGCAAAACAATTAGACACATTGTGATTCTGATCTCGACTGCATGAGCGTTCAAAGGAAAAGCGATACAGAAATCTACTCAGAGATGCAGCTCACACACACACACACAGTCCCCGGGGCAGGAGTACGATTCACAGGCAGACTTCGTATCATTTTCCCACGCTCATTAGTGAGCCAATCATCAAGGTGCTCAATCGGGGGGTGTGTGTGTGCGTGTGTGTTAGGGCTGGCTGATACAGAATATTCACAATATATTTGAGAAGATTTTGCGGATAATATAAAATCAACTGATTTTAATTGTGAAGAGTGTTTTGTTAGACTAGTTCCATGATTGCGACAGTGTTATGACAGGTTTTAACACTACCTCTGAGATCAACTTCAGGAGCAAAAATGGGGTTAGAGCTGGTGGATTCAATTCTGTGAATCAGTTGAAACTGATTTAAGGAGACATGACTCACTGCCAACTGTAACATCGTGTACATATAAGCCGGAATCACTGATAAGACCAGTGTGTGTGTGTGTGTGTGTGTGTGTGAGAGAGAGACACATGGCAGTAATCTAGACAGCACAGATGAGATAAGCGCCTCTCTGTCATCCACTGACACCTGCATCTCACACACACTGGCAGTACCTGTGCGTTAAACGTGACGGCCTCTGCTTCCTCGTCCGTCATGGCCGACAGTGTGTTTGTGGGCTCCTTCTCACAGGGATCATGCAGGCCTGGCCCACCTGAGAAGAGACAGAAGAGGGTCATTATTCACACGGGAAATATAATAACAAAATATATGATTTATATAACTGACACAGTTAAGAGAAACTGTAGTGTTTCATTATTTAGTTACTCCCCGTCACAGCAGGTCAGGAGTTAATTAAACCTTTAAGCGAACCCTTTATCGTTTAAATTATGCCCTAAAGGTATAATACAAATATATATATTTTATGTTCAAATAAGATTATATATCACTGTGGGATGGGCTTATTTCCTATGCAAGCCAATCAAATGTTAATGCCTGCATCTCATTATTAATTAATAAGTGAGAAAAGAGAATACGAGTAGAGAGGGATGGACTAGTTGTGTCAAGAGTAGATAAATGAGGCTCCATTATTCCTCTGGGCCACAGACAGGAACTAGAGCTTTGCAAATGAAACCCAGATCTGATAGTGACACCGCTGCTGTCATCACACCGTACAGGACGTACTCGCACTTATCTCGCATATTCAGGCTTATTTATAGTCTAGTATGATGAGGGATCCATTGATACACAAAAGATCATTTTATAATTTTTTTTTTTTTTTTTTTACTCTTAAATATTTTCATTTAAAACAGCATTCATATTAAAACTGACATCACTGTCTAACAAGCTTTAAATTTACATTTGAAAAATCAGGTATCAAATTATTATAATGTATAATATAAAATAATTATAATTTTAGTACAATGTATTATTTAAGAATGGTTCAAACTAAATGTCCTACAGCACTGGTAAACAAGCTTTTTACATGTAGCTGATACATTACCTTTCAAAAGTAAAAAAAAAAATTATTCAGAAAATATGCATTTAATTGATCAAAAGTGACAGTAAATATCTCTCTCAAATAAATGCTGTTCGTTTGAATGCTGAAAAAACAGAAATTTGCATCAAACCATCATATCAGAATGATTTCTGAAGGATCATGTGACACTGAAGACTGGAGTAATGATGAAAATTCAGCATTACTTCATGTATAAATTACATTTTAAAATATATTACAATAGAAACCAGTTATTTTGAACTATAATAAATATTTCATAATATTAATGTTTTTGCTGCATTTTTGATCAAATAAATAAAGCCTCATTTAGCATAAGAGACTTACTGACCTAAAACATAAACTGTAGAGTATATTATGAAATATAATGACCTATATGTTAGATGTTAATAATTTCGCTTATAATAGTATATATAAAGGTCTTCCATATATAGATTCAATTATGCCAAAAAATACAACTTTAAACATTACAAAACCATAAAAGTCCCCCTATTTGTTACTCATAAAAATGAAATTGTCTGAAGTACCTGGGACCCTTCACCTTTTTATTATTATTTTTACTTATAGTGGATTTTCCAATTTATTTATTTGACTAATTTGTATGGCTTCTCTGTGGAAGCGTTCATACCTGGAAGCATTATGCCAGAGGCGAGACACTCCATGACCCGGCGCAGAGCCTCTCCAGCTCCCAGAGGTCTGTTACACGTGGCGATGGCCTTTTCACATATTAACTCCAGAGGCTGAGGACAAAAGAGCAAATCGCTTTTCAAAGACCGATTTATTACACAAACTAGAGCTATCAAGTCATCAAAATGTGCCCATGGCCCACTGGGATGAGAGATTAAATCTGTGGTTATTGTAAAAACCAGTCAGTTTAAATCACTCAATGACCAAGTTATTAATAATTCAAGTGGACAGATCCAGTTCTGGATGTTGATTGGCTAATGAAGTGTTTAGACATGCTAAAATACACAAAATAGCTTTACCATAACAGCAATAAATTACAGTTGAAAATGTATTCAAATAAGAAACGGTTATTTGAAATTGAAATAATATAAATTACACAATTTTACAGTTATTACTGTATTTTTTAACAGTATGTACATACTGTATACATTTTTAGCCACTAGATATGCAAAAATGACACTTCATATCCAAAAGTTATTTTCAAAATATGGAAGCTCTTCGAATTACATTTGTGTTTTTGACACATTTCTGATTTTTTTTTTTTTTTGGATGACAAAGTACTGTGTAATTTTTATATGCAATAAAAACTTGTACGAAAAATGAAGGATTTTCAAAGTCTTTTACCACATTAACAGGCTTAAAAAATGATGTTGAACCGTAATGGCAGCTTGAGGTATTTTTAAACAAGACATTAATATTATACATTTAATCTCTGACGCAAGAATGCATTTTAATTTGCTGTCTTATTTTTAATTACAATCAACAGATGTTGGATATTTAAATCATTTCAACTTAAAACACATTTAACTGACTTAAAAATTGTTGAATCTTGTATAACATAAAAAAAGTTGGGAATTGTTTAACTTGGTTGAGTTAAAGCAATGTAGAAACATATGTTGTTTCTTATTGATCATTCTTTTTTTTTCACAGTGTACACAGATTAGAGTATTGGGATTAAAAATAAATGTATACGGGAATATTTGTCACTAATCCGTATCGCTGCACGCTGTGGCTCCATTACCCACTTGAGCCCCAATTTTCAACAATTCAACGTCAATTAATCCTTACTTACCAAATTCTATACACTGAATTCTCATTAGCAGATTACACACCTAAAGTTTTACCGTATCATCACTGTAGTGTTTGCAGTGATAAAGTCAATCTGACTACTCACCCATCCTTTCAGAGGTTCCCACGCCGGGACTCTATTGCACATGTCTCTCAGTATTCGTAAGACGATCACGCACGACTTTAGGCCGTTAACTCTAGCCTGAGGAAACCAGAGGGAATCGACCAATGAGCTGAGAGCAACAATCAAACTCAACCTTTAACCCCTAAATCTCTAGATCTTGACTATGTGTGTGTGTGTGTGAGTGTGCAGGTGTGTTCAGCTCTGGTCCGTGTTGTGCGGGTGATGGAGGAGGGGGCGGGGCTTATGTCGGTGGGGTGGGAGAAGGGAAGATACGGTGCAGGAAAGCACTAGACAAATCCTTTATGATGACAAGCAGGTTATGGACAAACAAAAACAGGCAAAAGAAAACTAAAAAAAAGTGTAACAATTGCTTTTGTAGCCTTACGATACGTAAATGTTCGTGATGAGGTGTTGAGCGTTTGGAGAGCAGGAGGAAATTGAGGAAAATGGCATGTAGTTTTGGGTCATAAGGCTACAATAACAATGAGAAGAAGTGAGCGCCAACCTGGAACCATTTGGCATGTCGCAGAGAGGCCAACGCCACCAGGCACCTCTGTCTATCCAACAGGTCCGCCGGCTCGCTCGACTCAACGCTCTCTATCGGTGAGAAGAACGGGACAGGAAATCAAATCACACACGCATAGACACGCACACACACACACACACGTGAAGAGGGAGGGGCTGTTAGGGCACAGCAGGAGGGAGAAAGGAGGAAGCCAATCGGCTCAGCTGGTCCAGTGCATCCAAAAGAGATGAACCCTCAGTGCATCTCCTTGGCTGGCTGGAAACTGGAGGAAGGATTCGCAAAAGGTGTTAGCATGTGCCAAGTGCTATGAAATGCTAAACCCAGCCTAAAACATGCCAAATGAGGCTGTTCAATTGGCGTTACACACTATCCTAATCAGGCACGCCGTAATACAATTTTAAGTTAATGTGTGAATGTTCTGTGCTAATGAGCTGCAAAAGTCACAAGCAACAATTCATTTTGAGTCACTTTATTGTATATATATATATTTTTTTTTTGTTTGTTTGTTTTATGCTGAATAGCTCCGCCCACAGAGCATTCAGATTGGTCCAAAATCCCAGTACCCACATTTCGGCACTTTTATGCCAATAAAGTGTTGATTTTTTTTTTTTTTTTTTACTTTTTTTTTATAAAGGTCACAATAAAACTCTTGGGAAATTAATTTGATTCATATTTTAGTGTGTAATTTCCAGTAAAAATTATTCAAAAAGAGTGAAGATATTATCTTATACATAAAATTAAACATAAAATGCTAGAGACTTTTTTCACAATTATTTTGTTTTTGAAGAATTCTGCATCGGAAAATTATTAATTTAAGATGTGGTGTAAATTACATTTGCTGGTTCATAAATAAGTATAGTGAAAAAAGACAACATTCTCCTCTGACATATACATTACCATTCAAAAGTCTGGGGTTGGTAAGATTTTTCAAAGTTTTTGAAAGAAGTCTCTCATGCTCACCAAGGTTGCATTCATTTGATTAAAAATACAATAAAAATTGTAATATTGTGAAATATTATTAGTTTAAAAGAACTATTCTCTATATAAATATATTTTCAAATGTAATTTATTCCTGTGACGCAAAGCTGAAATTGCAGCAGTCTTCGGTTTTTTCAGGATCTGACCAATAGAAAGCTCAAAAGAACAGCATTTATTTGAAATAGAAATCTTTAAGATTATAAATGTCTTTACATTCACTTTTGATCAATGCACCTCTGCTAAATAAAAGTACTTTAAAAAAAGCAACACTTACTGACCTCAAACTTTTAAACAGTCGTCGACGTGTACAGTGACTAACTAAACCAATGAGAATGTGAACAGCATGTTTTAGTTTCTAAAAGTCTATATCTGAAGAAATCTGCACACTGAATAAAACATCAAATACTTTCTTATTGGCTGCATCTCAAAATATTTTTCTAATTTCCTGCGTCGTGCCTGGTTAGGAGTTCATGTCAAAAGCATCAGCACACACTAACACCCTCAGCGAATCCGTGCCAGTTTGTGCTTGGATTGACACTGGAGTAATGAAGACATGCAGTGGGTATTGTTATAGACCAGTCACAACAAGAGAAGAGATCGCTCGCACACAACACACACAAACATTTTGAGTTGTCAGACCATTTTTCTTCATCTCTCCCACCCAAACAATACATAAGGTTCATTCTTCAAAAACGTTTGCTAATCTTTTCTTTTATTGGCTCAGTAGATGAGCATCCACGTACCAGTGAGACCATCACATTGTGTTCCTCTGCAGATAAACAAATAGATAAAAAAGAAAAAAGCCAATGCTGCGGCAGTGTAAATCCAGGAAAAGGCCTGCAGGTGTACGGGGGTTATTTAGAGATTATATGATGATAACTGGACCATTACTCTTTCATAATTCCTCTCTGGATTTTAATCAGAGCAGCCCAGCTGAGGATGGTTTAAAGAGGAAGATCTGTCAGAGTGATGGAAAGGTTTAGCCCACCCTCTAATCAATGACACACACATACAGCAAACATCAACATCAGTCCATCATTGATCACCCCACAAACTTCCACACATTCAAAATGAGACAAATGCTTCAGTGCATTACTAATCTAATCATACACAAACACGGGTGGAACAACATACAGTGCGGTCCAAAAGTCTGAGACATCTAGTAAACTGCCTCTATTTTATGTTTTTGAGGTTTAATAGAATTTTTTTTTGTACAAGTTACATTATCAGCAAAACAAAAAGCTAAATTGAAAAAGTAATGAATCCCAGATTTACAATATAGACGCTTGGACTCCACTGTATTTCACCCCCCAAAAATAAAATAAATAAAAAATAATAATACAAAATAAAATAATAAAAAAGACAAATGCCATTCAGATAAAATGGGACCATTTAAATTTTAATTGTGACATTATTATGACCTCAAGAGTGATTCTTAATGTATTACAGTAAAAAAAAAAGCTTTAATACAATGATTCTGTATTTAAATCAACAAAATGTAAGGAGCACTTTGTAATATTGACAGCTAGTGGTTGAACTGGGTACTGCAATCCGAATTCAAAATATTGGATAGATTTTTCCCCACCCCCTCCTCCTCAGCCTCGGGTTGCCAGATTGAGGACACGCAAAAGAAGGAACGAGCCTTACAGTAAAAAAATTAATCAGCTAATCTATACGTTTGCAATGCTTTCATTACCAAGGCTTTTTAGGTCGGGTAGAATTCGCAATCTGTGACCCAGTTCGTTTGCTGGCTTCAATCGCATTGTTTTCTGCCAACTGGTAACCCGGGGAGTCTAAACACTATTGTGTAAATTGGCAGTGGGCGGGATAAAACTGATATTCCAACACGAAACGCACATTTCGAAGTAGAATAACTGGCTGTAGCATTGCTTTTCAGAGAAACAAGCATGTTTCCTACATCTCTGCAAACATATTATGGTATTTGTATGCTTCAGTACAGTCCGTAAATGTCATGAAATAACATCACAATGTACAGTATCTTAATGGTCCTAAAAACAGCCTCCATGTTCTTTTTGAAGAATTTAGTTTCTTATCTTATATAGTTTCACTCAGTGTGTGAGTGTCATGTATGCAAGTGTGTATGTCTGTGTGCGAGCTGATGAGAACTGCCCATTCGGGCCGGTCCTGAGATTGAGCAGTTTCTCAACGGGACAGGGCCCTTGACCTGGTCATGAAAATACGAGGTGCTCTTGTAGTGATCTACAACCCATCGCTCCATCTCTACCCTCCCTCCCTCCCGACATCTGTCATCCCACACTCCAGGGGCAGTGTCCACATCTGACACATCTGTTAGATGGATGGGGTGTGTGCTGGCACAGGTATTGATTCAATCCGGATACATTCTTTCATTTTCCTCCCCCTGCTTCTAACAATCCACATCAAAGAGCATGGCGAGTGAGCAAACCAACGGCAGTGTGTATGTCAGAGAGAGCGAGAGTAAGGCACGCTGGCCTTGATGCAGCACAAATGCTATTTTGTGTGGCACTGCTTTCGGAAATTCATAAAAAAAACATTAGCAGTTGACCAAAATAGTATTTTTTCCCAATGCTGATAGCAATGAATAGAGAGCAGAGTAGTCGATATAAGGCTAAAAATGTACAACATTTTTTTAAACAATATTTACTTTGGAGAATTGAGCATTATTCATTAACAGTGCCAATCTGTATCTGTTATTTGGCAGTGTTGATCATATGAAAATGGCCAAATATTGGCCAGTATCACTAAACACAAGTATAAGTTACATGTTCTGTGCTGCCACTAGGGGTGCTATAAGATCAGCTACTACAGTCAGTTTTTTAACAATCTGAAGCAACAGTTCTTGTGGAGTAAATTGATTAAAGTTGGTTAAACGGTTAACATATCTATAGATAGCTAACTGAATAACTCAAGGTGCAGTCACAAGATGTCCATTGTCTTTTGTCAATAGTGTAGAGATATATGAAATCAGCTCACACAGAGGTCACTTAGTTTCAAACCAAGCAGCTTTCTGTTGGTCAGCATGGCGAATTCAGTTCACTATGCAAAATCTGCATGGGAAAGAATCTTTCACCCTCATGCAAAACTCTAGATTACGTGGATTCCTATTGAAATGCCTGGATTAATTCATGCAAACTGGCAAATGTGACTGGTCATTTTCTCGCATTTTCTAAGCTGATTTTAGGTCAAAATTTGCAGAATTTCAACACAGTGTTCAAGACAGTTACCAAGTATACTTCATTACTTGGTAATCAAATGATCACTGTTAAATTCAGCAGAAATCTGTGGTGGTACTTATGGAAATCCATGAAGGCCGTAACAATAACACATCTAGGTAACTATCACCTTCTTAAGTATTGAGGTTTGCTACTGCCACTGCAACCGAAGAGCACTCAAGCATGTACAACAGGGCTGCAACCTTTTCGTTGGCAAAGCATTTGCATATTTGCATAGAGCGACAGAATGTGTATGACAGTGTGTATGTGTGTGAGTGTGTGTGAAAGAGGCAAGGAGCCTGTGTATGAGGGAGAGAGCGAGAGAAAGAAACAGCCCGTTTCGCACCACTGCAGCTCTAATTTTAATAGCCTAAATGCCATCCTCTAAAGATACAACCGCTTCGGCTGTCAAAGCGGTCAGTCACGGGTCACGGCACCACAAACTCCAATAACAGACTTCCATCTTGACTTAACTCATGTGTTCTGAGCTCAAATGCCTCTACATCAGGAATTACCAACCCTAAGCCCAAATCAGACTTGACATAACGCATTCATATCAATGTCAAGACTTAAAGAGAGATAAAAAGTGTGGATTAAAGACAGGACGAAAGTGAGTAAAAGGGATAGTTCACCTAAAAAAAAATCCTGTCATCATTCACTCACCTTCATGCTGTTCCAAACTTATATGACTTACTTTCATCTATGGACACAAAATAAATTATTTGGTCCATACAATGAAAGTCAGTGGGGTCCAGTGTTATTTTGGACCCCATTGACTTTCATTATATGGACTTCAACAGTTATTCTTTTGTGTTTTGCTGAAGTAAGAAGGTCATACAGGTTTGAAATGACATGAAGGTGAGTAAATAACTTTTGAATTTTAATTGATCATAGAACTATCAGATGAAAGGCAGGAAAACAAAACACCCCTACAAGAATTGTACCCAAAGTGCTCTGGGCTGCTCTTACTGTCCAGGTTGAGTATGTAATATGGATGAAATAATGGATAAACAGTCCCACCCTACATTGTTCTTGACTGAATATTTGGTTTCACTTCATAATGTCCCATTACAGAAGTGTTTCATGTCGTCTTTAAAGGAGATCTGTCTTTTAGGTCTGTGTCTACCTCCCGCTGTTGTTCAGCACCTCCCGTGAGCGGCCCCGCGGGTCAAGAGTCTGACAGCGCGCAGACCACTCAACCTGATGCTGAATCAGCTCTATGTGTGTGTGTTTTGACTATAAGATGAGTCCACTGGTGTGTGTGCTTTATGTGCACGGCCCTGAGAGAGTTCTGGATGCAGAGTAAGGAAGAGACTAAAGCTCGTTCTTCTAATGGACCATCGTAATAATGCACACACAAACATTCCTCCATCCCTCCCCTTCACCTCCTGTTTAGAAAAGAAAAAAGAAAGGAAGTAGGTCACATGTAGGCTCAAACCTTGCTCCTCCGTCTCACAGTCGTCTTTCATCTGCGGGGAGGTGAGCATCACCTTCAGCGTGAGTTTGGGTTCTGTCGTGGTGCAGACCAAGATGGCGGCCTCGGGAATACAGTGCTGTATCTCATACTTCTCTTCTGTCAATTTCTGTAGGGGTCAGAGTTTAAATTCCAAAGTGTCAAAAACATGCAAAAATAACCCAGAATGAATGATCATATATATGGCTTTATTTTAAGTGTAGAGTTGTGAACTATTTAAACAGATAATTTCATAGAAAAATTACATTTCTTGCTTTTATTTGGAAATGATTTGATGTTTTATATAGACATGGGGTGTCTATATACTGGTTTTGACAATAACCATTATAGCAACTAAATGAAACGTTGATTTCATGATAAAACTACACGTATCATTATATAGTAACTTCTAAAACTTCTATCGCAATCATATTGTTAGAGAATTATTTTGGCCAAATTATTTACTTAAAAAAAAAAAGCATCTAAATATCACTTGTAACTCTATATCTCGCAATATTATTTTTTAGTAAGATGATATTTAAATGCATAGTTTTATAAATCAAAGCTCTAGTTTTTATTTTGGGGGGCAAAACATATGTACAAATAAATGTTCCTCAAAAGCCTGATGTATAATTTTTGATATTCACAAATGTGATTATGGATAATCAAGTAAAAGTTGCTTCAGTCCAGTAAATGTTCATCTTGAAATATAACAAACAATACAAAAGTTATTCCTGTGTTTACTTTATAAAAATCATTAAAGATTTCAGATCAAAAATACAACACCTGAAGAGGGACGTCTTTACAATTTACTTTACTTGTTAAAAAAGTATGAACTATCATACGACAGAAGGCTTGTAGTTCATTGTATACTACAGTTTTTTCAGCAAAGTTTTGACCAAGGCTTTATAAGGTTAAAAGTGCAGAACACACCTACTTTAAAACAAACTGGGCAAGAATCTAATGTTTAAGGGTTTTTGTTATCACATGACCACAGCTGGTCACACCGTCACAATGCATTTACAAACCAGACAGCACAAATGCTTGCTATAATGTTTAACGTAATCCGGTTTGATGTGGGGAACCGGTTTGTAATCCATTCAATTAATTTCAGCCGCACATTTCCAATCCGTCTGGTCTTTTCATGTAAACCAGTGATCAATTACATCTCCCAGTCCCACCACAGTGACCCCTTGTGTGTGTGTGTGTGGTTTGGGGGGGCTGTCCACACACACACACGCTTGAGCACACAGCTGAGACGGGAAATGTGCATGTCTATCACTCAATTGCTGACTGATACGGAGAGAAAGAGGAAGAAAGTAAAGAAAGGCAAAGTAGTGGATTGCCGTTCCATTACGAACAGATCCATTATACAGAGAGTTGACCTGCTGGCAGTGCAGTCTGCTTTAATGGGATTTCTGTCTGGATGGGGGGTTCAGACTGGGTCACCGCAGATCACCCCACCCTCCCGGCCTGTCCTAAGTGTCTAATTAGGGAAACTGGTTGCTGGCAGGTTTAGATTAATTACACATGATGCATATAAATAGAGCAGGTCTGTTTTCTATGTTGCAGCTTTTTCTCTGTATGGAAATCTGCAGTTTCATTTCCCTCAAAACATTTTTGAGTCTACAACTCTGGCAGTGTAATGTGTGTTCACACTTGGCATGTTTGAATGGTTCGATTAAAACAAACTCTGGTGCGATTGCTCTGTTCATTTGAATAAGTGTGAACGCTGCCATCTGAACCCCGGTGCACCAAACAAGCGGACCGAGACGCTGAAAAGATGAATCTCAGTCCACTTCCAAACGAACTCTGGTGCAGTTCAACTGAAATATGAATGCAACACGGACCAAAGACATCTAAACAAACCAAAAACAGGACGGGATATCACAAGATGTGACCTAAAGAGGACAGAATGCTGAAGAATGACTGGTTCTTCTCGTCATAAAGGAGCTATGTTTATTTTTACTTTTTTGGTTCGGTCTTAAAAACGAAAGTGTGAATGCTAACTGACCCAGGACTAAATTTATCTTTTTTTTGGGGGGGGTCAAAAGAACGAAGAGAACCAAACTATAAGTGTAAATACCCTAAAATACACTCGAACATGCAGTCTCCGATAAAATATAGTCACAAAACATCATACACATTAAACTGAGACTAGCTTGATAGACTGACTTACTGAACTTGTAAAAGTTACATCAAAATACTCTTTTTATGACCATATCATATCAGTAAACAATATTCTTCCACATGGAAGGGGCAAGAAACCAGAAAGGGACATGACATCTACAGTACTGTTTACATGGAGCAAATTCCTCCCACAGGAATTACATTGGTAATGTAAAACCGAAAGTTCACCTGCATAAACCAGTACTATTATTACAGCTTTAAAGCTCCAATAACAATTTGTTTTGTGAGAATTCATAACCGCAAAAATGCACATTTTACATTTTTGCTTTCTGATTTTAAACCCTCTGGGATGTCTTGTCCCATAGAGACTTGTCCCATTATTGTTCTACAGTCTAAATTAATTACTGAAAATAAATTTTGACAGAATTTATCTGAGATTCAGTGTAATTCTAGTATTATTTATATGCTATTATGCAATTTATTATTTATTTTAAATTATACTTTTTTGTCATTTTGTTACATGCTTGTCAGTTTTATTATTTTTTTATAGTTATTTTAGTTTTAGCTTTACTAATTTTAGTACTTCAAATTAAACATTTTATTTCATTTAGTTGCCAAGGAAACATTTCTAAGTCTTAATCTATGCAGCAATTTGTGTTTATGTATTGCAAAAAATAGAAATTACAGAAGCCGTTACAGTTGCAAATGTTCAGGAGAAATTGCAACAGTACTGCAACAATCGTTTGGTAACATATAATTACAAATCACCTTCACAAGCATATTTGAATGAATGCAATACCACAATACGTGCTTCATTATTAGCAAGCAACAAATGCAAATCCAGAGGAAAAAGTGTTTAATTGCAGACAAGCTTCTCTTGTTCTTCGGGGCAAAACTAGTCGCAGTGTACCGCCCTGCAGTTTTTTAACAGATGAAACGCAAACAGTAACTTTTTGAGCAGATCAAAACTCCACCAGTAAAGGAGGTTGTGCGGTCAAGTGTGTATTTAGGTAGCTACATTTATGTGGCTTTTCTGTCAGCAGGTGTGAGAGGTGTGAGCATGTGTCGTTACCTCGATCTGCACCGGGAGGTTGTCACAGACGGTGCACAGCAGTGTCTTGGTGGGTTTCTCTTTGCACATGAGCACCAGCTCCAGGTCCATGTCATCTTTAATCAGGAGGCCTTTGGCCACCAGACCGATCCTCATCACTCCACATAACACCCCTCCTTCACTGGGACCACTGCTACAGCTGCTGCCCTCGCTGAGACAGAACACACAAAATATGACTACCGACTCTGGATCAGAAAGATTTTTAGCCAATAAATCAACAACTAACAGATTCTGTCCATTTTCCCACGATGCACTGGGAACACTCACTTTGTGCTGCCTTCTGGTGATTCGTCGGCGCTGGCCTCTGTCTCCTCCTCCTGTGTGCTGGGTGAATTTGACTGATTTGATTGGCTGGCTTGAGTTTGGTCCATCCACTCAGACACATGTTTCAGGGCGCACTCCACCGTGGAGACGAGGCTCTGCACCGCCTCCAGGACCTCAGAGGAAGGGTAGATGGTGGAGTGCTTGGCCATGACGTGACGGTCATCGTTCCCGAACGACCGAATGGACCTCTGACGGAGAGAGAAAAAGTCTCATTAGCTAGAAAAATTAAACATAATAAGAAACAATACATAACCTCATTTTCAGACCAGCTGATGCCCATGGGCGCATAAATGGGAGCAAATGTATTTGCTATTTAAACAACTTGGCGCGGGACGTAAAAAATGATAACTGCGTCGGGCTGAAACTGGCAAAGAAAAAAAAACACACTGGGCTGCCGGGTGAATGATAGGGCCTGTTATGTCTCAGGAGTTCATTTTCATTAAAACTAAGACTTTTTATATAAAGGTCACAAAACAAAATCAACTAAACCAAGTCCACAGAAACCAAAGCACCCGTAGTTGAAGAAACAACCAAATACCCGTAACACTGATAAAGGTGCTACACACACACACACCACTATGTTAACAACTTCTGAAGATCACCTTGGCTGACTTCTTCAATTTATCTCCTAAAGTAAAGTGCGCGCGAGACAGACGTGCAAGGTTAGAGCGAAGCGTTTAGCGGCAGATTAAACTTTAATCAATCAAACTCACCTCTGCTTGCCTTCATGGCAAAACAAACGTCTAAGGAAGTAACATCGACAGAGCTTACAGAAAGAGGTTCACATGTGTGTCCGAAGCCGTGTCTCACACCCGGGAACACGCCATCAGACACGGATGTGCTGTATTAACCCGTGTCTGCAGGTGTCAGTGTGTTCTACATCATCCTCACGGGTGGAAATCAGTTTGAGCTCAGTGACAGTCACCCAACAACCTCTTCTAATCAGACACGAAGCCCTCCTGCTCCCACTTACCCACAATCCTACTGTCTGTCATCAACCACTGCCTCTTACCTTCAGTCAGTCTCTCATGTAATGTCGCCCACTTCGTGACTAGATCTAATAAACAACAAATCCTCAATTCCTGCATTAGAATTCAGGGAGACGCTTCTCAACTGGCGCGACCGAAAAAATGGTGCTAAAAGTGGCGCAAATAATGCTAAATGTAAGTAATCAAATGCAACTAACCACATACATACACGTATGTGTGTGTGTGTGTGTGTGTGTGTGTGTGTGTGTGTGTGTGTGTGTGTGTGTGTGTGTGTGTGTGTGTGTGTGTGTGTAAGGGAGATAACCCACTGCTAGATGTGCATTAAACTATTTTAATGCATGGCGGCAAAAAAGCACCCGACTCGAAGCGGAGTGCATTTTGAAATCGTTTAATGCACAGCTAGCTGTGGATTATCCCGCTTATACCATAGTTATTTGCCAGCATTGACAAGTTAAAGCTGTTATTGATGTTTGCAGCACAATATTTGACTGAAAGGGTAAAAATTATTCTGTGTGTGCGCAGCGTGATCTATGATCTCTGTGTTCAAGTGGTGTGTGTGTGTGTGTGTGTGTGTGCACTTGATTAAACTAACTGGAACTACCCGTGCATTAAACAAATTTATTGCACAACTTCCAGCAAATTAGAATCGAGTATTCAGACAGACCATGATATATTCGATTCTAATTGGCTGGAAGGTGCACAATAAAACCATTTAATGCACAGGTAGTATATATATATATATATATATATATATATATATATATATATATATATATATATATATATATATATATATATATATATATATATATATATATATATATATATATATATATATATATATATATATCAGTTAATGTCGATTTTATTTAAAGTAATGAAAACACTTTTTTTGTTGTTTTAATTAACAATAAAAAGAAAATTGTTGTTGACATTTTGTTGATGAAATCAGAGCTCACTGGTTCAATCAAACACTGGTACACCAGAGAACAGCTACTTAACTGCGGTTTCTGCCGTCTCCTACAATTCATCAAAATCACTTAGTTGCAATTAATCTTTCTTGACATGATTTACTCCTTAATTAGAGTGTATGTGAATGTTAATTACAGAGATAATGCAAACATGGGACAGTTTCATAAATGTTAAAGATGCATACAATTTTGAACCAGAAATGAAATCAATGGCACTTTAAAGAGGACTTGTACAGCAGTATATTATAGATTTACTGCCCTCTGAAAATAACTCAACATACAGCCATTATTGTCAAAATTGCCGGCAACAAAGGGAGTTTCTGGATTTTTGTTTTAGATTCTGTCACTCACAGTTGAAGAGTACCTATGATCAAAATTACAGACTTCTACATGCTTTGTAAGTAGGAAAACCTGCAAAATTGGCAGTGTATCAAATACTTGTTCTCCCCACTGTGTATATATCTTTTTGCCATCGAAGCAGCGCTTTTGTAACAAATTCACTGCCTTTAACAATCAATTTAAAGACAATTACAATAAAAAAGAAAATTGTGTAAAAACAGATAGTTACTTAGCTTATTGATTTTTTGGAGAGCTGTGCATTCTTGGAATCAGTATGGGCTATTTTTTTTCTTTTTAATTGGGATGTTCACATGCATCTTTGGCCACTGCTTTGCATGTTTTATTAGCATTAGCTATAAAGAAATTGGTTGTTAGAGGAAAGAAGTTTAAATGAAAGTAGTCTCTCATTCTCACCGAGACTGCATT
Organism: Rhinichthys klamathensis goyatoka; assembly: GCF_029890125.1. Taxonomy (NCBI): domain Eukaryota; kingdom Metazoa; phylum Chordata; class Actinopteri; order Cypriniformes; family Leuciscidae; genus Rhinichthys; species Rhinichthys klamathensis. The sequence goes on from NW_026606643.1 coordinate 3,860,862, forward strand.
TATTTGATCAAAAAACACAGTAAAACTTTAGTGTAAATATTGTGAAATATTACAATTTAAAATAATTTTCTTCTATTTGAATATTTATTAACATGTCATTTATTCCTGTGAATTTTCAGCATCATTACTCCAGTCTTCAGTGTCACATGATCCTTCACAAATCATTCAAAGATTTGATGCTTGAGAAACATTTCTGATTATTAGTCATCAATGCTCAAAAAACAGCTGTTTTAAAATGTAAAATTTGCTGCTTCAAATTTTTGTGGAAGCCAAGACAGGATTCTTTGATGAATAGAAATGAGAAAAGTAGATGAATCTCGTGGTGTTTTATGTTTCAAGCTGTTTAACTGCTAACATTTCTACGCACATCTTTCATATAATCCAATTATCTTGCAAACCAACAAGGATAATATAAAAAATAAAGATTTTTGCGCATTGAGAGCTAGTCTCTGCATGCAGCAAAATACGAAGAAAAAAAAGAAAAAAAAGAAAAAAGAGATGGAAATAAAAAGGTAGGTGTGCACTACCAGTCAAATCTTTCATCAATTCTTTCATCATCCTTCACAGGGCCTGAATCTCAATGACATCAGCTCTATTCAACACGAGTTCCATTCCCTAATCCCGTCATTTTCATTCCGTCGCTCTTCCTGTACCATTTCTACATTCGACAGCAGACTTGCTCAATAGCGTATCAAAGCTCATATCAGTGCCACTGCAGTTCCCGGGGGGGTGTGACCTTTCACAGAATATACACATAAAAACGACATGATGCATCCATCTTCTGAACGCCAGCTGTGGTTTAACTAGTAAGAAAAGAAATACAAGATTCATTTGTTTCAATCAGAATTCACAGAGTGACATTTTTACACTGGAGGCTTCAACAAGACAGTCGGGCTTGTTTGTCGAGTGCGAAGCACTGATGGTTGAAGGCTGCAACCTTTAGTGGAGTTGATCAATTACCGTGATGCAGAGTGAACACTTTGACACTGCTATACAAACTACACGTGTTTGTGTCTTTCAACATCTGCAGCAGTGGGTGGCTGGGATATAAAGATGCATATCTGTGCGTTCCCGGCAGTGACAGCGGCCTCTCTGTGGCATCAGGCCAGTATTTAACAGGGTTTATGAGGCGCTCCTAATGGCCGCCTGCGAGTGGCCGTAAAACATACTGGGAAGTGTAAAAGAGTGTAAAATAGCTAAGGAGGAGCAGAGAGCACTGCATCTTAAATCACATCATACCGAGAGGGAAAGGATGGATAAGGATAGAAAGAAGCTTAGTACGAATAATGGTTACATACAGTATTACAATAGTGTTGGGTATCTTCAACTACTGCATAAAACACATTGGGCTGCAATGAAAAAAGGTGCAGTAAGCGATTTCTGAGAAAAACTGTTGATATTTAAGCCAAACAAACACACCCCTCCCTTCATTGCCCCGCCCCCGAAAACGCATGAACACGCAATAGACCTTATTCAGAGCAGCGCCATGACCGGTGTGAAAGCGAGGCTGCGAGGGATAGACTTACTGTATTTTTAAAGGCATCCGCTGTAAAAAGCTGTATAAAGGTCCTAGATCACAATAATTTTCCACAGCTCATTTTGTCTTGGATTTTTTGACAACTGAAATTTCTCGAAAAGATATTTTTGCAGTGTTTAGTCATCAGAACAATCCAAACACACATTAAATAACAGTACAAGCCACTGACGAGATGTCTATCCCTCACAGCCTCGCTTTCATTCCCGTTAAAAAGCAAGCATGGCGGCGCTGCTGTGAACAAGGTCTATGCAAGAGTGTCTCTTTATCATACCTTAAGAGAAGCAAAATAATGCTTCAGGAAACAAAGCCAAAATGACAAGCATTGAGTTGCTGCCATGTGACTAGATATTTGCGTTAATGAGCAGTTGAACAGGTGTACCTAATAAAGTGGCAATTATTGCGAAAAAATAATTTACATTAGAAAGATTCTGAAAGTCATTTTCATGTCCGTTCTTTCGTCTGGGTACAGAATTGCAAATGTCGTTTTTATTGTAATTTGGAACAGATCATTCTTACACTAAACAAAACCCAAGATTATTAAACTAATTGGAGGCTAAACTGAGAATAGCATAATAGTATAATTCTCTACAAACAAATAGAAAAATCAGAATATCACAGAGCAAGATATTATTTGATTCGTAGCAGATTCTATTAGGATTCACTGCAAAAGGAATCTTAAATTTGTGGAACCTGGGGGCAGAGTAAGAAAGAGACAACAAGAACGCATGCATGTGTGAGAGAGAGGGAGAGAGAGAGACCGAGAGAGACAAAGAAATCAAGTATAATCAAGCAAAGGAGAGTTTCATCAAACCACTGGATTAACAAATGGCACACTTGGGACCCATTCACACAAACCGATCTCAATCGAACGGAGTAAGATGGACAAATGCACGCACAGAAGGATCAAGCCCATTAAAAGGGAAATGTATATTTTGCATGGTTTATTTATTAAAAATGTCACTGTAATAGTAGTGTTTATGGTAGTAATGTCTATTTATAGCTCCTGCTCTGCCTATCAGATGGAATAGATAACCGCACAAGGGTACTGGCATGTTGTGTCATCTCTGTGTGTATATTTGAGGTCAGTGTTCAGTAATAAATTAATTACACACCCCTAATTAAAATGTCTTCCAGTCAGACAATGATCTGCAAAGCTGTGCGGCTACTTATTATAGACTTATAGGCATAGACTTGAGCTAACCACAAATAGCTGTTGACTGACGCAGGTCTTCTTGATGAGTGAGAGAGTATGTGTGTGTGTGTGTGTGTGTGTGGTGAGATTGACACAAACAGACTGTGGCAGTGTGCGTGAGCAGCTTTCTGATGCCCAAATTGTTTAAATCTCAAGCGGCCCTAGAACATAGACCTGGGGAATGCCGCTTTCAAAATGTATACAAACACAACTTGACAGAAAAGCAAGCAAGCAGTTTATGCTCTATATAGATGGCCTGTTTGTAACAAGTTGATTAGCACTGAAAATTATTTTGATTCAATTCTAATTTTTTACGATAAAAACATGGTAACAAAAAGCCACATACAATGGAAGTAGAGGGCTTAAAAAGCTGAAATGTGAAGCTTGCGTTTTTGTTAAAGCACTTAAATTCTTCCCTATAATGATTATTAGTCAGGCTTTAAAGTGGCTCCAGCTTGTAAAAGGCTATTTTCATATTCTTGCACATTTTTTTAAAGTTGTTTACAGACTTTATATCATTTGGCACAGAAAAACCACACGGTATAAGGTTTAACTTTTGTGGCTATGTTTTCAAAAGTGTGTTATTTTAACATTTATTGTGTTAATGCACAATGTTTGCTTGTTTGTTTTTTTAAACTGAGGGACAAGCAAAATCATTTTCTATGACATTCAAAAACACCACACCTACAAAATGCAGAACCTGTCTATAAGCCAGAAACACAATACTCAGAATTGTGCATTCATTTTCAGACTGCCATTAGCTTCATAATAGAGCTTTTTTTAATGTTCTGAAAGTCAGTTTATTTGAGAGAGTGTAGGGTCAAGCTGACACATAGCCAGTGTGTGTTAGTGCATTTTCTGTGTGTGTGTGTGGCCAAAGTGGCAGAGCCCAGAGATACACACACTTTTTGACAGGAAGTCGAGTGAAACCAGGAAGGTCACCTCGTTATGTGCACAATAAATCAATACAGATACAGAATCAAAAGACACTGAAAGCTGCTAGAAGGAAAGCAGTGGGAAGCGCTTGGGTGTGTGTGCGTGTGTATGCGCCTGCGTGTGCATATCCAAGGTCACCCCGGCTGCGGTGGCAAAGCTGGGTTAGCATTAGAGCTCACGCTAGCAGGGCGCTCATTATGTTGGGTTATTTATGAACCTCCCCCCAATTCTCAGACTTTAATAATTCAAACAGCACAGCCCTACTCTCCCATGAGACCCTGCTTCCACAAGCCGGAGGTGAGGGCCATTAATCAAACGCTGATCCCCCCCCCCTTTTCTCTCTTTCTCTCTTTCTCTCAACTCCCCATCACATTTTCTCGATCACATCTTAACTCGTTTTAGATTAGAGCGGTTTGGACAGAAACACGTGTAAGGGAGATTTCGTCATTTAGACATCAACCTTGTACGAACAAAACCGTGATACTCAATCAGCCACACAAACAGAAGATGAGGGGTTTACCATGGCGGCTGGAGGGCTGTAGGCGCGGTGTGTCCGTGAACGTGTGTGTGCGAGCGGTGGAGATGGGGGTCTCAGGACGCCCTCTCCTCATGCGCTCGCCTCTCTGCCCACCCCGCTGCACCAAACCTAAGAGACAGACAGAGAACAACATTAATTACACCATTCCGGCATGTATTCGGTATATTTTTCTTGTTAGCATTGCAACAGTGTCAGTGGCACAAGATGGAAAAACATCACTGTAACCAAGGGGACTAAATGTGTAGCATCACAAACCCTCACACACTCTTCCCTCAGGAGGTTTCAGTGACTCTTTGTTTGAAAATGAGCAATGCAGTATATGAAAGTTATACATATTTCATGATCTGGGTGTTGCCACACAACTGAGATGCGGCCCATTGTTCCGCTTGTTTATTTCCCGACACAGGGAGGTTTTAGCATGTATACTTGTTTTATTGAGCACTTATCTGGGTATGTTTATCGGGGTTATCTCACAAAGTGCTTCCACTGCTCAAGATAAACATGACTATAAGTGAAACTCACCTGACTGCAGAGAATACACAGACCAGAATCGTTTTGAGTGCTGGCAATAACCATAATTTGTGGATCAAACACTGAACTGTACATTTTTTTTACCGCACTTAATCCCTTCTTATCTGGCCAAATCTTCCCTGTATTAATGCAATTTCCCTGGAATATAATTTCATTCTCTGGATTATGGCTTTCAGAGCTGAACAGATGTACTCTCAAAAAACGATTTCAGGCCAAAAATGTTTTTAAAAAAAAGAGAGAAAGAAATCCAAACACTGTGAGGGGGATAGAGCTGATCTCAGTCATATTTCAATGCTAAAGAAACAAACTCATTACATCACATGTAACCAGATATTAATGCGTCTACATTTTTGCATATGTGCTGTTGGCTGATCGTCCGCTGGGAATTTCAAACCAGTGAGTGCAGCAAAAAAAAAAAAAAAAAAAAAAAAGTACGTTCCTGAGCACCATCCTGAATGTCAGAAATGACAAATGGGACACCTGGAAGCAAAGACCATAAGCCAATATCAAGTGTGCCATTTGGGACAGGGCCACATACTAGGATTATTTCCATGCTCTGGTTAATGCATATAATATAAAATGTTCTCACCTAATGGACATTATCCAATAATCCATAACCAAGATAATGTTAAACAGGAAGAAATAGTGTTGTCTAATAAGTCACAGCTTATCTCCCAAGTCCCTTTCTGCTCAGCCCTATAGCCTCTAGGTTTGACGTCCCTTTAAGAGATGAACAACTGTATCTCACGTGGGACCCCACGCCGCTGCCAACAGCGCAATTACGCTCAAATGCAGCCCTGCAGATCTTCTGTAATAATGTTCAGTGGAGTGTGTCCACACAGAGACATTCACAGTCTGCTCGCTGGCGTCCCTGCTGTCACTGCCTCGTTATCAGTGGCACAATCTGCTGAAAACACACCACGCATGAGACCTTTCAGAGAGATCATTAGCCAGACAGAACTAACTGGCAAACATTTAAAAAAAGAAATCACTAGACTGATCATCAAATGCCACATATAGCCTAATCAAACTACAATACAGTCTAGTTACATAAGATATAATTTTAAGATGGATTGCAATATTCAAGTAGATTCTTTCATTTGGTTTACCTCAAAAAACCAACAAACTCACAATGTTCAATATATTGACTTTGATTATTTACTATACTTTATTCTGGCAGAATAACAATGTTCTTGTATAATCTTCATTAGTGGGCTTTCTCAGAAGATATTGATAATTAATTAATCACCATATCATGCAATTAAATTAAATGTTTTCATCAACTGATGACCCTAGTCATAATTCTGTTAAAAACTCCCAAAATAACATAGAAACTGCAATGTGTGGTGTGGGTCAAATAAAAGTGGCCACAATTTTAATAAAAAAAAGAAAAATAAATGTAGGCTACTCTTTGCATTCATGTTTGTTTCATATGGTTTAAAAAAATATATTTGTATGCCATTTCCAACCAAAGACATTTAACGACTATAAAAAATATCATGTGGTTTATCAATCAGGTAAAAAGTAATAACATTTTCCTTACATCTTGAATATATGAGTGTACGTACACATCTTAATTATTTTCGAAAAAGTTTTTAAATATACTGCATTATTCAAGGCCTTTTTTTTTCCTTTTTAAAAATATCATAAATTAAATAAATATATTTTTTTAGGGAGTCACAGAGAATAATTTTATTCATCAAACTGAGGTTCAACAAACTCGTTGAAAAAAGCAGGAGATCATTGATTACCATGCAACTAGAGTGGTTGAATTGTGAAAATACATTTAACATCTATATTTCACCACGAACACGAAGAAATGCTCACACCTCCTCAAACAAATAAGTGAAAAGAACGAGATAAGCCTTCTGCAACACTGCCCCCTTCACCGACCTTCCCCTTCACCTTCTTTCTGACTGATGTCAATCCTTTAATCATTTTTTGGTTCCCTCTAGCAGTTTTAGATAATAGAGGTATTAGAAAAGCAAGAGTGGGATGTTGGGTTTAACTGGATTCTGTCACCAGGACAGTCTGGCATTCCTGAAGACAGCCAGCGGCGACATTGCTGCCCTGCAAACAATTACAGTCTCACTTTGTTACAGAATAATAGGGCAAACAAACTAGTTCACGCCCTCCAAATCCCTGCCAGACTTTAAACCAAAATAGCGAGCCATACAGTCCCTTATTCGCCAAAGTTTTCAATAAAGTATCAAGATTTTAGCTTTTTTAACATTAACAGTTCTAGTTTGAAATGTATCGCTAAAACACTTCCCATTAAACGTAAAAATGACATCATATTTTTGCATATGTTTCTGAAGTAAAACAGACTCTATGAATCAAATGTATTGTAAATGTTTTTACAGACAGCAAACATCCCAACAGCAAAACCGAGAATGTGAACAGTTCATGGTATTTCCAGTGATAATTAATATGCGTCTACATTATTTGTATGCCAAAAAGTCGACGAGAAGTAGTTATTTCAAATTTTAAAAGACTAATTTGGTTGGATAAAGTTGGATAGTAGTCTCTTTACATGGCCACTCGCTCTAACGTTAACCTGGATAAATATGCGCTATTATTAGGCACATATCCAAGTGTTTGTGCGGAGTACAGAAGCTGAATTAGCACTTACTGCATGATATGTTTAAGGTAACAATGTGCATTTCTCTCTTATAGTGTCGCATCCACTATACTGCAGAGATGAGAGTCGGCGTCACCAACTTCATCCTTGCAGCCGACACTAACTCAGAAAACACTAGCTTATTAATAAATCGTTCAAACGTTCAGACAGTCTCCTTGCTGTTTTTTCCGACACATTCATAATCATTGCTTTTGCCGGTGCAAAGCACTTAATTTATATTTTAATGCTCATTATGGTTTCTTTTTTCTCCATAATGTAACAATGTCACATATAATATTCTTTCTCAGCCCTAAAACTGAAACCATTTTCCGATGCCACTCTCCAAGTATATATTTAAGTAATAAAATTAAGATTATAACCATCCAACTACTTGACTAATGTATTAAATGAGGGACTAATAGTCGACTAGAAACATCTTTAGTGAGGGGGAGCCCTACAAAAAAAAAAAGTAAAGTACACAAGTTAACATTGGCTTTAGCATATCAAGTAGAAATATATAGATATACAGAGGTATCTATAGAACGAATTTAACAAATCTGAGATATATTTTAAGTTCAACAAAGATAAACCATTTTTTTACTCAAACTTGCAAACAATATTTCCAATCATTGATTTGATAAAGAGTTAAATATGAATTAAATGTTTTTATTTAGAACATGAATTGCTAGAAAAAGTGCTAGCAAGACAAAGGAGTCCGCCATTTTAGTACAATTTCCATCACAAAATGCTATTAATGTACTGTACATCATTTGAGATGCTGAAAATTACACTGCGTCAGAATGTATACTTTCAGAAAATGTCTAGTCATAGTTGAATAACCACCAAATTACCTTATTTTGTCAAAGTGTGCCTTTAGAAACTTATGCGAGACATCTCCTTTGAAGATGTTTGTACAAAAATACAACCCTTAAAACAGAGCGCATGGCACTGCACATTCAGAAACAGAACCTCTTATTGTGATTCATTGGAAATGTGCAGTTCTTTTGCATACTTAAATTAATTAGTGGCAAACCTCATTAAAACACATCAATCCACCTGAGACTTGAGACAACAGGGAGCTAGAAAGGAACGACATTGTTTTCGACTACCAAGCCGAAGACAGAAAGAGGTTTCGTGAGGGGAGTGGGTGAAGAGGGTTACTACTATCATGTCTTTGTCCCAGTGCTACTAATTACATTAATTTTCTTTTTCTTTCATTCTTCTCTGTGTTTCGAGGAAAACTGTTCATTTCTTCTCCAGGGTAATCAACTGAACTGAAAGGGACTTTCAATCTGAGTCTAGTTGACGTTTTCTGTACAAGTTTGGCATTTATTTACTGCCGAAAACCTCCTAAAATTTCAAAATGCGAGCGTGTTGATTCCCTCATTACAAACACCTCATTAGATTCCTCTAAGGAAAAGCGCTCTGGCGGATGGCATCTCATTAGTATGAGGTTGCCAGATCAGCGACACGCTTCTCTGCACACTGAGTATTGGACGGACACTTAATGAATCTTTCACAAGGCAAACCGCACCTGCTCCCACTCTCAGGGCAACCGGAAAAGACTTGGCCGCTGGTTAGGGTGTGTGCGATAAACACATGTTAATTGTGTTGCTCCAAACATACAAACCATCCGTCTGGGAATGCAGTGTTATCCTAATGTTATTTCCAGCTCGAACTGCAACCCATGTAAATGCAACAGTTATGTTTAGGTGAGTGCTGGGTTATTTTCACAGCTAAATATGGAGGCCGGTGTTGACGCTCGGATGAGTTTAAATACCGCTGCTCATCAAAATGTTTACTTCAGAGCCATTTTAACCTCTTTGACTAAGTCTATTAATGCTAATCTCTACGTACCCCATATATTGAGAATGTTTACTGAAGGAAATCATTCCAAACTTGCTCACGCACATACTCGAGTATTCCCTCAGTAGTGTGTTCGGGCGGAAGTGCCTGGACTCAAATCTGCCGACTGACACGCTGAGCGAGCGCCGTCTTACACACCCAAACAGAAGCACGCATGAACGCACATGCCCAGAAAGACAATGAACTTTAGGATGCCCTTCTCATGAAACTTCCTGAATTCTATCCGAAATCCAAGGTTTCTAGATGTTTTTGAATAATTCATTACTAGGAGTTTAATTTAGATTTATGCAGTAGTCAAACCAAGGTTCTAGCACAAAAACATGTAAACAAATCATACGACATGTTGAGCTGAATGACAGCAGTGTCGCAGGTTTCTATTCTTATGCTCAACAATGAGACATCCTGAAAGAGAAAAAAAAATCAGACAGATGAAAGAGAAAAGTATTTTGTTCTTTACATATTTTAACCTTCAGCAAACATTCTTACAAAAGAGCATGAGTTACAAGGGAAAGAAATTGACAGGGTGGGGGTGTCAGCGTGGACCCAAGATAAAGAAAAACTGTGTATTCCAAGTTACAAATGGTTTTGAACATTTTAGGCAGTGTAACAAAGTAAAAAAAAAAAATACACCTTGAATACTGTGAGTGTACACACAAAGACAGAGTTTGAGAAAAGATATTTTGAGTTTGACAAAGATTATGAACAATTTTTTACAACTCAACTAAGTTTTTGCTATGAAAAAAAGTGTAACATTTTATTTAAATGTTTGTATTTAGGACATCAAATATTTGATAGGCAAGACAAAGGAGTCGGACACTTTATTACAAAAATATCATTTCCACAACCGTCATTTCCATCACAAAATGCTATTAAACAAAATACTGCAAATCATTTGAGATGCTGGAAATGACACTGGTCAGAATTTATTACTTTCAGAAAATGTTTCAAAGGTTAATAATGTTTGAAATGGCCAAAAGTGCTCAGTTGAAGAATAACCAAATACATGTATTTTGTCAAAGTAGAAATGGCTCCTTTTAAGACGTTAATCAGATGCTAGTACAAAAATATGATTCTTAAAACAGAACGTCTTTTTGTAATTCACTGAAAATTTGCTGGGAAAAAATAAATAAAAAGGAAATGTTCAGAATATTATGATCATTTTATAATTAAAATTTTTTACACCTTGAATACTCTGAGGGTACACAAATCATTATAATCCTTATTTTCAAAAGTATATTGATTTTGTTTTTAAATATACTGGCTAAAAAAAAATCCAAATTACTTTTTTTATTATTATTTTGAGGTTCTGCAAGGGCCCTCTCTATGTTATAAAAGAAATTGTGTTTTCTATGGCATTTTTACATGGCACTCATTAGGGCGACATAAGATTATAAATAATAATAAATGATTACTTAAGGTTTTGTTAAATTACACAAAAAAGCCAAAAAGAGGAAAACCTACTAATAATTGTCCAGACTTGCTGTGAGATACCTACCTATATTAATAAAGTTATGTGTAAGTGAATGAAAGTCATTTTTCATAATAAAACTGTAAGGCAGAACAAAGACCTAAAAGAACTGAGGCAAATCTCAGAAATAGCTTCCTAAAGAAAAAGAAAATGAAAACAATTCTTTAAATGTCCTTCCAACACTTCTAAATGCAACAATGAAGCATCACATGCATTTATTAAAAAAACCTAAATATTTCAACAGTTCACCTTTTTTTCTCAGGGTGAGAGCATTTAAGAGTCAATAAGGAAATCTAGCATGCTCCAAAAGAACGCTCTGACGTCAACTTAGTCACCCTGTCATCTTGAACAGATGCATACTGTAAATCTCATTACAACCCACTCTGTTCAAAGGCAACGAAAAAACAATCCTAAAGCTGCTAATATAACGCCAATTATTGCACAATGCAAAAAAATACATCATCTTCCAAAAATCTTCCAACAGTTATCTCCAATGCTGACTTGTCTTCCTGGAATCTCTTGATTAAAACGTGGCTTATGTTGAAGTGGAAATGCGAGTGAAAGTGCAGCTTCACGCATTTGTTCATTTGGCAGTGAAAGAAAATGCTGAACATGCTACAGTGAGAATGGGTGATCAATAAACAAATAACTGCATTGTCAATATTTAAGATGGAGGGGTGTTTCCTGCTGACTGGAGGTCAACCCTGTAGAAGTGAGGAAGAGGAGGATACGTTACGAAGGGAAAGTATAAGAGACTAGCAACTAGTGTGTGACTTCCTGTTGTCATTCACGGTTTCTACAAATGCAAAATAATCTCTCACTTAGACTCGCTTTTCCCTCACACAATTCTCATTTGTCTCACTTCTATACAGTTTTGCCACTTCCTCAATCAACTTCTAATGGCCTAATGTGAAACTGACTCGAGCCTGATTTATGCTTTGAAGCGTGAGTGCACACGCTCCTCCCCAAATGGAAGAGGCGTTTATACTTGACGCGCTCGTCGTTGTACTTTTCTTTGAAACGATAGGGGGCGACTCGGAGTAATTGTTCTCTAAAGTTGGAAGCAGCGGTGAGCAGTAAGGTATATGTGACGACATTTCACCAAAACCACACTACAAAACAATTGTGTAAACCTTTAGATTATTACTTCTGACATTAGAACAAAATATATGGATATGAGAACATGTACGAAATTAAACAACGATAACAAACAATATTTTCTAATTTCACTAAACAGTTTAATTTCATTCTGTGAACATTTTTTTTTATTAAACATGGACCTTTATTTTCATTAAAAGGGCTTATTTCTGCTATCGTAGGATCGTTTTGTAAATGTAAGCAATTCATTTAGACAAGAGCAAACTGCGGTGCTGTGGTGGGACATCTTCAGGAGCGGAGACACCCAGAAAGTCACTTACAGTACACACGTCGAGTATAAATCAGCCTTAACAGACACACAGCAGACAGAAAGATCCATCAAAGCAAATGCTTCCCAAACTGAAATCAATATTATAATGACCGGATTTAGCTGCTGTGTGTAATTCTACCATGTTAAAATACTTTCTATCACAGGTTTTCCTGTAGATTAGGTCACAATACCAAAACAGTTCATATCAGTATCAATGAAATTCACTTAATTTGATAATCTAATGGGGTGATAAACAAAGAAACCCAAAAACGTGGAAAAACGTGCCAGTGGCAGTACTTCTGTCAAATGATATCACGTTGCTTCTTGCACGTCTTGAGACACTTTCAAAGTGAAATGTCCAGTGAGTGGCAGTAAAGCCCGTTCAGATGAACGTAAATCTGATAACATTTTATGTTGGTTATTGTACATATCTTGGCAGTAAACAAAATGTGGCAGTGGCACTGAAAAGTTAATGCTCTATCGTATTTGAAAATAACATCCTCTACACTAAACCTATCTGAGAGAGTTGAATCTTCGCATCGCAAGTGCACTGCAGTACCGGGTGAGATACAGAGCAAGTTTACTACATCAGAAAAGCCACATATTTGCAGCTGATTATGTGATGCAGCAAAAATGTAGCAGCTTAAAATTTAGAGCTGGGTTTCGATTCAAATTTCAAGAATCGATTCGATTCCGATTCTCAAGATCTTGAATCGATTATCATTATTCGATCCGATCTGATCCGATTTTCGAGATTTAGATAAGTGTTTTTGTTTTTTCCAGCTGTTACCTGAATTACAGGACTGTAGTTATGCAACATATTGATACTAGGCTATTATAGACATTTAACTGCTTGTTTTGAACTTCATGCATGTGTATTGAATGTTAAACAAGTTCATAATGATAACAAACAAGACTGTTTATCGTGGTGATGTGTAGCCTACAGAGGCTTCGCACAGACAGTGAATGAGAGAGATCGGCAGAGCGCGTGCGGATTACCTGCGTCTGTCTTTGAAGTCATATGTATTCGTGAAAAAGGTTGCCGTGTCAAAGGAAAGCGAAATATTTGTCGTATCATCCTTTTAACGTTCACGTCACGGGTATTTACCATAAATGCGCGTCAGCAGCAGCGCTGGTCAGCATTCCACAGCGCGAGGAAGCCGCGGGGAAATAAAATCAGCGAGTCACGCATTGAATCAATGCCATATTGGTCTCTAATAAGTGAAGCATCAGCTTCAGCGTTACCCATGCGACGCATTGCTGCTCAGCTGAGCCTTGAAAAGTGGAACTCAAAGTTAAAAATTATTAACACCTTGTTTCATTACATCTCTTTTAATGAATCAGCTTTTTTGAACGTGTTCGTTGAATGAACGGTTTAATGACTCACTCAAAGCCCGTTGTCGTAACAGTGTGCGCGCTGAGTGAAAGCCTTTCAATGCGCATACAAGGATCTCCCAGTCGCGGCAAGTTAAAGTTCACGGGGAAAATGTAAGCCTATTATTAAATCGATCCTCTGAGTTACGGATCGATCTTTAGAAATTAATATGAAAATCGAATCAGAATTGGTGAATCGATTTTTTCAACACAGCCCTATTAAAATTACTGAAGTTTTACGAGAAAACAGTTTGAGTTTTTCACCTTCAAATTTTCATGTTTAATTCAATGTGATACTTGCCATTTCTTTGTAATTATTTGTGAAATTTACTGAGTGAGGTGAGTGAATCAATCATAATCTTTCTGTTCAAATTAAACTGTCACTTCATTAATGTTGTTTATACATCTGACATAAAACTACACACATTGGCTTGGGTTTTAGACATTAGTGTACTAGACATAAACCTGATCTACAGTATTGGCTGACTCGTTCGTGAAATCCAGCTAGGATATTTCAAACGGGGAACCACAAAAAATGGCCTGGAGTAATTAAATGAAAAAACACATCAAACTGATATCCTCTTCAATGTGGCCTGAGGACTCCAATAACACACACACGCACGTTTAAATCCCCATACAAACACCCACGCTCTGCCCAATAGCGTTTTATTCTAAAACCCTGAACTGCATAAACACGCGCACACACACACACGCGTTACAAATGCAAAACGCGAACAATCGTTGTGGTATTAAAGCTACAGTCAGTCTGTGCATTATTAATTTAATGGCTGGTAAAGTAGCCCTGGAATAAACCCACAAACTCAGACAGAGAATATATTTTAACTCAAAAGATAACTGCTTTTGCACAGAAATCAAGATTACATGCTATTTTTTTTCTTGTTTTAGGCTCAATAAAGTCCAAACAACCACAGAATGCTGCTACTCTTAATGTAAGTAGGTAAACAACAGTCACGCTACAAAAAGTCATCAGCCACAAGCTAATAATAACTATACAGTGTACAGTAAGATAATTACATTAATTGAAGCAATGAATAATTGCAAGTTGCTGAACAAAATAATTGCATATTAAGTGCATTGTTCATCAGTATTACCCGGTACAGTGTAACTACATTGTAACAAACACTATAGCACAATATTACCCATAAAAGTACAGAGCGTCTGAGCACATCAGGCTCATTTATAATCAGGCTAAAAAATATAATAACGTCTTTTAACATCTCTGTACTGTGTATGCATATTAAGTTTAAGTAAATGACGTAAACAAAAAAGACAATTAATCACTTGTCAAATAATGTTGACAGTTCACAAGCGCAAAAAAAAACTCAAGTTTCTCAAACGCTGGACTTGTTTGTGCAGTCTGAGGTTCCAGTGACACATGAAAGACGTCTACAGACTCCTCAGGATACTTTGAGCTTCCAGTTGCTTTGGTGACACTGCAAAAGTGCTAAAAATACAGCTGCCCGTGATACAAAACAACAGCTTAAACTGAAAGCCATTTGGAGTGGATTAAATCTTTTGGAGAAGTGCAAATGGACAAAGAGAGGAAACGCATACAACACTTGTTTAGCACTTATTGAAAAAGCTTTAATAAAGGAAGGAAGGACAAAAAACGAGAAGGAAACAGAGCAGGGAAACTCCATCAGGACAATGAGGTGAATAGATGCAGGAAAGAGAACGAGAAAATCATTGAAAACACTGCTGGATAAGAAAGAAAAGCAGATGAAAGAAATACTAATGTGCGTGTTCTGTGTATGTATGTGTGTGTGTGTGTGTGTGCGCGTGTGTGTGTGCAGATTCAGCCCACTCAACACTTTGTACCCCGCCGATAAATCAAAGAGGCTCTTAGAACTGAGCCAAGACAACGGTTAAACACAGCACAGCGGTCAGCCTCAAAATCAGCATCTTCCGGTCTCCTCCAGACCTCAGAGACACATCACAGCTCAGACGCGCAGCAGAGAAGGGAACTTTAAGGGGCCATACTTGTAGAGTTTCATCTCTTTCCATGAAGCCATTATAAGTCAAAGTTTCTTGTTCTTTTACACAATTATTTTTCACCCTCTCACTGCACTTAAACGGGCTGTTTTTGGTACTTTACACTGGATCTAAATTACCTCTGTTAAGATGACTAACCTATTAGAAGTAAATTTGTACAAAAATGGGTAACACTTTACAATTTTGTTCGCATTAATTAGATACTCAATACTTCTAAAGCATTTATTAATCTTACCTAATGTTAATTTGGACATTTACTAACACATGATTGAAATCAAGTCACATCTGTTAATATTATTCAATGGATCTGAGCTGACATGAACTAACAATGAACAGTTGTACTGTATTTTTATTAACTAACATTAATGAATATGAATAAATACTGGAACAAATGTTTTGCTTATTGTTAATGCATTTACTAATGTTAACCAATGGGACCTTATTGAAAAGTGTTACCAAAATACCAAATGTCTGCCAAATTTGTGAACTGATTTAGTTCTCATTTGGTTCACTAAAAAGAATCCGATTCAAAAGGAACGAATCAGGAATCTCTGCAGGAAAACCATGATCTGCTCACATACTCATTTGAGGAAAATCCACCTTTATTTCTCAGACATCCAATTTTAAAGATATTCCATTTTTATGAGGCACGTTTAAGCACTTCTCACCAATTTTCTATTAAATCAATTATAAATATAAACTATCTAATACATACATACATATATTATATAAATGTAATATTCAAATACTTTTTAAAAATTATAAATGTCATTTATAAAATACAGTTTTTAAAAAAAGTGCACCATGCTGTCGCAAACTACACTATTTATTTTCAGAAGCGAATCCAATTAATATTTTCACACTTTTCTCCCCTATACAGTTTATTTCATGTTAATAATTTTGCATATTGTTGAGCCTGTGCAGCTCATGGAAATATATAGGTCATTTTATGTTTCATTACCAGAATGTTAGATTTGGTCACCATTCGTGTCAGTTCGGAAGCGAAACCACCTGAGAGTCGCTGCATTAGCAAGAGAAAAACAGTTTTCCATCATTTGACCCTTTGAAAGGACTCTTTTATAATTGCCCACGGATCACGCCACTCTCTCACTCCTCTCTCTCCACTTCAGCTTCACGTTCTAGCAACACGCAGGGCAATTCGGTGCGCCAGCTCCCCGCTAGAGTCGCATCCAACCTTGGGCCGCCGTGGCTCAGTATCACGGGCACCATCTGTTCAGCACAGCGGCCTGCCCCCTGCTACTCTACTGCACCGCCAACGTGTGTGTGTGTGTGTGTGGAGGAAGCGAGGTATGTTTGTGAAAGCGGCGAGACAGTGCAGAACAAACTCAGTCTGTGGCTGCATTTATGCAGAAAGAGGAATTCAGAAACAAGTGCGGGTAAACCGAAAGAGGAAAACAGTGCGCGTCTGTGCGCACGCATTAGCCGCCGCGGCACCTCGCGACTCGGCTGCCAAGACACAGTGGATCACTGAATTCATTCATTCCAGGTCGATTTGGGCATGTTACCCGACAACACCAATTTATTAGCGCGATCCCTCGCCGTCTCTCTCAGAATAACCCATTCCCTTCGGTATCCAGCAGTAACCACGACCCACAATGCACTGGGACAAGCAGTCGACGGTCAATCAGATTGAGCTATGCTGTAAATATTTCAGTGGCTGTCTCTTTCCCTCTTCTCCATTCCTTCCTCCTCTCAAACATCCATTTACTTTTTTTTTTCTCAGTCCACCAGGAGCCTTTGGATTCCGGACATGATCTAAAACTCGAATCCCTCAATCGGAATGGCCTGGTTTGCAGAGACCCTCTGAAGTTAGACGGTGTTGAATAGAAACGAATGCAGAGAGAGGTTGGGTTATCAAAGGAGGACGCCCACACGTGCGCTTTCACAGGCAGCGCTGACCTCGGGTGCACGGCTCCGACGCTCCCGATAAAACGCTCTAATTAGACACAGGGAACTCATGCAGGGGCCTTGAGGCTGAACGGGTCTGAAGAGAGCTCATCCTACCTCTCGCTTGTGTTGGGTTTGTTTGAATGCACAGCAAGTGGGAGAAACCTGATGCCAGATTAAGAACTAAACATCACTTTTGAATGAACCTCGAAGGGGAGTGGAAGAAACCGAGTAAAAAGGTCACTGAGGTCACGTGTGTCTCCATGCTCAGAATAAAACACAAGCTTACTGCACAGCATCAATGAAGACTGCCGCCTCGGTTTGCTTTTTTAACAGTATGTGAATAATATTAATAATATTTAAATGTGCAATAATCTCTGCATGCCATTTTTCATGTGTTAAAATGTTTTAGACGTTTTAAGGTTTACGATAAAATATAAATATTAAAAAAGATAGACATTTTATTAATATATATATAAAAAGATAAATATTTGTTGCTTACTATTGTATCAAACTAATAAAATGCATTTGTATAAAATTGCAAAACACGAATAAATATCTGAGATGACTATACAAATAAACATGTAAATGACAATGTCAAGCATCAACAAGTAAATATTTTTCACCCTTTATTCAATAACCATTTCAATATTTATATGCTTTCCCCAAAATTGTTAAAATTTGACCAAACGGTATTCACAGTATTCAATAAACTAAGAGCATGAATGATTGATATTTACTCGTGTACCAATACACATTAACTAACAGTAATATTTACCTACTTATATTCTTACCAAAATATTTTTATATATAAAAATAATACCATGGCAAAAATCAAAGATATTCACAAATAATGCTGCTTAATTTTATATTGACCAAAAAGAAACTGCGGTAATTATAATAAACATTTGTATAAGTTGTTCATGTTCAATATATGAAATGCTGTGTGTTCTGCCCAGCGCTGGTAGTAAGCCTTTACAAACATCACCTCATTCTCATGGAGAAGTGCAGCTCTTGGGGGTTCGATGATAGTGTGAATGGAAAGCAGATATGGGGCTTATGCGCTGTGTGTGTGTGTGTGTGCGGTGACGAGAGAGCGCTGTGTGTGAGGAGGTGAAAAATCGGCTTGCCTCAGCAAAGTGCTGAATTCCTAACAGAGTTCAGTGACCCCAGCACCATCAGACAGGAAGATGAGTCCATCTCTGTGCGTAAGCTGCAGTGTTGACCCCTGACCCCATTTCCAGCGCGCACCACTGTCCTCGTTACATATTCACCACCTCTCATCCTGCATCTCTGAGTTCATCGACTCCAGCGCAGAGATTAATGCGACGGATCAGAGACGCGTCTCGGTTCTCAGTCCGTGTGTTTGCAGCACGACTCGCTCCAGTTCTCTCTGCTGTTTTGGCTCGATACAATGTTGAATCTCATGATCAATGCAATACACTTTTCACTGTCAAGTTTTATTTACATGATTTGATTTTATTCCTATTTTATCTATTTATATTTTATTCATAAATGTAATATGCGTAATCTTTACAACAATTTTAAAACTAGAATTCATTTTTTATTCTTCATTATATTAGTGTTTACTTGGTAAACAACAAGTTCACTTGTCACTTTTACTAGCTTTGCATTGCTCTTTTCTTCTTTCTATTTATAACTATTTTATATGTTTTTTTATTTTTAACTATAGTTTTATATATATATATAGCCTATTTCTTCTAAATTAGGATGTTCTTTGATGCCAAAATCTTGATAGCATCACAAGTGGCCCTCAGAGAGCATTATACACATCCCCGCTACACGTGTGGAAATGTTGCGCTTTGAACGTCCACTGTTTGAGCCAGAGCCTGATCCCGAATCAGAAGACAAAGACCTCAAATACAGAGGATGCGTATATGTGACGTAGTATTGTTTTTTTATTACATTATATTAGTGTTAAAACAAAGACACTACAGAAAGAGGTTTATTTCGTAAACATTGCCAACTGTGAAAAATGTATGCATATTACATTATGCTTTAAAAGTCTTGTTTGTGGCACATAAAGTCTCTGAGGCCTCGATGCCTTGTACTTCTGGAGACTCCAGGTCTGGAAAATGGTGGCACTGGAGACTAAAGGGTTCCTGATGGTCCCACGCCTCATTTTTGGCCTGTTTTTGTCTGACCCTGCTAAACCAACGAGTGTTTTGCTGTCCATTGGTCATGCCTTAATTTAGCTATTTCTAATATTGCATTAGTATTGCATCCTTCACATGAGCATTTAATAATTTTTTACTTTTCAGTGCGAGTTAAATCTCTTTTTTGGTGCATTTTAACCTGTAAAAGAAAACTTGCTTAATAATTACACCTGGATATAAGCAGTTATTCACTTAGCCTTCCTTAATTATATATCCCTTATAGTTATAAATGATTAAATACAAAAGTAATTGTAGTTATTAGGATTGATGTGTTTGGATATGGTAAAATTTGCTTGGAAATAAAATATGATCAGAATATCAACGACTGTGTTCATCGCTCATCATTTTCAGTACAGTGAAAGTAATGTGAGTACATATCAAACGATCTGTAAGAGACAAAGCAACAGTGAAACAAGGTAAAAAACACGGTTACTCTTGTGTGTTGTGACATTACTGTCGGATCCAGTGTAGTTGTCACTGCATTTTTGATTTTCAGTCTCTGAAAAGTCTGCGTCAAACTGTCTTTTTAAACAATGAATCCCTATGGTTATGTTGCTGGAGTATTTTCTCTCGTATTTACTTCTACATGACGTGTGTGAATCAGAGGGCGGAGCTAAAGAGGCAATGATGTAGAAGTAGGCGGTCTTTCATTGCACTATGACGTCATAATGTGAAAAAATCCAGAACGAGTCGTTTTCTGAGCTTTGTTCCAATAAAAGCTGTTTTTTGGACTAATGAGGAAGTTTTGAGTTGGGAAACTTACAGGATAGTTTTATAGTACAATGACCTCTTACGCGTCAAAATATCAAGGAAAATTTTATTTCTCATTAATTTCAATATTTATACATTTTTTACAAATATATATATCATTTAGCACCATTTATTCTTATAACTACTGTTCAAATTTGTACTTTTTGGGTTAACAAATGCACAATATTTGTCAGGCCAATAAAACAATTAGAGAGTGAAAAAGAGAATTAATTGGCTTTTTGTCGGCTCATCCCGCAGGACTGATTGTTTACTTCCTTAGTGTTGCACGGTTCCATTTTTATTTCTATTAATAATTATTCATCAATATCTTTATCTATTCATTTCTTTTATTCCTATATGTATTGTCAAAAACTGGTTCTTTTTGGGGTAACACAAATACATTATTTCTTGTCAGGTCAATAAGATAAACTAGGAGAAATAGAGAGCGAGAGAGAGAGAGAAAAGAATGCTTGGTAAGATGGGCAAAAAAAGTGAGGCTCTGTGCAGACTCATCCCGCGGGAATTGTCGTCATGGCTACATCCTTCCAGCAGCAGCTCTCTGATTCCCAGGGAGCGACGATCGGAAGACAGGAGGAGTGAGAGAGAGAGAGAGAGAGAGAGACAGATGGAACGGCTCTTATTGCAGAGGATTGAGATGGTATATATCACCACGTGGTAAAACAGACAGAGGCATTGTCTGTCCTCCGACACAACAAAACTCAATCCAACGCTCCAACACAACCTGCGACTTCACACAGTAAGATTAAAGACAGCATGAAATGGCTTTGCATCACATTTAACTTGTGATGTATTTAGCCATTGTGCTGCATCGCGCTGTATTTTACACAACTACTGTTAACAGCTGTATCAGGTCAAAAAATTCTAGCCGAATTTAAAAATATATAGTTGCATGCCTATAATTCATATAGCACTCAGCTAAGGAGGCGCGCATCTCTCGTGTATCAGTGTTTATCTGTATTCATCAGTAGCGGTCGGAGACTCCAGGAGTCCCAGCGGCAGACAGGTTTAATCAGAAACTCAAGTGGCTTCAGGCAGAGCAGTGTCCTTCTCTCTGAGAGCGCCTCATGTTTATGTCTTCCACTGAACAGCCCTTTCAAGACATACCTATTCAGCACAGGCCAAAACACATCTGAAAATGATGAAAAACAGATATGGGATGCAAAGAACAAAGCCTGGCAGAGGACAAAGACTACACAATAAAATACAGTAGCACAAACTGCTTCACAGGAAATGACATGGACAGGGAGATGGGTTCAGGAACTGATGTCAAACGTCAGACGCTGATCTCTGATTAGATGAGGATTTGGACAAATACCGTGAAACAGGACAATATGAAAGTAATCCTCAAGGAGTAGTATAATACCGCACACATACATACAAATATTATATAATTGAATAATTATAATAACAACAATAATAATAAATAATCAAAAAAAAGGTTCAAAGAAGAGAAAGACTTTAGAGAATTGATGGGAAAGATGACAGTTTGGGATTATATGCAGATTTGGAAAATTCCAGATATACAAGTATACTGTGAAAGGGGACAATATATATATAAAAAAAAAAGTATTATTATTATTACTACTACACTGAGTTTTACTTAAAATAATAATCAAAATACTTATTTTATTATGTTTGATTTATTTACTCCTTTGTAATTTTGTATTATTATGTATTAATCATTTTTAAATATAATAATATTATATGATACTATATAAGTTTTCTGCTCTTATTTATTATTATTAATAATTAATAATTTTTAAAACAATAATAATAATAATTTGTGGTATCGGATAACAGAAAGAGACGCCTTCAAGATATTTTGCTTACTAAATTTACAATGTCAGCTCTAAAAGACGTCATAAATGCTAATTGATGACAAACAAAACGTGTTGAGAATAAACCAACATTAATCAGATGCTACATGCACGATTAACAATTAGCAATGACATGTCAGATGTACTAAAACCGCAGAGAGGCGTGGGCTGACAAAGTCATTGGAATCTCAAGGACACTGCGGCGAAAGAGAGTGTGTGTGTGTGTGTGTGTGTGCGTGCGTTTGATCGAGAGACACGACGAGCGTGCAGGAATATGAGAGGTAGCCTGGGAATACACTCACTTGGATTGGCCGTACCGTGAGCATGTGTGTCAATGTGTGGTTCTGAGAGCGGGGCTTGGCATCCGGGCCGCAAAGCATCCTGGGGGGAGTAGAGTGATGACGGCAGGGTTTGGGTCAGAGAATCATCACTACGGCTAATGAATCGAGGGTTACAAGAGAGAAGAGCAAAGTGGACTCAAGCGGACACAAGCTGTTAGTCTTTGCAACTTGCTCACCCTAGTAGTTGTTCAAGCCAGCGGAAACGATTAGCCACCGTTTGGACAGGAAGTCAGAGCATGTTGTTCTGTCGGAACAGCGATACACTCCATTACCTGAACCAAGTCCGAAAGGAGCAATAGAGCTGCCCTAAGCATCCTCTCCACTGCACAAAGAGCCACAGCGAGCAGACTTAAAAGACAACGTGTGATTGAATACAATTTTCATGGGTACATTTCTGCCCATGCCAAGACAAGATCAATGCCAGCCACAACCATTACTTGGTTGTTATTTTTTTGTTGCCCCAGACACATTCCCTTCGCAATAACAACCATGATAAATAGGCCTTTCCTGTGTCAGTGGATGCTTAAGAATGAGCCATCATCCCTGTGTGGACATAAAGGTGTGTGATTACTTTGCCAGTAGTCGATGTTTGGTCTCTAGTAGACGTTCCAGTTGTACATCGTGAGTGGTGTTGAGGACATCCGTAACCCATCAGAGAGGAACAATCTGAGAACGTTCGTAATTGTTCTGGAAATTAAACCATCCACTAGGGCTGCAAGATTTGGAGGGGAAAAAAATCGAATTGCCATTTTTTTCTAATAAGAAATGCGATGGCAATTTAAAAACCAAGTTTGCTGTGCTTGTTTGTAGGGCTTTACAATATATAACAACAATAATAATAATGATATAATATAAATATTATATTAGGCTATATTATAAAGAATAATATTAAATAAAATTGATCAAATATATAATTTTGGCCATTGTAATATTTCACTGTAAATAAATTGCATTTAAGAAAAATATTTATTTTACCCTATACAACTGTAAAATTACATTACTAATATGTATGGCTGTCTTAATTTCTTCAAGTCATTTAGCGATTCTTAGCGATAAGCGATTCTTAAATCCAAATATGGAAAGACGGAAAGCTGGCGCATGTTGCGTCAGAGACAATTTATATAGAGACATGCCACTTCCTCAATCCTCAATACAACTATATAGGGAAAACCCGTAACGCCAAAGATGGCGGTTGTATGCACATGCCCCGCCCCTCCCGCTGGAAAGCCAATCGTCTGCTTTTAACAGTCAAGCCGGGAAACATGTAAGCCTGTCGTCTGGTTCCACTGACGCATGTGCACAGTTGAGGTTTGCGACAGCGGAGACGAAAACCCTTGCGCATGCGTAGTAAACGTATAACCTGTGGGGAAAAAGGCCTTTTAAACCTTATTTTGGGGCAATTCATCAAACTTTTTCAGCGATTTTTATCATATTTTACTGCTGTTTCTATACAAGCAGTTTTTATGTCCTGGTGACCAGTGAAAGTGCAGTTCTGACTCTCTGCCCATTCATTTAGATAGGAGCCTGGTCTTGTTAGTCCGAAATAGCTGCCCGGAGGCGTTGCCAAGATGGCGGCCGAGTGGCATGACTTGCCTAAAAAGGACTTTGGTTGCGTTCATGTACGCTGTACGTTAAGGTGATCCCAACTCTACAGATTAGAGAGATTGTGTAAAGCAGCATTTACTGTGAACCGAGCCACTCCGAGCCACTGAAAACACAGGTGGATAATAAGCTGCTCCTGTGTAAATGAACAGTATGCATATTTTTCACAATATTTGAACATAGGCAAAGGTTCAGAGAGGCTCTCAGAAGTAAACAGGTTACGTTCAACTAAACATCTTTAAGTTGTGCATGAAAACAAGCCTGTCAACCTACAATCCTCCTCCTCAATGTCCACTGGGAAACATCCAAGTGGCCATTTGGATTGTGAAGGGTTTAAAACACGGCATTTCTGACCAACGCAATTATGTTTCATCGACAAAAACCAGAGGCGGTGAGGGCAAATACATTCGAACAAACTAAGACTTCAACACTTGAACCGCATCCAGACCACCCTGTACTAATTATTCCCAAAATAAGCAGTGGGGGAAGCGTTCCACACCCATAAAGCACATACTCAAAATAAACTCCAGCAAACAGATCCAAGAATGGTCCGGTGGTCTGGGGAACTTCTGATTTATGTGCCTAACCCCGGCCTGACCCGCTCAGGACGGCCGTGTTTGAGAGGTCGAGAGAGAGGTCACGTACCGTCAGCGCTCTCTTCCTGGCCCTCTCCAGCACCTGCTCACGGAGGACAGACGCTGTCGTTTCTGGACCTGTCGAAAGAGAGGATCATTAGAAAACAATGCCTATTGGGCTGGAGAAACACACAGTGCATGACTGCCACTGTAATTCATCGTCACGTTAGCCAGTTTTAATGGGGCCGGATCATGCTAGACAGGATTTGTATTGCTCTGATGATATAAAACATATTGTCAACAATGCTCAGGACGTAACCGTTTCTCCGCCGTCCTCGCAGCTCGTTTATTATATAGAGGTCATTTACATATAGGTGCAGTAACAAAAACTGTTCGGAGAGAAGGTGGAAAATGGTTGGTTAATTCCCAATGCTATTTTAGTATCATTGAGATACTAAAGTTTATTTTAAATTAGATCTTGTTTCTTTTTTCACTGTTTATTTCAGTTGCGATTTTGTCTATATACTGTAGTTTTTATACATTTTTATTTCAGTTTTACTTTTTTTAGTACATCAAGTTAAATTAAAGGAAAATTTGAAATTTAGCCTTGGCAATAGCTGACAAAATCAGTTTAATATTTTTTTAATATTTTATTTTAGTTAATGTTTTTGTTCATTTTTGTTAACTTAAATTTTATTTCAAGTAACAAAAACGTTTTACCGTTTCAGTTTTAGTTTAAAATAATAATAATAACCCTATAATAATAAACCCCAGATCAAATAAAGCAAACAGATCAAAGGTATTTATGTACCGGTAATATTATAACTCATTTGAAATGTTAAGTCACAATTAGTAGAAAGTTGGTTTTACTGTTCAAGCTAAATAAATACATATTAATAAAAGTGCAGAACACACTCGCATATAATATTAATAATATACATTTTTTTTTGTAAAATTTAGCACAAAAAAAACTTTCAAATAAATGTTGTTCTTTTGAACTTTCTATTCATCAAACAATCCTGAGAAAAATACTACAATACGACAAAAATACGAAGCAGTACAACTGTTTTAACATTGATAATTAATAATAAATGTTTCTTGATCATCAAATCATCAAAGAATGAAGAGTGAATCATGTGACACTGAAGACTGGAGTAATGATGCTGAAACTCAGCTTTGATCCTCCCAGCTCAGTAAACAGTAACTGCTGCCATGATCATCAAATCCCCATCCACTGTTGGTCATGGGCTGACTCCATTTCCACTGAACATCCCACCGTTTGACCACTATGAAATGGACCGTTGCCCCATGATCCACATTTGGAGCTGGAAGTTAACACACCTCAACAAGCAATGATGTTTTAATTCAATCATGTGATGCAGTGAATGCTCTAACTGGCCGTAACCAACACACAACATACGGCCGCTGGCGTTATAATAAAACATAACTTCGCAATGTGAATGCAGCACTTCACTGCTTTTATTAATATTCTCAGCTGCCTTGCATTTTTTCATCTTGCATGAATGTCTGTAATTAACACACTGAAGCTGTCAGCCTGTCATGATCAAGTTACTGAACACTTTTCTCAAGCTAATTCGTCAATAGCAGGATTCATTTAGGAACAAAACACCACTACTGGTTTGTAAAGTGAATAATGCATATTTTAGACATACTGAATGGGTCAAAATAGGTGGAATGTGGGCACATTCCCAGTATTTTTTTCAATATATATTCTGTTCACTTAGGTTACTGAAAAAAGAGTTGGTTATTGTAAGGAATAAACTAAAGTGTGAACACCCACATTTTTTAAGTTCCCTCATTCAGTCCTAAAAGGATAGTTTGCACTTAAAAATCTTCAGAGTAAAAATGTTCCAATCATTCTAGAATGAATAATTGTTTCCAGATAGAGCTATTAAGTCATCTGCTGAAAACCTCTATTTGTTCATACAGCAAAATATACTGCAGAAAAAAATATTGCAATGACAGTTTCTTCCAATATTATGCAGCCCTATCTTAAACAGTTAGTATCTTTTTAACTATCTATTTTGTTCATGTCATTGTCTATATAATTCATACACTAAAATGTCTTTTAATTATACATGTTTTTTCAAGAGGTCACAATGATAAATATACCTAGAAAAGTAATACATCAAATATTCCAGACAGACAAGTGTTTCTCATTTGAAAGCCCTTATCTTAAACAGCACCATGCGACTGGAATTTTAAGTGGACAATTATCACAGTTGTCAAACAGTTGAGAGAAGGCAATTATGTAATAATTCACCTGGCCCGATTGAAAGCAGCCAGCGATCTGCTCTGAAACCCTGACAATGCTCGAGTCAAGGATCAAGTGAGGAAAGAGAAAATAAAAGCAGTTGTGGGTCATACAAATCTACCATTTATTAGTCTTGGAAGCACAATGGGTGAAAACAATCACTGTTAAACACAAGCTCTTTTCCTCCCATTCCAAAATTATAATTCACTCTCTAGTGGGCACTCAACCGCTGCGTCTGAGCACTCTTAAAACTGAGCGGCCGAGTGTTTCATGCTACACCTCCATCGATGGGCATCTTGCCAAGACTAAACGGGTAGTGGTGCGAGGTCTCTGCGCTTCAGTATCACTGCAGCGACTGGCGGAGCGGCACGCCTGATTGTTTGATGATAAAGCAGGCACTGGAAATTGTTTATGCCGGGAGACGGGTGACAATGGGTCATCTCTAATCTTTCCAATTGAAAAATCAATCTGCCAGTAACTGCGTTCGTGAGCCATACAGTGTCTTTTTATCCACGAAAAAGGGTGAATAGGAGGAAAGCAAGAAAAATTAGGACGCAAGGTTATGAAAGAAAACAGCAAAGAATGTAAACGCCCAGGAAGGAAGGAAGCAAATAAAGATACAAAGAATGGATGAATAACAAAATATGAAAGTTCCAATATAACATTAAAGAAAAACAGCAAGAAAGAATGATTAATGTAGGAAATGCATAAAAGAGAAAGGGAAAAAAGGAAGCAAGGAAGCATAGTAACGAAGAAAGAAAGAATAAGACGTATGGAAGGAAGGAAGGAAGAATAAAAGACAAAAAGAAAGTCTGAAGAAAAGGAAAGACGGGAAAAAAAGGATAGAAGGACTTTAAGAAGGATGGAAAGAGGAAAAGACAAAACAAAAACAGTAACAAAGGGTGAATAAGAGGAACAGGTTGGAAGCTTAAAATACAAATAAATAAGAAAAGCAAGAAAAAAGAAGGAAGGATAAGAGCAAAAGAAGGAAAGGGGAATAAGAGTAATGGAAGTAAGCAAATGAAAAACAGGAAGGAAAGAACCATAGACCGAAAAAGGGGCAAAAAAAGTGCAGATGAAACGTTTGCGCCTTTTAACGCTGTAAATGCTTATAGTCCGACGTCATGATCATCAATATCACAATGATCTGCAGAAGACCTAATGAGACGCATGAAATACCACGAAAACGCAATGGTGTTTATGACTAAATATTGTGACGATATATGGAAGCACACTGCAGTTGTTCTGTAAGACTTGTATTGATGTGAAGTCCTAGTGCCACATTGATCAAGCTGCACTAAAATAGAGGCATTAGCAGAAGTGTGATCAATGCACAGAGCTCTAATTCAAACATCAATAATTACACTCTTATGTGAGCTGCTATGATACAAAGTGCTGCACACTCAATTATCCAGCAAAACAAATGTGAAGTCAGAAGTGAATAATGGCTGCCTCATGAACACGGAGGCCATGACAATTCATTTTAATTGCGTTCTGTCAAGTTTACAAACTAATAAAGCTTTAAAAACACAAACACGTCAAAATATTAAAAAAGAAAAACAATTTGGGCACAATTTTTGCACATATATAGTCAAATCAGAGTTGACACCTTGTGCATGTTATCACGTCTGTCAAAAACTGTCGGTGGGAGCGCATCGAAATAAACCCACTCATGGGCATAAATCACGTCACTGCTTGCCGGCTAAGAAATAAACAAACATACTGTATACACACACACTAGTCCTTTTTTGGACAGCTACTCAACCATCCTGCCCATGATGGATGCAGAACTAGGGCTCGGTATCATTAAAACATTTTCAATACCGATACCGTATTTTCCGCACTATAAGGCGCACCGGATTATAAGGCGCACCTTCAATGAATGACCTATTTTAGAACATTTTTCATATAGCCTAGGGCGCACCGGATTATAAGGCGCATAAGATACTGCAGTCAAACGTTTGACTGGGTTTGCGTTATGCATCCACTAGATGTGCTAAAGGGAATGTCAACAAAACAGTCAGATAAAGTCAAACTTTACTAAGCGTTCTGACAACTCCGTTCACTCCCATGGTAACGTTGTTCAAACGTTAAAGGAGAACTCCGGTCAATTTTAACATTGAGCTCATTTTTTTGTAAATTTGGAGTGCTGTCAGTACAGATAACAACAACAAAAACCGGTGTTGCCTACACCGTGTTGTCCTCTTTTTAAAATTTGCACCCTGTTGACTTAAACGGGACAAGTTTTAAACCTGCTTTTAGCCTCTTAACAACCTTAATGTGTCATTACAAGTGCACAGCCATGTGAGTGAACACGGTGAATCTGACTGCAGTAAATGTGAAAGATATGAATAAAAATGATGTTTTAATTCAGCCAGCTCACATACCCGTATTTTCTTCCTGTTTTCGGTCGAAGTCCACAGTAGGCGATTGTCGAGTGCACGCGCGCGATCATTGGTAACTAAGCAACAGTGGAGATTCAGACTGTCAGCTGTCAGTTCATCCGAATCAGATGTTGAACACACGGATGAGGTTTGATCGCGCGGGCGAACTCGACAATCGACTACTGTGGACTTCGACCGAAAACAGGAAGTAAATACGGGTATGTGAGCTGGCTGAATAAAGAGATTATTCCTGCCTTCGTGAAAGCTCGGATCACAGTTGAGACTGATATATCAGCCCAGGCATCCACGATCCATTGGCAGATAGTGGTGTAAGTCGCCCGGCGCTGTCTCCCCGTCTTGGTGAACGTGTGTTCACCATCCATATATAAGGCGCTCCGGATTATAAGGCGCACTGTCGTTTTTTGAGAAAATTAAAGGCTTTTAAGTGCGCCTTATAGTGCGGAAAATACGGTAACTTGACTTCGATACCGTTGAAAAAAGACTTTTTTCGATAGCAATTTTATGAAATCTGTTTTAACAAGATTACATTAAAAAAAGTCAACAAACTGATGCCAATATTATTATTTTTTTTAAGGTAATATGTATAGACTCAATGACTCATATAGGCCACTGGGAGGAAGAATATATGCCTCACACTCAAACGCACAAGCTTGCCGCAAAGCACTGGCAAAAGTAGCCTAATGAATGTATCGGGGAAAAATAGAAAGGAGATATTTTAATTGTTTATCAAAAAACTAGAGTTTTCTGAGTCAGTGTTGACCACAAAAATTAAGTTGACGTTGCAGACACGCCATCTCCGCAGTATAGTAGTAAAGTATAGTGAAAAATGCACCTTTCATGTGGATTACATAATCCGACAGTATTTATTTTCAATTAGAATAGTTTTGTTATTTAAAGTAGACATTTCAAGCTTTCTATGCATCATGTCTGTGAGGCAAGTAGCCTATCCGCAGAGTTTCGGTTCATTTGTGACGCTCTCCAGTTCTTCTTGCAGTCGAAGACGGAACTTTCTACTCTTAAAGGTACTATATGTAAGAATTTTGTAATAAAATATCCAAAAATCACTTGCACAGTGTGATATATTTCCTGCAGTTGTGTACTTACAATATCCCAAAAGTCTCCAAAGATTTTTTATTTCAGAGAAATTCCAATTTTAAATAAGTGGCCGCCCCGGAAAAAAAATGTCGCCTGTCAATGACGCAATATCCGCGCTCTCCTCGGTTTCCGTTCATACTGCCATAGCCATGACGTAACCATGGCGACGGACGTGGACGTGCGTAGTGCGTAACGTTTAGCGGCCCGCAGTTCTTGTTTCTTTCAAACAGACCATGGCAAGCAGACTTTGGGACAAACAAGGAGAACTAAAATGAGGATCAATATCAGCGTGGCGTTTTTGAGATGTCGGGAGCTCCACGTCCGCGACTAACTTGGACTTGACAGAGCTTCACAGCTTTATTAGACAGGTGAGCAAATGTACATAAAACAAATCAATGTTATATAACATTAGCTCAACATGATGAAATGTTAGAATATGGTCAGTATGTTATTCTAATGTTGATCTAGCTTACTGCTAGTTTAGTATAGCAAACAAACTAACACGTAGTATAACATTATAACTTTCAACACACATTTAAATGCCGTTTAGTGTGATAGTGTAACTGTTAGACCAAGTGAAGCAGCGCTGCGTTACCTCACAAGTTTAATTCGTCTAATAAACTGACCTGTGTGAGTAATCCAGCGGGTTCGGTAGAATTAAATGTCCTTATTCCTTTATATCCGCGGGACTCGCGTGTGATATCTGTCTCTTTAGCAATCGCGACCTGCTTCATACCACTGTAATGTTAAAAAGCATGAATGTTTGCACTCATCCATAAACATTATTAGATCCATCAGCTTGACAGCAAGTCCCATCATTCAGCTCATCACTGCGTCATCAACCTACGCCTTTGTTATTGTTGGAAACTGCGCCCTCTTGTGGCGAAAAAAACCTACATATTGTGCCTTTAAGTTTATTCCGCGCATTGTCAAATGCTTCATCAGATTTGTCATGTTGCCGGTGTTGGCAGCAATTATCTTGTCGCAAATATTGCATTGCGCGCTGTTGGCATCGAGCCTGGTCAAATGTAGCCACACTTTTTATCTTTCACACATATTTTACATCTATGGAGGTTGGGACGCTTACACGTGTGTGGTGTGAGCCACGTCTCTGGAGCGTAACTGGCACAAACTAGAGTTTTTCCTTTGATCAATCGCCACAGCCAATCATGCTGCATGCTTATTGGCTCACTGATGTTGACGAGATTATCCCCTTAGATTTAAAAATTTGGTACCGAACGACAAGACATTTTTTGATACTCGATGGTATCGAGGCAATTTAATCAGTGCCTCAAAAGTTTCGAACACGACACCGAGCCATATGCAGAACAACAGACTATGAAATCCTATATTGTTTCCAAATAAAGTTGATAATGAATAAGCTCTGAAGGTATGAAAGCAATCCCAAGAACTCCGGCAGTCTACACAAAACAAGTCTATATATTTCTCACAATGAGGAGTGTTATTCCTGCGTCTAAATCGGTCTAACTCCACATATGTGCGATGAGCTAAGCGGGATCGTCAGTAAAGAGGAGCGTGTGGTGATGCTGGAAAGTGAAATTCAATTAGCGCTCTCAGACAACGTCTCCCACACAGCGCTCCACTTTGAATACTGGAGAAAAGGTCGCTTTCCAGATGAGAATAGCTCTACTGCGGGATACATGTCAAGCAGACGGTGTCTGTGCTATAAATTTTAATTGATAAAGGCCAATGTAATCTACAGACGCCTACTTAAGCTAGGACACTGGATATCATATAAACGGCATCTTTTGCCTTTGAGCCATAAAGCTCCGACTCACTACAAGGCACGCATACTAGAGTCCCCTGATTGGTTTATTGCTCATGACAGCTTTTTCAGGACAAACTTGTTTCTTGTCAGATAATGTTCTTCCTGAAAAAGGCTAACGCCCTCCTGAACATGTTGTGGCAGACCTTTGTAAAAACAACAAAAACTTTCAGCATTTCAATTTCCAAAGAATGGAGTTTTTACTATCTGAATGCCAATTGACAAACCAGTCTGACTGCAAGTCACTTAAAAGAGCATCGGGGAGAATCTGCTGGCCAAACCCTAATTTTCTCTTGTCAGCAGCTGTAAAGGTCAGGGATGCCATTATTATGAAGTACCAGTGCCCTTTAGCTATCAGGAAATGCTGTTCCATTAGCATTACTTAACATGCTTTACAGAGGAATTTAAAAGGATTTGCCACAAAATGTCGCAATGAAATAATTCAGCAGCAAATTAATTAACATCTAAATTATATCCCACAAAAAGGCTGTAGGCACTAAGCAGTTTTTAGTTGATTGTCCTTATTGCTTATAATCTGGCCTTTTGCTTTTTTGCTCTTCTCCCACCACAACACATCAGGAAAAGTGCTCTGCTAAAACATGTAGTGTGTGTGTACGTATACACATGTACGAATTCATACACATAGAATGTGCGTGTATGTATTCATATACACACACACACACACACTATATATGTTTTAGCACTAGCAGAGCACTTTTCCTGTTGTGTTGTGGGAGAGGAACGTTAGTTCTCAAAAACATGAACACGATGAAAAGGACATGTGGCTTTGCATGGTTAAACGACGTACAGCTATTATCACTTAGGGTGTACTCACTTTTGTTGCCAGCTATTTTGACAATAATGGCTGTATGTTGAGTTATTTTCAGAGGACAGTAAATGATATACAGCAGCACAGTGACTACTCTAAAATCTATCCGAGTTTCATTTCTATAGTATTGAGAAGATATACTAAAATGTTTACTGAAATGTGAGGGGTGTACTCCACAACACACACATAAATATATTTTATTTTATGTAATTGGGATGAAATCTGCTTAAGTGTTACGGAAATCATGTCTCAATGCAAAAGAAAAAAAAAACGTAAGTGTCCTAAAAATAAGATTAGGCTAATTTCCTTTAATCAAAATAGAATTTCTTTCTTTAGATTTTTTTGATCTGAACACGTTCTTGACAGGTTTTGATTTCATGAGATTCCGCCATTAGCACAAAATATGGATTCAAAAACAAAGACTAGTAAACATGACTGCCAACCAAGATTTTGGACACACTACAACAGTCTTGCAGAGAACACAAGCACATACTCATTTTCGGCCAATATGTTTCTCCCTTTTCAGAATTTTAATGCGTTTATATATTTGACTGAACAGATCCCTTTCTGTGTTCATTCAAATGACCGTGAAAATCCATAAAGACTTTAGCACATCAGTGTGAACAGAGTGACTGACTGCAGAGAGCCCTAATTAACAGTGCCAGCCTTAGACGTCCAGATGTTCTCCTCAGAGAGCTGACGACTGCATCTGAACACACAGAGAGGGATCAGCAGCACAAGGATAAAGAGTGAGACTCAAGATGAAAAACAGAGTAAGGCCTAAAAATACTCCAAGCCAACGCATCAACAAAATTGCTTCTGGCTTTGGAAGCTCACTTTTGTGTTAGTGTTCCTTAATGTGTCAGACAACAATTTGTAACGCGAACGTGTTGCATTCTCTTAATGGTGCGTCACAATTTTGGTAAGCAAAATTATTTGACCCGAAAAAGCTAAAAAAAAAAGAAGAAGAAAAAAAAAAGTTTGGCTAAATTGTTTTGGAGAGCCAAAATCATAGGCCGAAACAGTGCCGTTTAATTAGATGACTTGTTTTAACTATGTTGACATCCATTTCATGCACACAACATGGATAAGCTGCAAATGGTGAACATGTCAGCTGTGTGGATGCAATCTATCTAGGCATGTGCCGGTATCAAATTTTCATGCTGCGATTAATTGATTGAGCTTTTATCACGGTATACGGTATTATCACGATATTTTTATTGCACAAGAGAAACAGATGGATTGGGGGTATCTAAAAAAAACTTGCATCACAATGTATTTGTGATTGTCAAAACATTAATTTTATTTTTTAGTGACAACATGGTACAATGTTTACATGGTACAGTTACTGAGGCTACTGTTTGTATTATTGCTTAACACAATTTTCACGATTTCAATTAAATTCTTGGATTTAATTTCAATCTTGATTCAATATTGACTCATTTGGATAAATATTAGGTAGGCTACAGTAGATAGCCTGCATTTAAATTTTTCTCAAGAAAAAATATCTCACATAATGCTGTAAACATACAGAGAGAAATTAAATATAATGCATACAATATAAATATAATAATAATATAAATATAAAAATGTAATATGCCGTAATTTTCATTATAATAACAATTATATAATGACAAGTAAACATATAATAAAATATGTAATATAGTGCACATATTTAGCAAAATACTCCTCTCTATAGCTATTTTCTTAGTCAACTAACATTAAATGGCTTTCCTGAGGTAAATGTAACGTTCTGTGACATAATTGTTCTCCTGCAGTGTTATTGACCTCTTTCCGTGGTTGAAAAACACTGATTGATCGAAAGTACGTACCTTTCGGTGGGTTGTACTGTATCTTTAATAAAAAGTAACAGATGATCTGTTTACTTGAACTGAGGCGCGCGATCTGTCACGTCACATTTACAAGCAGCAAAACAGTATTTATTGTCTGAATTTCGTTATAAAATGGACAGAACCTGAGAGCTGATGTTTTTTTCATATCAAAAGTAACCTGCTCTGTCTAGTCTGTCGGTGTCAGTGTCCTCTTTGCTCCGCGATTTTTCTCTGCGTGAGAAAATGGATGTGTGGCGCGAGACCGTGTGAAAGTGTCAATTGCGTGAGTGTCTCTCAAGCTGAATGCGTGAGAGTTGGCAGCCATGCGGGGGATAAATAGTCGGCAGCGTTCCTCCTTCCGCCGTGCTTCTTCTCCACGTGAGGATTGTTTACATTAGACTAGAGTGCGCACTGCATGCACACAGTGCTTATACATGTGATGTGGGGATTGTTTACATCAAAGTGCGCACGTGTTTTGCGCAGCATACGCATTGTTTTTTAAGCGGTTGATGGAAAATAAGCTGATGCGCGTTCTAAAAATCTAAATTCGGATCTATTATTTTTCACGGTATTTCGAAGTCCCCGCGATAACAATATCGTGCATATTCATTACCGCGATTTATCGCATTACCGAATACCGGCACATGTCTAAATCTATCATGAACAAAAATGAGTAGAATATTGGCATGTAAAATTTGTTCGGCTGAAATAATTGAGAAGCCAAGAAGGACGTTGGAGGTAGGGCTGTAGCGATAACACTAATCTCACGATACGATAAACGATATTCAGCTCACAATACGATATATATCACGATATTCAGCCAACGATACGATTCGATATAATTCGATACACTTACATCATTTTCTGAAAGATTTAAAGGGGACAGAGTGATTTTGGTGACATCTTGTGAGTGTTTAATTTACTTGGATTGAATTAATTGAACTGAAAACTAAAAACATCAATTACACAATATAGGCTATGTCTCTGACTGGACAGAGCTATAGCTTGCAAATGCTGGACAAAATGAATCAAAGATGTGTTAAGAAAATTAGTTCCATTTATTGAAACAGTGCAAACTGTAGCTTACAAGCCTTTGAAAAGTAAAT
This sequence comes from Rhinichthys klamathensis goyatoka, assembly GCF_029890125.1. Taxonomy (NCBI): domain Eukaryota; kingdom Metazoa; phylum Chordata; class Actinopteri; order Cypriniformes; family Leuciscidae; genus Rhinichthys; species Rhinichthys klamathensis. The sequence goes on from NW_026606643.1 coordinate 3,896,864, forward strand.
AAAGTGCAGTATTGCAATTAACAATGGAGAGTTAAAAAGTTGAGAAAAAAGGTTTTATAAAAAGATAAACTTCACATATTTCAGCCTTTAAATCATTTTTATAAAAATAATGAGTCAAAAAAGATAAATTACGGACATTTACAATGCACATTAGCTTTTTTTTTTATTAATAGTAAAATTAGGTCCGATTTTCCAGTGGCGTCTGTCGTTGCTAAGCAACCATGAACTGCGCTCTCCACAACGACAAAGAAGTTTTAGTAGTTAATCGATTTCCACTACCGAAAAACGCTTTCTGTAGCTCTGCTACAAGATTTATCTACGGAGAAGAGAAAAACACCCGTAGTGTTTGGGTGCACCCCCATCCTTCATGTTGACCGAGCTTTCAATGTTGTTACGGAAAGGGTGAAGCTGATGGTTGGTTCTTGTCACATGAACTGCGGTGCGCTTGCGCCATTCTGAAAAGTTGAGGTGTTTTCATCTCGCTGCGCCTGGGAAAAATTAGCGCGTCGCTTCAATTATGAGCGCGCGCGCTTGCCACGCGTCTATATTTGAAATAACGAACTTGAGCGCGCAAAAGACACGAATGTGAACGGCCCCTTGACGAGCTAAGTTAAACATGGGGGATTTGAATGGGACTTGTGTATCGATACTCGCGGCTTAAAAATCGATACTTTCTTGGGGAAAAAAATATCTATTTATATCGCAGAATCGATAAAATTGCTCAGCTCTAGTTGGAGGTTTTCCCTCTTTTCCACCTCGCTTTTAGATCGCTTAGGAATGCCCATGCAGCCTTACGTATTTTACTTTCGTGTTCGAGTTAGCATTTTGAAATCAATAAGGGGGCGGCAATTTCGCTTTGAAACCAAATCTTCCGCCATTGTCTTGTCAGTCAGCTCGCCTCACTCTTCTTGTCAGTCAGCTCGCTTACTCTCGTCACGTAATATCTGACTCCTGCTGCGACTCTCGTTCAGCTCATGCTTAAATGAACAGACGAGTTCAGTTTTTAATTTAAGTGAACTAAATGATTTTTATTACTATAATTTATTACTAAAATCAAAACTACGTTGGGGGGCGGTGCCGCCGTGGACAAGAGATGTAGAACACAGTATCACACCGGAAACACCGACTATATCAGCAAGCCTAGTGCATCATAACATTCTCAGTTATGCCACAAAGGGTGCTATAGTATATTAGCATAAACCATCTTCTATGGTCAGTTTTCTGTCCCGTCACTTAAGGCCTGTTCACAACAAGAATCAGTGTTTCCCCTACCATTGTTTTGAGGGGGCGGCCCGCCCCCCCAAAACGACCCCCCGCCCCCCCTAAATTGCTGACGAAATCCAGTCATAAAAAAGAAATTTACTGTATAACGCGGAATTTCATGGAATTTGTCAATCTTTTGAGGAATAAATAGAAAGCAGTTCAGTATACACTTGAAATCAAATCGCGATGTAGACAAGTGTGTGTGGATATTAAACCACAAAGACAATTTAAATACGAATCCTGCTTGTTCTGTGTGAATGAATGGTGCAGCCGACGCGCAGTTTCATTTACCACACACACACACACACACACACACTGAAGCACGTGTGACGCTTGCGCTGTTTTTTTGCCTATATGAAGACACAAATGCATAAACTTCCTCTCCAGGCTCTAGATCCACTCCGAAAGTCACTTCGTGATCATTTAACCGCTTCATTTGAGAAAAACTATCATTATGACATAAACACACAAACTCAAAAGGTCTTCACGGCAACCCGTCAAAATAAAAGTTCGGTTTAACTTGACAGAAATATATTACCGTTGTACAGTAGAATTTAGATATGTCCCAATATAATAATACTAACACTAATCCAAATAAATTATCATCAAAACTGAATTTAAGGAATAATCCATGTTTTAATTTTAACAGTAAAGCTTTTTTTAAACAAAAAGTTTATTTAATTTCATATGATTAAAATTGATGATAAATGATAAAATTTGTGTTTTATGTCTTCATTTTATTACCAGAAAAAACACAACACAGAATTAGTGTGAATTTTTTTTTCATATTTTTACAAAAAATGTTGTATACGTTTAATGATTCATAATACACTATTTCAATTAATTAGACATGCTTTTTGATTGCTAAAAAATTTACACAACGTATCCGTAACACGCCCGCTCCGCAACACTAGCAGCCCCCCCCCCCCCTGAAAAAAAATCCTAGGGGAAACACTGAGAATGATAACTATAACAATAACTACATTAGCGTCCACACCAGTGGATGATATTGTTCTTTTTTAAAGTTTAATATCTTAAAGCAGGATGGATTCTGATTGACACTGATTATAGTTGTGGTGTTGACTCTGCTATTCTTTTACCTTTAGATTTTTAGTTATAGTTATCATTCTTAGTGAATGGGCCTGCAATGAAGGAACTGAGCAAGTTAGTTAAGGTTGATATACTTCAGCTAGCTATGTGACTACCACCCCCTTGAATGCGAAGAAGAAAGAAAAAACCTGAACCAAAAAATAAAACTCCCCTTTTATGTTTTATAAACCACATTTTCTGTTCTAAATATAACAGAGACTCAGCCGTTCAAGCAAGGATTGAGACAGGTCTAGTCACACATGCACCTGCAAGCTCATTCTGGTTCGCCTACGAAAGGTCGGAGTCGTGCCGCTGGCCTCTGCTGTGAAAAGCTCGCTAACTCACGAATGATGAAACCATTCTCTTCTGCCATTCAACAAATACAGCTTCTCACCAGGATCCAAACGCCTTCCATGAGACCAGACGCGTCCTGCAGAGATCTCGCACAAGAGCCTTCCAGCCCGGCTTGAGCAATAAGGCAGTGCTCTAACTGCCAAAGCTGGATTGTTAGCCCAGACTCCCGCAGACAAAGCTATTATAGCAAAGAGCCAGATCCCTTCCTTCCCGAGAGGAAAATAATCCTCAACAGTAGGTTTTATCAGACAGATCAGGACTTTTGACCCTAACTCAGCCACAACACTGTTCGAGTATAGTAATGCTGGTTACTGAAGCTAGCAATTTGGTGAAGTGCGCCAAAAGGGTCGAAGTGTTTAACTGTAGCTGCTCTGAAGATAGTTTTCACATGAAAACAGCCCAGAGATTATCCGGCTCAGGCGTCTCAAATAGAACCTCTTATCTTGCCAAACGATTTAAGTGCCTTTGACTTCTAGTAAGGCGGGCATGCATTCATTCATGATTTTTCACTGGGAAAATAGGAGGGATGACCAATGTGATCAAAATCATATATTACAGATGTATAATTTTCATGGTACATAAAAACCACAGTATATTTAATGGTATATTTTATCCTAGAGAAACAACCAAACATTTTATGCATTACATTAAAATGTCTAATTTTTTTTATTTTTTTATATGAAAATACTTGACAAGAATGAAAAGGTAAGACTTTACACTAAGGTTCCATTTTGTCAGTTTATTAGTTTTATCAGTTAACAAATAACCAATTGCTCAGTGACACTAGCTGAATGAACTTCCTCGTCTGTAGGACAACACAAAGCTTAACTTCACATCCACTTCTCGTTAGTGTGAGAGTTCGAACAAGCTACTCAAGTCAGGCCTGAACAGGAACTGAAATCGATAGACAGACACCCAGTCTGAACGGGTCAAGCTTTCCCCTCACAAAGAGTTCTCTGTCCACAGTTTAAAAACATGGCCGCCTGCTCAATACAGAGCTCATTCCAGCTTCAACCATCCATAAAACAAGCCAACACTCAACGTCCGGGTGTCATTTGCCCAAGAGCCAAAATATTTACCTTCGCATGTTCTCTCATCCTGCATTGAGCGCCAAAGAAATCATACACTGGTTTAACACACATCCAAGTCAGGCAAATAAAAGGGGCAAAGATTATGGGTATTATGTGAGGGCTTTGACTCGATTATTGAAATAAAGACAAATTACTAAATTAAAGTGTGATGTAATAGCCACTAGGTAGGGTTTCTACCATAGAGATTACAGCAGTTAATCTAGTCATGAAGGACAGCTGTGATGTTGAGTTTTTCACCCGGTGATTAGATTTATAATAGATGTCCATTGCTCAAAGAATGCAAGAGTTAGGGACAAAACAGGAGAGAAAGGGAGGAGAAAAGCCCCTCTTCCGTTCATCACTCTTTACACAATCTGGGCCAAGCCCAATCATTTTACTGCTGCAGTTACCATGGAGACTGGCTCCCTCCCACTCCTAGGTGTTAAGAGACATTGCGATCGGAGGCCAAGCCTGACGCGCAGTGCAGTTTGTGTTGTCACCTCACTTGTTTTTAACGCAGCTGTTGTCTCTTAACCGCTCTACCGCCACAACAGGAAACAGCTGCAAACTCGCTAATAAGCAGAGGTTGAGTCGGTCAATGACACCTTATTCTATCAAAAGATGAGAAGCTGAGCTCATCTCGAGGTGTACGGAGTGTGACAGATAGTGGGAATGGAAGTCTCTTTCGTGGGTCCTCGACTTAAGGGACAAACTTGACCACTGTACAAACGCTTGTAACTTTGAAAGCTATACCATTTTAAAAATGTAAAATAGTTGGTCGAAACTACCCAGCTGAAAAACTTAGTGCCAATACAAGTTTTGAACAAAACATAGTTACTATATTGTGGCTATTTAAATGAGCAATACCTTGATAAATATCATCATCTGATCAGCTGTTTTGTTAGTAACTTGTATTGTTGCTAACTGCTTTTTTTTTTTGTAAAAACTTCTTGTAAAGTTGTTTTGCACTTCTTGTAAAGTTTGCAATTTCTTTAAATATAGCCTATCTGTTACAGTTTAATGACATCACATTTGAGATCCTCACTGTTTCTGTGACAAATAAATTCTGCTGTTATTTTCACAATAAAGGAGATATTTGACAAAAACGCAATAAGTAATAATTATAATCACCTTAATTTATTTTTAAAACCCTGTCAGACATCAGAGTTTAACTATATATTTCACAACAAAAAAATTCAGGAACTAATGTCTTTTTATTTATAATTGTTCAACTGCACAAACGGTTCAACTGAACGGTCACTAAAATGAATCGATTTCCCAACTCACTAATGTAGGAGTAATGCTATATGTTCATACTTGATGGGGAAATTTTATAGAAAAACTACACTATTATGAAAATTGATGAGCTAGTCACACAGTAGTTAAGTTAGTAGCAACCCTCTACAACCCTCTGCAGGAGTAAATCACCTGCATATGCGACCAAATTTCACGAGGCGACAAAAAAAGTCTCCAACTAGCCAATGGCTAGTAAATTGTACAATTACTGTCGCCTGTAATTGAGTTAGAGGCAAGAAATAAGTTTAGCGCAGATACAGTTTCATTGCCTGCTAAGCTTTATGCACCGTCGCTTGGCTGAGAGCGCCCTCTGATGCTTTCTCTCTCACACACACACACACACACACAGAGAGAGAAAGAGATAGCACATGCAGGGCTCGTGGACTGAACGGTCAGTCACTGACCCGATCGGACCAGTGCTGCATCGTCATGAAAGTGTTTCATTTGCAAGCATTTTCAAGCCTTTGCCAATTTGAACATTGAAGCGCAAGACAACGATTTATTTTCTTTCTTTTTATTTGCTTGATCTGACAATTTCACACAAAATGTCAATTGTCAAATGCCCGTCTTGGCGAGTATCCTAATAAACATATTTGGTTATGTGATTGAGTGATACAGTTGAGAAATAAAACGTGTACAGTATCATTATATTGGATCCGTGCATTGTCTTAAAGTGACAGCAGCCTAATATACCTGCTGCTGCCGCCTGTGTTTTTAATGTTAATCAAACAACAGACTCAATGCAAAAAAACTGAACAAAAACAAAAATTCACTCAATGCTCTTGACTGAATAACTTTTGTAACTTTAATAAGGATTCATTCATTTACAGTGAAGACTATGCAGGGCTATTTTACATTTGATTACTTTATTAAAATTCTGTAGATCTAAAAACCTGAAAAGCACTGTTTATTTAATTTGCATCTTTGTTCTATTGTGTTTGTGCTTTTGCTTGTAGTTTGATAATTTGTTTCTTTTTATTAGACTGTTTACTTTAATAGTGATTGAAATTTATATTTCATATTTGTATTTAAAGCTGCAGACCGCAGTTTTTCTTCTTTGTCGTCATCTCAGTTCGAAATCTGCAATTGCAGTTATTCGCGGAATTATCAACTTTACGTGAGTTATAGTTCGACGCGGCACAGCGCGGATGAACACAATGTTTGAGGAGAGTGTGCAGCTGTCAGTCGCCGCGCCAGTGTGATACTGGCATTCAGAATCACAGATTATTCTTTTTGGAAGTATGACCAACATAATAATTTTCACCGGAAAATGTAATCTGAACAAGTAAGAAACATCCACTTTTGTTCTGGTTCTGACATCGCAGTAAAATCGCGCTGATTAAATCTAACAATCGCTTATCATATCACGCAAAACAGTGCAAATTATACTTTGTTCTCAAATTGTTAATGTTAACAACGTCAGCATTGCGTGACTACATGTAATGTCCTTCCGATATGCATCCTTGTTTTCGCATCGGTCCGCTTGCAGTCTTTTTTTTCTGTAGCCACTCTGAAGTCCGAACGAAGTCTTTTGCATTTTACAGCGGGTGAATTTCTAGTTGTCACTGGTGATTGTCGTTTGAACCTTTCTGGATCCGCCATCAAATTGATAAGTTTAATTATATCAAGTGCTGTGAGAAAAGGCTAAAATCTCCACCTCCAACATCCTAGCCAAGACTCTTCTTTATGTGTACAGATGTGTCGTAATGACACAAAGACATGCTCGAATCTCCCGCGGAAATCCACCAGTACCACTGGAGTTAAAAACATTATTACAAGCTTACCGCTTTGAATCGAGCTAAGGCAAGCAGAGAGTTTTGAACACTGGCTGGTTATGTATTTTCTCAAATAATTTTTAACCCCCAAAAAAAAGCTACGGACTGCAGCTTTAATATTATATTTATCCAGAAATTTTTCATTTGAATTGTTCTTGTATTTCATGTAAAAAGTCTGGAGGGTAAAATAAACATTTTACTAGCCAATGGCGACTCGAGCTACAGTTTGTCCGTAGAGGGTTGAGTAGCATCACTACGCTATGAAATTTGCTTGCCTAAGGTGAGAAAGTGAGAGCAACTGTCTCTCTAACGGATAACATTTGCAAGTTTCTGCGATTCTGGTACTTGACACCGGCATTACCAGCAGAAAGCACGGAGATACCTAAAGCCTCTAATCAGCTTAACATAGGCTTATAATCAGTGAGGTCTCTGTGTCCTAAACCGCCTGCTGAGATGCTTCCGAGGCCCGTACATGACCGGAGGCCTCAAAGGCTGTGTGCATCATACAATTCTCATTTCTGTGCCGCAGACTAGTTTTGACCAATCAATTTAGGCCACCAGCACTACACATTTTGGCAGGGTATTCAAGTTAACACAGTCAGTAATGTCTTAAGTAAATGTAAACCGCTAGGAAAAAATATAAAAATCGAACGCGTGTCAAAATATCGGATCTAAACATTAGGCCTTCCAGTGCAAATGCAGCCCCTGTGACCTCTCTGTGAAAGAGGAGGCGAGGAATAACGATCGAGGTTTGCATCAGTTCAGACTTGGATCTCCAGAGACTGCACCATCCTCTACAAATATTGCTGAGAGAGCATCCGCTGACAAAGACAATTTTTGTGCGCATGCGACTGTGTGTGCAAGCTTACGTATGCGCGTGAGCTTATTGTCAGTACAATTGATCAGTTACAGTGCAATCTGGGATCGTCACGTGGAGCCACGTTGCAGGATGGCTGACAAAATACCAACAATTTAAAGTAGCATTTGACTCCCATCTTCCTCACAGTGAAGGATTTTTTTTCTTTTTTTTTTTTCTTTTTTTTTAAGGAAATCAACTACTCCTTCCATTCCCCCTTCGCCACCACCTCATTAAATTTGGTGCAAAATAGACAGTGACAAAGGAACAAGAAAGAGAGGAAAAGGTAAAAGCAAACACATGGTGAGGCCTGCCATTGTTTTATTCTTCTAATACGTAAAAAATTACTCCAACCGAAAGGCAAAGTGGGTCAGAGAATTCCCCAGGTACTGCAGAGAGGCAGCCAGTCGTTTCACAGCAGAAACAGAGCTTAGCCCATCCCAGCTCGAGGCTCTCAGACCTGGACAGCCATACGAGTATATGAGGACATATTACACACCGGTCATTCATAAAGGCTTTGTTCGAGTGCATATTACTGTTGAAGGGGGCATATATTGGAAAACAGGTACTTCTTTGCACAGTCTACTATAATACTAGGCCTATATATTCTACGGTTCTCAAAATGCAAAGCATCCTACCCAGTCCATCAAGGCCATTTACAGTAACTGTGACGTAGGTACATTGTACTCACTCAAATAAGTACGAAGTAATATTAATTAACTACATGTACTTATTATAGTGTTACAGGTAGGGTTTGGTTTAGGGTTAGTTGTAATTATGCATAATTTACCGTTATTAATATAGTGATGTATGTCACCTTAAAATAAAGTGTTACCAAAAGTAAATACCTATGCCACAGTCCATTATGATGACCAACATGTGAGTTATCCTTGGTACATGGAGGTTAGATGATCATTAGAGGTCAGTTACAAACAGAAGACAAAGATAAAGTATAGGGAAACATCCTGAACCGAAACTAACTTGGCCAACTTAAAATGAGCTAATTCAACAATTCTTGACATTTTTTGTCCCAACTTAAATTGTGTCCCCACTTAAATAATTATGCAAAATTGTGTGAAATCCACTTAAATATGCAAAATAGAAATTCTTAAACCATTTGTAATGAGACTACATGAATCATTTTTGTTGGCATTTGTTGGGATTTCTAGTTCCCAGCATGCTTTAGGACTGGATGGAGAGAGTAAATGTTGAAATTAAGTGATATTTTGTGTGTTTTTCAGAAGGATGAAAAGGGGGGAAACTGAGGACCGGTTTCAGAGACAGGGCTTAGATTAAGCCAGGATTAGACCTTAGTTCAAATAGGATATTGAAGTAGCTTTTATAACACTGCCTTAGAAAAAACACACTGGTGAGCATATTGAGACAAAACAATGACACTAACATATTTTAAGATATGTCAGTGCAAGTTGCTTTTAGTTTTAGTTCAGACAGCTCAAACACGCATAATAGTTTGGGACTAGCTTAAGCCTCGTCTCTGAAACCAGCCATTAGTGTTTAATGTTCTGTTGGGATTTAGAACCGTTTTTGTTATATGGTTATTTTGGGGGTTACCATTGTGCTGAAGAGTGTTCTTATATCCTCAACCCAAGCACAAACGGCTATACTGTTTGTTGCTTTAATCAATAAGCCATTATTGTGCAAATCCCATCTTAACTTTTTTTTAGCATGTTAGTATGGCTCTTGCTAACTAGTAGTGAACAAAGATTTCAGTTCGTTGACATTTAATTTTATTGGCTCAATTCAACCCAGTTAAATTGAATGAGTTAAATTTACATGGCAATTTCATATTTAAAAAAAGTAATATCTTGAACATTTATCCACAACTGAATCAAGTTTAGCCAAAGACTTAATATACTGTATGTACACTAACATGTAACCACATATTCAAGATTCGGGGGACTAATTTAAGATTCAACCATTGAAAAGTCCATATTGGTCAACGACTAATCTGAATGTTCAGGGGGAGGATGTCCCTGTAAAATCCTCTGCCAACCAAGGCCCAAAAGAATGGCTAACATGCGCATTTACCCTCTTAAATCAATTACAGGTGCAATAACAGAGCCGCGGTTTATATTGGCATTGCTGTTCACGTCCAACATGTTTGTTTATTTCCCTGAGAGTGACAGCCAGTTGAAGACTGCTCTGCTCTGTAAATAGACAAGAGACTGGGAGCAGGTCAAAATTAGCAGCAGCTGACAAGCTATCTGTGACGCAATCAGGGTTCGACCTGAAAAAAACGAAGGGCTGAAGCCAGGTTTACTGCTCTACATACAGTAAGCCACCAGATGATTTACCATGCTAGCAAAGCTAACCCGGCTACTGCTGCCCACGTTAAGCCTGATCAGTGAATACTAATCAGAAGAGACTTAAAAGTAATCCAGCCAGGATATAACACATCCACCGCACAGATTAAAGGGTGTCCCCGTGGGGTCAGTCAGGGTCAGAGTGTCTTATGCATATAGGAGTGTGCAAACATACACAATGGAAAAAAATTACAAAAGGAACAATTCTAGCAGCACTGCAAAAAATTTGGTATAAAAAACCTCCAGTAAATAGTTATTCTCTGTGTAAAGATATAATCTAGCCCAGACAACACAGTGATCATTAGATCCCTGTTGTTAGGGAGCACCCCAGAGTCTTATGGGAAAGAGACATTCTGGTCTCCAGAGAGAGAGAGGAAGGCATGACTTGCCAATTCAGCCAAGATTTACAGTGCAACTGTAGTATTGAGGAGGCTGAGAAAGAGACACAGCTGTATCAATACATGGGGCTCAGCAAATAGAAGGACTAAAGGCTCGTACACACCGGGACGAATATCGACGCGCGTTATTCGGCAGCGTTTTTCAACGCGTTTTTTGTGTACACATTCAAGTGATTTTCGCTGACGATGAGCCGAGTGAACAAATTCATTCCCTGACATTAGTTGGCGCCCATTTGCTCTGCAATACCACTCCATAACATTCTCTTTTATCAAGATTTTTGTAGTCGCTGTCGGGTTTGTCATATAGTTCTTTATGTTCCGACAGCAACAGCAGCTCTACCTTCATCTTGCCTTGCATCTTCCTCGTCTTATTTCTTCCCGGCAATGTAGACGCTACTTGGCGTATATCTCCTTCGCCGTTACGTATGTGTGCTCGGTAGGGTTGCCGCGGTGAGGAAAATTTCCCACCGGTTAATCGACGTGTCACAACACCGGTAATCCCGGTGTCACCGTGGGGGGCGGGGCGGGGGGGTTAAATAGCTTTTAAATGCGTGCGCGTTATACTTTCACTTTCGAAATAAGCGTCAATTGGCAATTCAGCGTCAATTGCTTGAATGGAGAGAAAAACAACAACTCGGCTCGCTGATAATAAAACTTTTATTTATAGACAGAACTTTTATTAGCATAACGAACGAATAAAAATAACCCCATGCATAGGCTGAAAATCGTCAAACTGTGGGCCCAAACAAATAAGAACCATAAAACGTTTATTAACGAATAAGAAAATAAAACAGGCCTAAATAAATTACACATTCCGCCATTATCTTGCTTTTCTGTAATTTGACTCGTTCTCATCTCCACACGTGCTAAATGGAATCCTGATGCTTGCTGATCTGTGACGTGACTGGCTCTTGGCACGCACTGCGCAGTTCAGTTTTTAATTATAATGTATGCTCTCTTCTGAACTAAATAATTGATAATTATTATTTTTAATTAATTCAAATAAATATTTTAGCAAAAACGAATACTTTAAAAAAGTCAAGACGTCGCGGTGTCACGGTGGGAAAGTGATGTCACCGGTGATGGGGCTTAAAACCGGTAACACCGTCAACACCGTCTATCGCGGCAAGCCTAGTGCTCGGCAAGACCGTTTTGTGTTTGAGCGCCCCCAGGTTGTGTTTTACTGTAACTTCAGAAGCTCCAGACACGTGAGCAAAAGTGCCAATCTCATTGGTCGGATAGTTTTTGACTCGGCGCGTCAAACTAAAAAACCGAACCCGAGGCGTTTTTTTTAAAAAATGACGCTTTTACGCGTGGCGTTTTTCGTGTCGGTGTGCACACTCACATTGGCGCCCTTTGTTTAGTCACGGGGCATTAAACGTCGGCGAATATCGCGCGCGAAATTCGTCCCGGTGTGAACAGGCCTTAAGGGTGCTACCCTGAGTCCTTTCAACGCTCTAAGGTACGCTCACACGGACTGCGAGTGTGAGGTTACAGAGTCACTAGGTGTGTTCGACTTCATGTGGCGCTGCGCAGACCGATCGACTTGAACACGAGACAGTGCTGACGCCACGTCACTGAAAGTACAGCGAGAATGATTCGACAGCGGCTGGCTGCACTGATGACAGCACAGCTGTTTCCCGATTGGCCGGATTCACTGATGACATCGATGACATCAATGACATGTGTTTTGTGTTTAAACAGTGATTTTAGAACAGAAAAACTTTTCATTTAACCATAATGTTGTATTGCGTCATGTTTATCAAAATAACACTGATAAAGAAACATATAGAATCAAAGAATTGTGCCAGATGAAGACCTGATGGTCGAAATGTTGCACTTTCAATAAAAAAGTAGTTTGGAGCTGTTATTTTCAGTGTGCGGACATCACACTGCGTTTTTACGCATCACGCTTCGCTTCATAAAAATCTATCCATTTTATTGGTATTTAAATATATAGGCTGATGTTGAACTTTATTCTTGTACAGATGTTGCTGTATTAAGCATGAAAAGTGTTTGTTGCTCCATGAAAACGTCTGAAACGCCTGTGTTTTTGATAAATATTGCATCTAATCCACTTCGTCTGTGATAAAGTACGCAAACACCTTGCAAGCGTCACTACGGGAAGCAGAAAGTCTCCAACTTGACGGCTTCGTTTTCAATTCCGCCCCCGACAGCAAGCGGCAACTCCCTCCGATCGGTCAGCGCTGCATGAAGTCAAACACACCTTCTGTTCTGTCCGTCCTACATGACCTCGGCGTCGGACCTGCAGCGGATCACTGTCTGCACTGTCGTTGAAAATGATTGACAATTGCTTTATTGCTGTCATCATTTGCAGTCAAGTAAATGTAGATCATCCTACTCAACCACATTATCCGAGTGTATAAAAAATTAATGACTTCTGGTCACCTTGGCATTGCATATTTCTGTCAGTGTGAGTGTAACTTCAATTACCATCCCTCAAAGACCCTCAGGCAGCTTTTGACACTCACACTGTCCTCCAGTATCCTAGTTTACCTCGTCCAGAAAACATCCCTCAACTCTCTTAGCTGAAGGCTAGAAGGTGTGTGTACACTTACATACTGTATGTGAGTGAGGAAGCAGAGAGAAATCCCTGGGATTTGTCAAACCCAAGGAATGAAGGAAAGATATGCAGCACAGGGTGTCCCTTGGCACAAAGGAGATTTCCAATTACTCACTGCGCCTGAGAGCTAAGCAGGCGGCCACAGCCATGAAGGGTAAGGAAGACAACTTCAGCATGGAGAATGCTCTTTTTAGGGAAATCAATATTCAAAAAAAAAAAAATCCAACTGAGAAATGGAAGGTAGAAATCATTATCGTAATGAAGAGCGGCAGGTGACAGTGTGTTCGGTGGACACTGGCTGGTGTTAATGAGCACGGTGGAAAGTTCATGCTGGACAGATGTTACGAGAGGTTCTGGACATCATTAAAGATGATTCATTTTGTGCTATCTTAATAAATTCACCCTTTTGTCTCTTCATCTTTCATGCACACATCTAAATGCTGTTGCTTCAAGAAAGCAATTATACAATAATCCCTTTATGACAAAGCTAAATAGACTTCACTATTTGCTAGAGCTTTCTCGAAAATCTCACATCTGCAGGTCCAATACAATTCTGCCCATCTTCCAAAAAAAGTTTCATCATTCTCTTTCTATCCAAACCACTAAAAGAAAAAATAAATATAAAACTGGTTGCACATGTGCTCAAGATATATTAAACTGTGGTGCTCATGTGGGTGACGCAGGTTTGAATCTGACCTCCAATACGTTTAAATTCTCCTACTCTACCAGTCATTTCTTGTCACTCTCCCGAAGCAAAAAACAGGGCTGGGTGGAAAATCGAGTTTATAAAAATATATCAATATACTGTACGAGGCAATACCGTTTATATCGATACACAGTTGTTTGATATTACGAGCGCATAATAACAGAGGACACACAGTGAGCTGCTGCAAGGAAAGTGCATAATCCTAAACATGAGACTTGCTTTATATTAAGGCTTTCAAAATAACTCGTAAGATATAACGCGTATAGTTTAACGTGGCTTACAGGTACTTGTGCTTTTTAATGTGGTGTTTTCATCAGAGGATAACTTACATTTCACATGTTTATTCTCCATATGTAAATGTTATAAAGCCATGCAAATATTTTCATTTTGCTGTTAGGATTTGACTAGCCTCATGCAAACAAGTCTCCGCTAAACTTCACAGACTTCATTGAACCAGAGCCACCGCATGCATGGCACGACAAACAGATGGACCGCAATAATTCTAACTCAAATAAACATTGATTACATTAAATGTTACAAGTAAGTATATTTTCTTGATAGTAGTAACTGAAAAGTGTCTCTTGTAATGGGGTAATCAAATGTAGGCCAAAGCTGGGTTCACACTGTACGATTTCACAGTCTGGGACAAATTTAGCAAATCCTAAAAGATTCCTCTAATCCTAGGCTAAAATCTGAAGTCTCTGATCGTTAGTTTGACAGGCTCACCAACAGAAGATTAATGACCGTTGCGATCAAATTTGACCTCCGATTAAATTCTGGCAGTGTCAGAAGATTTGACTCGCACTCGACGACTGCCAAATTTTCTTTGTTTTTCAGGAGGAGCCATGACCAAAATTAACGTTAGAGATTTCTTTGTACCATTTCAATCCCACGTGTAATGCAGCTCACTGTCACTGATTGATGAAGTAAAACTCGGGACGAGTTTTCCTGTACGTCCGTTTATAACACGTCTTGAATGCTGTACAGTCTGATGACAACCGAGATCTTAGTGTGACGAGGCTTACAGTGGGGATCATGTTCGTACAGTCTGACAAGAAACAATCTTAAAGGACTATCATAAATTGTACAGTGTGCACACGGCTTAATATAATCACTAAGCTCAGATAAGTGAATGTGTGTTCCTCTTACCAGCTAACAGTCTGAGCTTTTATTTTTATTCTTCTATAAAAGCATTGTTTTTAGATTGTAATGTTGTTACAATGTTAGAATATAATGAACAATTGTACCCTTTTTTGCACATAATGTATATAGAATATCCTACATGGGTACATTCAATATATTCGTTTCCAAAACCTTCAATTTCAGGATTATATTAGGCATGTGAAAAAAAAAAAAAAAAATGTAATTACAGAAGAAAAAAATAAAGGTTTTGTTGTTATCCAAATGTGGTTTGTGTTTTGCAGGGGTACAGGAACATGTCACTCACTGGATGGCTTTGTGAAAACGTGTCCATGAAGGCTCTTTGAATCAACACATTCACACAGACTAATAATCTTACGAGTGTAAGTAAGGGGTTGTTGGCTAAATTTGGCAGGAGGAACCGAAATGAACAATGTGCATTTTGGTCATGTTTACTAAGTACTGGAGCAAATTGCCACCACCCAAATAATTTGACCACAAAGTACTGCCTAAAATAACACTGTAAGAAATACAACTCAATACTCCATACAACCAGCTAGGACTAGAGTACGGATTCATTTAAATGCCTCTGATTCGCCATTGCATTCATATTTAATAAGGTTAATTCTGCAGCCCTAAGTACTACACACACAAGCATTTGTTTTATGATGGAATTTTTGTATAGGGTTTCATATCAATAATACATCACTGAAAGCCTGGTCTTTATTTATAACCCATACACTTATGACTTCAACACACCCGCACACACACGCCCAGAACTGAGCGACATTACCAATTATCCTTAATGAACAGACCGACAGTCATTATGGGGCTTTCAACAGCCGCTACGACCGTTCTGAGAACAGTGAATAAGATCGGTGTCAGATAAGTGCAGTTCTGTCACAAAAGTACAATTCAGAGGGAATCACTTCCTACAATTACGTCTGGCAGCTTAATTCTCGCTACCATAACTCACAAAGCGGCATTGTGGGTTAAAAAGAACTGTTCAGTACTGTATTACGGCACAAAGGAACAAACGTGGCAGGGCGAACGTAATAACCCTCGCTTGTCTTATCAATATGCTGCTCACTCATTTATAGGCTAAACAGAGGGCTCCTTTCATCTATCTAATCGTGTGGCCAGCATACGCACCAGGCACTGTCTAATTGGTTAATTCTCCGTGGAGGCAAAGGGGTGACGACCATCAAGGCAGAACAAATCAAAGTGTCCTACACCCCCCTCCTTCTTTCTCTTCATCTACCCTTCTCTTTTTCTTTCTATCTCTCTATATCGCTCATAAAAATCATCATGGTGATACCACTGTGCTGGAAACCTCCCTTATTAAATTACACACACTATCAGATGGGGAAGCACTCTGCCTTCCAGTCTTTAATTGAATATCTATTTCAGCCATGACATTTTTTAACAAGGAGGTCAAATAGGGATTCATTGCTACATCATGCAATAACATTCAAGTGACCAGAGCGCTGTTCAAAACTTTGAGAGCTGCCAACCTAGAAAGCAAAAAATAATCAAAATAAAAGGCAACGTAGCACGCATCCTTAATGCAATCCCACAATGCACGGATTCAAAAAACTCATTGATTTTATTCAATCTTGAAGTATAAATGTGTGTTATAATTACAAGAGTCTTCGCTTTGTAACATGCTGTTGCTAACATAAAACTCTATTGCAATTTAAAAAAAAATAGTTGTGTACATTAGATTGTGTACATGAGTGCCTTTTTGATTCCACTGTGCAGATGTTTTTAACGCAAATACCCATCCCGAACGCATGCCTCCTCCTAGGTTTTGAAACCGAGATAATTTGTCACAACATACAAATCTTATAATCTGCTAAATCAGACTAATAGAAACACAGGTGCTTCGAGAGAGGCAGTTAGTTTGTCTTACTGATAGAAATAAATGTGTATCCTAAAATACTCAAATAAGTTTAGACCAAATCCACTGAGGAATTTGTGTGTATTTGTGATACTCTTGCAGAGACAGACATCGTCCTTGAACCCAAGTCCTGCATCATTCATCACTGTGCATTAAAATGCATTTATAGTACCTTACTATTTTACTATTCATACTAGGGTTGACATGCTCTACCAGTTCCAGTCAGTACTAAAAAAAAATGACTGGTTGTAAAATTTTGTACACGCTGATAGATAGGCCTATGTGATTATAAAGGGAGGCTCTGCTTTCTGCTTAACCTATTCACAATCTCAACACAAGTTTAGTTTTTTATGCAGCTAAGTACACTGCAAAGTTACTCGACAACCGCATTTAAATCGACTGAATCGGAAACAGCAATGATAACCAAAGGACAATAAAAAAAAATAAAAAAAAGACGTATACTTAATTGAATAGCTTTTGCTCTGGTACTAAAACCGCAAAATTGGCAGGATAAAACCAGCAAATGTTTTAACCACCAGGCAACGAGTTTTAAATGAGACTGCACAATAGGCAAGCAAAAACTTGTTACAATCTCTTGAAAAAAGCTCCCGAAGGAAAAACAAAAATGTAAATTCATGATCTGCACAGTACACCATGCACCGAACAAGAGCATAAAAGACACTGTCCATCCATGCGTTTCAATTCTGACCATTTAAGACTGTTTTCATGCGAGACAATACTTTCCATAAAATATTAGGATTTGTAAGATTAAATTATAAGAGGAACTGTTCCCAGGTCAGCGTTTAATTACCACGCTTGCCAAATTCAATAAATCAAAAGCAACAGCACATGGTTTCCTAAAAACACTAATCATCTTTGGTTTTAAACACCTTTATAGCTTTATAATGCTAAATGTATTATATAGCCTGTGTGGTGCAGATAATGATTTGTTTAGAAATGCTGCCGTTTCATTGAATGTGTGTGTCTGTGTGTGTCCGTCTCAGGGAATGGTGACCCACTGTCTCTCTCTCTCTCTCTCTGGCTCTCAGATGCCTTACAAGGCCATTCCTTCCCTGTGCGTGCGTTAGATCTGGTTTCTGCTCATCGCTGGATCCATTTCCGCTGCTCCTGTCGGCACATCAGCTGCCTTAAAACCACACACGCACGCACGTCTACACAAACTGCCTGTTGACACAGCGCAGGGCACTTTTCCACTGCACACCCCCTCAGGAGTTTCAATCCCATGGTGCCCTGCCTCCAGTATGCACTCACAAACATGCACACTTGTACCCAGCTCTTCACTTTCTCCCTTTGACCCCAAAACAGACAAACCATTTATCAGACAAGGGTCACACAATGTCACTCTGAGGTCTTTTGCAACAGTGCAGCTTAGATTGGACAACTAACAATTATCTTGCAAATTGAGCATGGGCCAGCGTTTCCTGCACCTCTATTAGTGCTGCCGCTAGGTCTACAGCGTCATGCTAGAAAGATACATTTTATCTTAGTAGTTGTAAGTTTGCAGTCTGAATGCAGTGCGATATAAAGATTTGCTTAAGCACAAATTCAAAGACATGTCTTTCTTACGATTCATATGCTTTATGAACAAATCACTTTAATGATCACGTTTATTTAATGAACCATTTAAAACTTTTGAAAGTACTTAAAAGGCTGCCTGAAAGAAAAATGTAAGATTTTTTGTATGAAAAAAAATTATGCATTTGTTAGCCTTAAGGTTATGAATAAGCTGGTGTGTTCCAAAACAATGACAAAATTCACATTTAGGAGATATAAGCATTCAAAACTTCTCAGTTTCTCACTTCCGCTAAAACGATCGCAGATTTTTATGACATCACCGCGGACTTCTCATCACATCTTCTGTCCAATCAAATGCTCTCTAGAATCTAAAGCTCCGCCCCCTATGCTATAAATATCACCTGGCCAAAGCGACCATTGACACGTCACAGAGCAATATGGGCTGGAGATGTGTGTTCGGTTGCTCAAACGCTCGAGTTTTATTCCGTTTTCCAACGTTGATTAAGAATGAAATGGCTAGAATTTATTCACACCTCTACTATTGAATACAACGTATCATCAGCGCTCGGCTTCGCTTCCATGGCGCTGTTAAATACTACTTGCAGTCTGTGAGGTAAACTAAACGCTATTGGCTATTTAAAAAGGGGGAGGAGCCATTCAATATGTCCCGCCTTAGCTTCCTGTTTCAGTGGAAATTACGTCAGCGAATCAAAACAAAGCTGTGCCTTCCAAGGGACTTCAGTGGGCCTTTAATTATAAAAAAATTCAAATGTTTCTATTATCACATATTAAAAGTATAATAATATAGTTTTGTAATAAAAATTATTTTGTTTAGCCCAATTATGTACACTGTAGCACAGACATATGAAGGTCTGTTGTGCTCATGGGGTAACCGGGTCCGAGTCTGGCCTTGGTCTATCTTTTACCCGTCCCTCTTCACTCGTCCTGTGCTTTTCTGTCAATTCCCCACTATGTTGCCTAATAAAGGCATAAACCAAATAAATAAATAAACCAGCACAGATGTCTTTGTAGTTAATTTGCTGTTTGCTAGATTCTGACTTTGCGCAACGTGCCAGTTCTTTTATGGGATTGTTCACCTCTCCTCATTAGTCAGACAGAGTTAAATTCACCGGCCAAGATGCAACCAAGTCACGGGCCAAAATCAGTTGGCACAGTGGGACGTAATGCCTGTAAACTGGTTGATATTCGATTATTGCCAAACCAGCAATAAACAACGTACAATGGGTAATGCTGCTAGCAGAAGACCTCGGGCAGTCTGAAGACCTCAAGAAACTTGTTTAAAATACTTCTCCTTTTGGTAAAAGGAGAGCTTCTTCCTCTCTGTTTGGTTCTCCCTTTCTCAAACACTCTCCCCAGAAAGGCTTTCTTTGTCATGCAAACAGCAGACAGTAAATCAGATGTCCTGATGGCGCAGCGGCAGACGGCAGAGGGGTGCGCGGGCTCAGGAGGAGGAAGCGGGCTTTGGCTTGAGTCGAGCTCAAATTCCCCCTCTGTTAGCAATGTCAGCTTTTCCCATCAGCAAGAGAGCAGGCCAAGAATAGCTCCGATTGGTTGGAGAGCGATGGAGGGAAAAAAGGTGAAAGAGTGAGAGAACAAGGGAGAAAGATGAAGAAACACTTCATCAGGTGAATATCACCTCAACAGCAAATATTCTGCAAATCTATTAGGCACTATTGGCATTTAATAGAATATAAAGGCAAAAATCCCAATACATAAATATAATGAAATGTTTCAAATCTTTTTGACCAAGACTTTTCAAATCATTTCTTATTACTGGACGTGAATTTTATATGCATGCATAGCTACATGCACAAAATGTAACTGTTTTCAACATTGATAATAAGAAATTTTTTATTGATCATCAAGATCAAATCATATTATAATGATTTCTGAAGGATCATGTGACACTGAAGACTGGAGTAATGATGCTGAAAATACAGCTTTGATCACAGGAATAAACTACATTTTACAATATATAGTAGAATTGTTATTTTAAATTGTAATAATATTTAACAATATTACTATTATGGCCTAAATAAATGCAGCCTTTGTGAACATTTCATAAGACTTATTTCAAAAACAAACAAAAATCAGACCCCAACATTTTGCAAGGTAGTGTAGTGTATGTGTGAATTAAAAAATTGCACTAAAAAGAATCCCAAAACATACATTCTCAATATCAACTTAAAACTCTAGCAGGTAAAGTGAAGTAAACACTAGAAATGAAATGTATCCATTTCAAATAAGATAAATAATCTGAGAAGACGTGTTTGAATCGAGTGATGTCAGCTGAAGAGGCAGAGCGAGTTATGAAAGATTACATAGACAAACTATTTATTTTTATTTGGAACACCAATTAATTGTGCACAATGAGACCAGGAACATGCATTAAGAAATTAAACAAGGTCCGTTTTGATTTGATGTTGATTTTAAGATTAAGACTGAATGTGGAGGAATGTCAATAAACCCATAAAGAGAAAGACAAAATCCATTCTCAGGTTTATTTTGCCCCTCTAAATCTCCACAGACAGCCGGTGTGACCTAACGATGCTGAAAGTCAGCTACATCTGCCACCGTTGACTCCCTCTGCCCTCAGGAAATGCCACACACACAACTCTTAAACGATTATTCAACTGCTAAATCCTTGCAACAGGCCGTGAGAGTCAAATTAAGGCCTCTGGGACCGATGTGGGCCATAACAGAGAGACTTAAGGCCCGTTCACACCAATAAAGAACTATATTAGAGTCCAAACCAGCGGACGATATTCTTCTGTTTATTATAAGCGCGTGTTTGTCTGTCACTTTAAATGCTCGAGCTTGTGACAGCAGGATGCATTCTGATTGGCTGTCTGTTTTTCTCGTTCATCAGCTGGATAAAATCCTTCTGAAAGTGATTCCAATGATATCGTCTCCCTGCACTGTAAAAAAAATAATAATAATAATCTGTGAAAATCGGTTAAAAAACAGATCTGTAGTGTATTCCATTTATACTCTGTTAAATTATGTTACACATGTCAATAAACAGTTTTTTGTTGTAATTTTAATAACACATTTCTGTTATTTAAAAAAACACTGTAAAATTTATTGGCAAAAACTGTTAAAAAAAAAGGGTTTTTTTTACAGTGTGTGCCGTTATCGTTAGCTGTGGTGTGAACTATTCTTTAATATTGAGAACGATTTTTAGAACTATATCTTTATTGTTTTCTTTATAGTTATCGTCCTTGGTGTGAACAGGCCTTAAGCCTGGGAGATACAAAGACAAAGAGTGACCAGAGACAAGAGACATTCGCACTTTGACCTCCCGACCCGAGCATCTGTCATCTCTTCTCTGGGTAGAATATATCTTCAGACAGGTCTATATTTCTTTTCGGTCCTCTACGATATGACCCCCATAACATCTTGGGGAAGAAGGCAGACAGACTGTGCGACATCTGTCTCGTATGTCACACTGTTCAGTGGAAATTTTAAACCAACAATATCTTAGACCAGTGGTTCTCAAACTAGTTTGGCCATGAGACCCACAATAACTCATGGATATACAAATCCTTCTCAGCAGTCAGCAAACACACAACGAACCACACTAATAGTTAGGGATGCACCGATATGAACATTTTGGTCGTAACCGATAATTCTTGATATTTGAAAGCCGATAAGCTGATTTACTGGCCGACAATATATAAATCCAAATTTTGATATAAGTTTTGAGAGCCTAATTACAAAAACAATAATCTCACCATTAAAAGCCAACTCCAAAGCTCACAACTATATAATTATAATTTTATATAGCCAGATCTGACCAATCATTGCATGTTACACTTTTTGAAGTAATTTCAATAATATTGCAAGCCATTCAAAACCATCATGTTAATCAGTGCACATCTGAAGTGTCTCAGCTGAAGGAAATAACCCATTATTTAACGGCTTTAATATATCGGCCCACTTTTCTTATTGGACCGATAACATTAAAAATTAACATATATATCGGGCGATACCGATATGGTTGCCGGTATATCCTGCATCCCTATAATAGTAATATATTGGTACTTTTTAGTAATTTCAATGCTCATAATTTAACCGCAAAATTACTTCTGTGTAAACCGGCCCGTCAAGTTTTTTAAATGAACTTCTTTTAACTCGAGTGCCCTGTTTATAGGGTACAATGTCATGCGCGAGATGCTGCAAAAGATGCGAGGGCAACAGTCAAACACGTTCGTCTAACGCATTTCCATTGAAAACTAAGGAAAAATAGTGCAGTGGAAAGGAAAAGCACATTCTGTCTAACAGAAGAGCAAAGTCTCTGCAGAAGAGTCAACAGCTGTCAAGCACGTCTTTCAAAATAAAAGTCTTCCCTCAGAAAAACATTTTATAGATTAAAGAGCACGCTTACGAGACAACGACATACTTAAACCGGAAACGTTTTTCTTTGCGTTTTCGTGCGCAGACGACAACGTTGTCAAGACAATCCCGTTGCAATCCACACGGATCTGCAAAAGCGACTACAAGCGCTGTATTATTCATGCCAGGCCAGTAGATGCCGATGTCACTTTGTAAAGAAACACTACACGCCTATAGACTGAACAAGTAATATAGTCTGCACGTTTTTGTAGTTTACACGGAGACGATTACGTTTTAAAACACGTGCACTTTGACACCCAGTTTTTTTTTTAAGGTCACGAAAATGCTGTTGTTGTGTGAATGAATGGCCAAAATTAATTAAAAAGGTTTCAGGTTTTAGTTGAAAACAGTGTTGTGTAAACGGCCCCAAAATTTTGTTCTCTACACACTCTGGGCCACCGGTTGAGAAACATCGTTTTAGACTCCATGACCAACATCTTACGGTCAAAACAATGAACATCACCAGGTAACAAACACTGCACTTTATATGCGTTTTCTTTTCATACTTTTGTTTTGGCACAAACAACTTCGTCCCACACAGAAATGAAAAATAAATAAGTTTCAACTTGTGTGTGTGTGTGTCTCTCTCTCTCTCAGTCTCTCTCTCTCTCTCAGTCTCTCTCTCTCTCTCTCTCTAGGGAATTCAGTCCTTACAAAATAAGTGCAATCTTTCGCATTTCAACCTGAGGCAATATGTGATAGCCACAAGCTATTTTCAGACAATGTGCCAAGCAATTTCCAAAGCATTTCAGATGCTGGGCTCACAGCAGCGTGTGTCGCTGAGAAAGAACAGTGTGTGCATGTGTGTGAGGGACGGAAGCGACGCACGAGCTAATCGCATGAGGAAACAAGCATCACAGTTATGCTCTTTGTTCTTGTGAAAGGAAAGTGGATATTCAGGATCGTATAGATCACACACTACAATTATAGATAAAGTCAAACAGAACTTCACCATATTTGTGTAACAAGTTAACATTAGGAGGAAGCAAAAACAGATTTATGTACACCTTTACAAAAATTGAACCATGGTATTTCTGTAAAAATATTAGTTACTCCAGTTGTAGTTTGTAAAATAAAATTGTGGTAACTTATCCAAAGTAATAAAATAATTGATATAACAGATTTGAAAATTCATGGTTTTACAGTATGGTATTTTGGCAAACAGACTTCAGTTACCACACTTTTTGGTCAATGAATTTCCATGAATTTTCCATAATTGTTTCAGTGGTTCATGGATGTACTGTACTATTTAATAATAATACTACTACTAATAATAATAATTTTATGGAGAATTTATTGCTAAATAAATATTTTAAAGCTTTACATAACTACATCTAAAAAGTGTATTATTTATCTTTAATGAACGTCCATGATTCGTGATACTTCCAGGTTTTTCATGGCTGTGGGAATGCTGTGGTTGTTACCATGTACGCTAAATATGTGTAAGAAAAAACATCAATATTTTGAGAGCATTTTAACCAAATAAGTTATAGAACGATACTTCCCACATGTAGTCCCAACATTTCTACTATTCGTCTATTAAAGTAAGATTCTGCCCATTGAATCAAATCTTCAGTTCACTCATCTGTTCTAGGCTCATTACGAGTCGGTTATTCCAGTAAGATTAATCAAGGTTCAAATTAATCGGTCATCTATTGACTCCAGAACCGTTCGGACCGATTCAATTCGATTCGCAGTTGTATCGTACCAAACGGTTAAGTGAACCGATTCAATCGAATCATTGAATGATCCGACTCACAAGAACGATTCGTTCGCATCGCTATCACAGAATAGACCGTGTGAAACTGCGGAAGTCTCTCTACAAGACACCTGCTGCAAGATGATTATCAACCCTTACTTAACCGACTCTACAACTAGGCTATGTCTGTTGGAAAAAGATTTTTTTTAAAACACAGTACTAACCATTAATGACACATGACGTTACATTCACCGCACTGACACAGGTTAACTGATACAATTAAAACAACAACGTGTTTCAGTTTCTTACAACATTCAAAACAAGAAATCACGTGCAGTTCATAAAACAACATTCAGCATGTGTTTGCAAACAAATCTACACGAGGGAGTGGGAAGCGCTTTTCAGAGCTGGAGAAAGAGAAAGCAACTTTTTAAATGGAACTTGTCGCAACCGTTGAGCCAAACGCGTTTATGCGCGAACCTCCAGGGCTGGAGGGGAAAAGCCGCAAACACGAGCTCAGAAAGACTCAGAAGCGCTACTTACTGGTGAAAGACGAAATGTTAAATAATCCAAGAGTATTCTGAATGTGTAGGAGTCAGTCGAGGTTCAGACTAATATCGTGGTGTCAGCGGGACTCGCTCTTCTCCGCTTGCTGTGCTGCCTCTCACTCACGCGCACTCAGATGGATGAGGAACGCGCAGAAGCGTGCACGAGCTCAATTCATTATTCACGCGGAGGACAGTGAGACTGCCCAAGTTTCCCAAAATCGATCTTCCGTGGTTATACATTTTGCATGAAAATATTTACGGGATCATTTTAGTGGAGTTTTGACTTGCTATCAAGTTGCATGCAAATGCCCTAAAAGGTAACCTACTAATTAACACCAAACCTTTACTGTTTACCCCCGAGTAAAAAAAAAAAATAGGCTATTTAAAATAGCTAGACAAACACGATAAATATAGCTAAACAAACATGACAAGATTTTTAGACGTTTTCATGAAAGTAAATTAATGATAAATGTACACATACTCACTGTAAAAATTGGAGGAGATTGGTTTAATAAATAGAAACTCAAAATATTATGTTATCTAAACCACATTAGGTGATTTGACAAAAGATAAAAAGTTGTGATAACAAATCTTGATGACAATATTTTTTTACAGTGAGGATAGGACTACAATAGGACTGAATGTCCTGGTGTAAAAGGCCCCTTGGATATGATTATTTTCTCTTATTAGGCAACAATATTATATAACAACAAAACCACTGCATAATTTTCCTAAATACTGCAATAAATATTTTTGAATTGAAATTGAATTGAAAGTTGTGAGAAATTGGATGGAATATGCAGTGTTTTCATATTGATGGCTCCTGTCACAATACTGATTTGTAAAATATATAGGCCAACACAAACTAAAAGATGTATAGCCTACATAAGGCCCTAAAAGTAGAATACAAATCGTATTTTATAAAAACGTAGATTTTATGAAATGCCAAACATGAATCAAATAGAAAACTGAACACTTCTGTCACAGTTGTGTCCCAAATAACTCAAATTGAGTTACTCCATTAAATTGTTTATTTTCTTTTTTTTTTAAATAGGCTACATTAAGAACAAATTGAAATATAGCTAAAACGTGTTCTGCTTTACCCTAATCTAGAATAATTAATTTAGGTCAGATTTGCCCCATGGATCACAGGTGATGCAGTAACAGTTTCTAAAGGACAATAGAAACGGTTAATGCAAACAAACCCTCTCTTCACACACTTGATGGCACGCTCACAGCAAAATTGGGCTGCACAAATTAACAACCAAAGTTTATAGTGGCTAAACGTCTGATTCATTCGCCTCAATTAAAATAGTCTCACATAACAAGCCAGTGTTTGTTTCTCTCCTCCAGCCCCAGATACAGCCTAATAAATTATTCAACTACAGCAGATGCACCAGCACAACCTCAATATACCCAAATGCAGCATCTGAAAGCGCGAGGTGAAGTTAAATGCACGCGCGTGCATGTAATTCATCCATTTGAAAGCCGATACAAAACCCATCGTCCGAGGAGCGACTGCATTGCCTTGCCTGAAAGCATCAAAGAAAGATACGAAGGCATTTGCAGGTAAAACTACGAATAGATGTGCTCGGATCCGCAGATACTGTACATTAACTAATAACAGCAGCACATATGCGGATAGACAGATGATGTATACATGAGAGCATGAAACAGTCATCGCAACAACACGATGCGCTTTAAAACCATATGTGTGTTTCTATCGGCATGTAGGATCTTAAAGCGTCCTGAACGAGATGAATTACCGTGGTCTCGTTGGCCGTAATCCCCCGCTGGACCGATATACCTCCAGTCAAGTGTTTCTTTCTCCGGCTGTCTCTCTCTTTCTGCTTTCCAACTGTCTCAAGTATTTGGACCACGGGCGCGTTCACGTCATGATATGCGCGTGCTCTAATTGGAGGGCTGCTGCTCTGCAATAACTGATAGTGTTACACTGTTTCACCTGGCGAAACATCTGACTGTCTTACAGTGTTATCTTTCGAATTATTAAGTCTCTCTCGAGGCTAAATTTATCTGTGACAGTGTGACTTGTGTTCTGGAAAATATCCAAATAGGAAGAGCCCAGACCATTTTGTCATTGCACCTATTTTTATCAAATATTATCAGCGCATGATTAGTTATCTTACTCAAAGAATCCAGATAGATAGATAGATAGATAGATAGATAGATAGATAGATAGATAGATAGATAGATAGATAGATAGATAGATAGATAGATAGATAGATAGATAGATAGATAGATAGATAGATAGATAGATAGATAGATAGATAGATAGATAGATAGATAGATAGATAGATAGATAGATAGATAGATAGATAGATAGATAGATAGATAGATAGATAGATAGATGGATGGATGGATGGATGGATGGATGGATGGATGGATGGATGGATGGATGGATGGATGGATGGATGGATGGATGGATGGATGGATGGATGGATGGATGGATGGATGGATGGATGGATGGATAGATAGATAGATAGATAGATAGATAGATAGATAGATAGATAGATAGATAGATAGATAGATAGATAGATAGATAGATAGATAGATACAAATAATTGACTGAAATATAAAATACATTTGTAATTTATAAGACTACATTATTTTCTTGCAGCCTCCTCAGACTGAACGAGAGGTCTCAGATTCGCTCTTCTTTTGTTGCTGGCCATATATAATATAGCACATCTTGTCAAATACCTATATAACAATCCAGCAAGGTGAGTCTGATTGACGAGATACAATGTGACTTCAATGTTTATCAATCAGCTCCCAGACAAGCGCATGAATCTGTTCCACGCAGAGCTGAACTGTATAATCCAATCAAGGGTATGAAAACAGGTATGTGTGCAGTGACAGTAATTCAGTGCTGTGATTGTTCGAGTATGGAAGCCAAGGCCACAAGGAATGCAGAATACTCCGGCTCTCAGAGGAGTCTTTCAGAAAAACACCTCTATGGCAGTTTCAAAGCAAGGCCGAACACATTAGTCTAGTCTCTCCTGTAGAACAACATGCCAGGAACACAGTCTCCACACACACACACACACATGCACGCACGCACGCACGCACACAGCTCACAGTGTTTAAATTCCTGTTCATTTAAAGGGTGTGTTTGTGTGAAACTAAGTGTCTCTGCTTACACACCAGAACAACAGGGCATACTGTCCTGAAAGGACAAACACTCTTTTCTATGTTTCATCATAAACTTACACAGCTGGATTTCATTAAATAAAATTAAACATTAATACAACTCTTTATTAAACAGACACCCCTCTAGAACAACATAATGCCCCCAGTCATCTATATAAGAGGTGGCATAATCTAATAAATATGCATGTTTTTGCATAAATTAGTGAGCTTCAACCTGCAATATTATAATTAGATATTACACCAGATCCTCCCTCTGCAGTGCCAAAACTGACTCAGAGCATCACAATGAAACTATCCGTCCACAAAGATGGAATGATGAAAATATGATAAGAGGAAAGATTTCCAGGATTTTGCCATGTATCATATGCTCCTGGAACAACATTCCTATCCAGATTTTCCTTTTTTAAATCCCTATCTGATTGGTTGATGTTGTTGCTGGTAGCTTAGTGATAAAAAATTGGTACTAGTAACCCATGCAAATTGTGCCTCTTGTAAGCTGCTTTGGATAATATAGAATCAGCTAAATAATCACCCCATGAATATTACAAACAATGTGCATCAGCATTAGAATGATCTTTCAATGGTTCCGCCCCATATTCTCATGGCAACTTAAAATAATTTGTATGACAAGACGAAATCGGAATATATTGTATGCCTCGGCTTAAACAAAAACGTACAACTGCATTTTTTTTGTTGTACAACTTATGATTTCGCCATCTTGCCTGACGACGTTGCGCAGAAAGTCCACAAGTGAGACTCATGACTAATAAAACTTATGACGTTCCAGGAAATCCCTAATATGGACAAAGACAAACAGTGATCGCTGTAGCTGAATAAAACGCAGATACATTTGACTTATTAAACATAAAGAAAATTAACAAACCTTTGCGACAGTATTATGGTTATCGTGAATTATTTTGGCCACGATGACAGCGTAGTGATAAATCTGATATCGTAACAGCCGCTGAGTATTGAACTTCACATTGTAACTCTTCTCAGATGTTTGTGGTACAGAGATGTATGATATCTGAAATTGCATGGCTTTTGGAGGATAGGTGGGTTTATACATTTCGGACTAACAACCAGGTGGACAAAAGTAAGAAAAAGTCTGATAGACTTAACGGTACATAGTTGAAGGGACCAGACCCATACCAGGTATAGAGACTTGGGGGAAATACACCCCAGAAAATGCATATCAATGCTCTGGCAACCACCCACACCGTGGCATTGTGGCTGCAGGTACTGGTACAATGTTAAAGGAGAACTCCGGCGCAAAATTAACCTTTGGTCTAATAAAACATTGGTACCTAGTCAACCGTTCTCTGAGATTTGTTTTCATGATGATCGAATGTAAAGAGTTTTATCTCTAAAAACTGTGTTAGTGTGGGGCTATTTTGAGTCTTGTTAGTGGTATAAACTAGCGATTTATTTTTACTTAATAGATGCCCCCATTACTAGCGTTATACGCTAAACAGTTTTTAGAGATAAAACTCTTTACATTCGATCATCATGAAAACAAATCTCAGAGAACGGTTGACTAGGTACCAATGTTTTATTAGACCAAAGGTTCATTTTGCGCCGGAGTTCTCCTTTAAAGTCCAGTTACCTTTTCGAAGTTGAACAGTTCCCCACAAGGAAGCGTTCAAGATCCAATCAACTGGTTACTTTGCAAGTCATGTGATTGTATGTGTTTATGTCTGCATCCACATGTGAATGGCAGTGCTGCTCTCTCCACCACACCTACATGACTGAATGCCCAAGACTGACAATTGGGTTGTCTGTCCCCCATGAGGCTTCCATCCTGACCTGCCAAACCCAGAACATACAGTCTCCCTCTCACCCCTACCTGAAACACAGCAGGACAAAAGCGGCACAGATGGCCAGCACTCTCTCCATCCCCCTACCTCCCCCTTCCCAACCTCTTTCTCTTTCTCTCAATATGACCGCTTCTCTCTTCAATCGTATCACAACAAGCCTGACATTCAACACCGACCTCAGGAGTTTGCTTTTATCTGTCTTCTTGAGGGGGATAGGATTTGAAAGCTAGGTGCTAGTGCACTTCCTGTCCGCCTGCTGACACAAGTAAAAGCACTAAGAGGGTTTCCACGTTCAGTCGATGATCTAGCCAAACTTGCCAATTTTCCAGTTGTGTTAGAGCCATTCCAGATGACTGGCCCCCAGGGGCCTGGAAGTACTGGAGATGGTGATGTTAGACCTTCAGAGGAGGAGATATGAGAGAGATAGAAAGACTGAGTAAGGGGTAATGCTGACAGCTGGGTTGCAGGCCCCTGACCTAAATGACAGGTGGCCATTTCGAAGCTGAGACTGTGAAAACAACCAGGGAACTAGCTGGAAGACGCATTTAAGAGGAATCAAGTCAATATACAGGCGGCAACAACTTCTTTACCTGAACAGAAGCAACAGCACATCCACAAATTAAATGGACAAATCTGATGTGCATACAGCATACCCCACTGGGAAACACAGATCAAAAAGTACTGGTTGACCAAAAAATTAAAATTCAGTCATCATTTATTCATGTTGTTCCAGATCAATTTGATTGTCTTTCTTCTGTGGAACACATATTTGGTGAACTAACCCTTTAAGGAGTTTTTTTTTGATAATGATTAACCACCAGGTCCTCCAGGTAAAAGTCCAGCTGATCAGCTAAATAAACTAGACCTGCTAGTGATCATAAATGACATCAATAACCTTAAGCTAGTTTTAGCTGGGTGTTGGTGTGTGTCACAGTGAGACTCTGTGACTAGAGACTCTTATTTTGAGAAATTACTTTTATTGTGACATTGGACTGAGAACACTATGCATAGATACATTTTCATACTAACATAGCCGAAAGTTTGTTAAACGAATAACTTTGAACAGTTTATTTTATTTTTGTTTTTGTTTGTTTTGTTTTTTTGGGGGATTCCACTGAGAATATCATTAGCACTTTATTGGAATAAACACAGAGGGCCAGATGTACTAACGCTTTTGCGCCCACTTCAGGCGTATTTGTTTCGCTAAGTGCGCATAAAACTATGGCGAGGTATGTACGAACGGGACGCACCGAGATGAAAGCGCAGACTGCCTGTAGCAGGAACTGAAAATGGCAAAATGTGCTTTTAGTGTCATGCATATGCATTCATGGGATGGTCAAGGGGAAGTGGGAGTGTCACATAAAGAGATGGGGGGGAAATATAAACTGCGCCTAATTATGTATTCCGCGTTATGTACAGAAAAAGCCTCTATTTTGCGCTGAAAATTCTGCGCCTCTTAAAAGCAGGTGTAACTTAGGAAGCGGGTTTCCTGGCATACGCCTCCTGGTGAAATGGCAGCAGTAATCCGAGCAAGACGAAGACGTAGGTTAAGGAGACGAGCTGAAAAGATTTTTTGCCACAAGAATCACACTTTTTCAGTTGAGTGAAAACGAAATCATTAAGCGTTACAGATTAAGCAGATACGCGATATTACAGTTACTGGAAGAAATCAAAGATGACATCGAATCTCCGACTCAGCGTTCACATTCCCTTCCAGCAGTTGATAAACTCCTCGCTACATTACAATTATTGGCATCAGGATCATTTCAAACAGTCGTAGCATCAGCAGTGAGAGGAGGAGGCCCATTCAATTGCGCGTTTAAATATTTATGGTATAGAGGGAGGGGACAGGCGCTGATTACCTGATGAACTGCAGGTTTGGTGCATAACACGCACACTGCGGTTTCACATCAAGTGCTTTCTGCGTCTTGGCCATGGAGCTGTTAACGCTGCGTTCGCAAATGTACGTACATCTGGCCCAGAACTTTTTGACTTCATCTTCACGTTACTTCATTTTTACGCCTCCATCGGCCGGTACATTCAGAGCAGTGGTGCTGCTACTGCTTGAACATCTTTGGGGCCTCTTGATGACCGTTGGCACACCCCTGTCTCTGTTACAGTGTGTCTCTGTTTACATCTGGTATTAAAATGCGTTTTGGTCGATCGGATCACAAGTGGACGAGGCTAAATAAAGATGTAAACGGGGTCTAAAATGTTTTGAGCTTGTCCACTTTCGACCACTTCCAAAGGTATTTGAAAACTCATTCGACCAGATTGTATTCGTAGTGTGAACGCTCATGTGGTCGAATGCATCCGAACAGACACAAAAGGACGTCTACTCTCCGCCTACTGACCTAATGCGTAAAATGATGGGAAGCACGCTAGTCAGACGGGATTTAAACTGTCGGCTGGAGACCAAAGTTTGGTTTGCAGATGATAGACCCTCATAGACCGTCCCTTCAAAGAAATCAGGAAAGAAGTGGTTGAAATGGGACAAAGGAGATTAAAATGCTATGGGTTAACGTCAATGTGTCTCCCTCATCTACTTCGATCGACCAAAACGCATCTTAATACCAGGTGTAAACAGGGCCTTGGACATTTCCGGATTCTACATTCAAACTTGGCAGCAATGCTATTATAAATTCAAGTCACGTATTTGCAACTCCCTTTACTTCCATAATGCGACATATTTCCACGTGAAACAGGATATCCAACAAGACAAATATAGAGCTGGACTTTTATCCTTTAGGAATTGATTGGATTGTGGTGTTCGAGCCAGAACCTAATGTGTTTGCAGACTGCTCTCCTCCTGAAACATCAACAGCACCCGTTGGTGGAAACTTAAGTGGCCCTGGTGATGTCATCTGAAAAGAAAAGTCTTAAATATTTAGTTGGAAGAAGACCAGGAACATGCGATAAAAAAGTTAAAAGGGTACATTTTGATTTCGTTATGACTTTAACGTACTTTAGTTATACATATGCTCAAGAGAAGTATAAACAAGTTAAAGGTGACTTTTATGACAAGCCCGTAACCATATCTGTATTCTTGTAATAAGAAAGAGAGGGTGTTGGGGGAGGGGTGGCACAAGCACCACCTGGCCATCCACTCTGTGCCAGGGCGGCAGGAGTCATGCTGACATTCAGCAGATGGTAGTGGCCAGCGTGGCACGGGCTGCGGGCACCAGCAGCGGAGAGGTGCCGACGAGCCCAGCAGGTGGTGGAGCGTTGAGATGGAGACATGGACGAGGGGGAGCGAAGGTCCGCTGGGCAGCACAGACAGACTGTGTGCGTGAGAAAACAACAACGCTCGTCTGATCCCCTCATCAGTCTCTGTTTTTAATTTCCAGCAGATGCACAATGTCAACAACCTTCCCATTCAACAGGTCTGATACACAGTGTCAGCTGTCAGCAGTAAACGGACACTACTTGTCTCGACATGATTGATGAATCTCTTGTCTTATAGGGTGGTAAGACCAATGGAAAGAGAATAGGGTCTGTATTTAGTGGGTTATTTGGTGCACGCGTTCCTCTGTGTGGGTGTTAGATGAGACATTTATTTTTGGATACCGGCTTTGTCTGTGTTTTCTTATTTACTTCTCCTTTCTCTCTCTCTCTCTGTCTCTTTCGGTTCTTCTTCATTCCTGTTCAAACATTTACAAACACATACACACAAACACACCTGTCAACTACCTTACAAACAGTCTGGTTACTGAGTAAACCTTCATAATGAACATCTGTCATCGTTAATGGATAAAAACGAGTTGAGGGCTCAGATCTTCTCACATCTCTTTCATTCAAACACAGGCATTATATTCCAGGGGGCTGTTCCATAAATGAAGCTTAGAAAAGCGGGGATTAAACTCCAAAACCGGACTTGAATGAGCCTAACAAATAAGTTGGGGCTAAAGTGGTTCCATAAAAGGTAATTGAAGTTCACGCAATCTCACTAATTTGATCCAGGTTTATCTAGTCTAGATAATTGCGTGTGCACGCGTTTCTGAAGCAGCCCTAGAGGTCAATCGTGGATCAAATCGATCCACCATCAAACAGCGTATATTTTGTCCTGTTTTATGCGTTTGTGACATGTTTTTTCCCCCCCCCCTCAGTGCAAAAATTACATTTTACAGTTATATTCTCCATCTGTAAATGTTAGAAAGTCGTGCAAATGTATCCATTTTGCTGCTAATCTTCATATTGAACGAGCGCTGCTGCGCGCATGCGCGCCAAATAGGAGCGCAATAATTCTGACTAAAATATACATTTTGCTTGGAAAATTAATATGCGATATTTTATAACACTAGAAATATCTTCTAATTATAATAATTTCTCTTTAGGATGTTGGATAAGTTGCAGTGAACTTCTAGCTCATTACACTCATATATTTTATACTTAATAAAAAAAAGAAATTGAACAGAAGTAGCCTAATTCAGGGAAGGTTTTTTTTTAAGAAACTAAATATATAAAGATACAAAATATAGTTTTGGGTATAGGACCTATGCTACTTTATAAAGATGATATATACTTATTTAGAATGCTGAGAATTACAGCTTTTAATGCAATCATTTTTTTTGAGAAAGCAAGAATCCCCAGTTTTAAATGAGTGGTTAGATTTAGTTTCTAAAGTACATTATGGAGAGGATAACATTAAATTAAGAACAAATGTATAGATTTTGAAAAGATATGTGCAACTCTAAAATCAAAGAATATTCCATAAAATAAAGGAATATATATTGGCCTACATTAACTACATTTTTATGTAACCTTCCCTTTTATTTCTAGTTATTTGTTATTTTATTTATTTACTTATTTAATATTGAATATTTGATATTTAAATAATATTACTTGAATAACTATTAGGAATTATGTGTCATTCATTATAAGAGTTTGATATATGTGAATGTTATATTTTTATTAATATTTATTTATTGTTTTATTTATATGTATGTGTTGGTATTATCACAAAAGAAAAAAAAGTAGAAGGAAAAATAAGGAATATCTATTGGGGGAAAATATGATGTCTTTAAAGGAACTGTCTATTTGTATAATTGTGTTAAATGTGTTTGAATTGAAAGACATAATAAAGTATAAAATATATATATATATATATAAGAGACAGTGTAGAGAAAGAATTCTCTGATAACCGAGACATGTCCTAAACGGACAACTTTAAAACGCCTTATATATGTGTCTATATTGTCTATATTGTAGCCTTATTTAAGTTGATTTTCTGTATACTGTGTATTTATAAAGTCCAATAATGGTATTAGAGACTGTCAGTGGTAATATCATTGTGTTCTTGTCGGTCAGTGTTGAGGATCTGTGTAACAACTGAGGCTTAGCCTGACAGTTAGCCTGCCCTGGACCAGGCTAGTTTCCCAGCATAAGTTGCCAGGGTAACTGAGTTTGAACTTTTTTAAGTTTGATTTATGAAACCGAATCTACCAAAAATAAGCCTGACTAACCGAAATAAGCCTGGCTTATACTCTAATCTTGGTTTATGGAACAGCCCCCAGAACATTCTCATCAGCTCCTCCCTATTGTCTATCAATGACCCCATTTGAGTGACATCTCAAACTGACCAATCCCATGTTCCCATGTTCCCATGTTCACTATGTTCTAAATCTTACTGAGCCACCTTGTTGTCTACTGTCTACACAGGCAGCAGCTTCACTGGCAGCATCACAACAGGGAACTGAACCTCTGATTTGGAACACTCTATGCAAAAAGCAACACAAATAGCACTCCTCAGTAGAGATCCTTCCTATCAACCTTCAGACTCCATCGCAGCTTTCATTGGCCAAGGACCGCCCAAGAGGCCGTCTGACTGACATGGAAAGCAACCAATCACAGTTTATTTTGTTCAGCATCATGTTTAGGGGAGTGAAAATGTCAATGCCCCTACAATAATAGACCGGTGTGCAAAACTCTTGGATGTGTTTTAGAGTCTATGCCACAAACTTCTCATACTTTTTGTTTGTGGAAAATCCAGCATTTAGTTGATCATGATAAGCGCTCATTATCACATTTAAACACGAGGGGGTTTGCCTTCAAGGTGGGTTTGTTTCCAGGCGGACCATTAAAGAACGCAACACACTCATCTCATGGAAATCTTATAGAATTCATCCAATCAGATGATGCCTTCGAAAAGCCTGAAGTGTTTCCAGTTAAGTGTGCCATATGCATCAGATGTTCAGCATGGCGTCTGAGTATGTGATTTCTGAAGGATCATGACATCTGGGGCTGAGGCTATCAATATTTTGACGTTAGGTTGTTGCTATGTTATTATTTAGGTTTAACAAAAAAAATGGGATTGAACATTGATAATAAGAAATGTTTCTTGAGCATCAAATCTGCATATGAGAATGATTTCTGAAGGATCATGTGACACTGAAGACTGGAGTAGCTAATCATGCTGAAACTTCAGCTTCGATCACAGGAATAAATTTCATTTTAATGTATATTCAAATAGAATATATATATTCAATAGAATAGAATATAGAATATATAAAAAATACAGAATATTTCACAATATTACTGTTTTTACTGTCTTTTTCATCAAGTAAATACAGCCTTGGTGAGCAGAAGACACTTCTTTCAAAAACATTAAAACCTTTGAATGCTAATGTATATATTACAGTTTTTCTCCATTGGTTTGGCTCATTTCTTGAAACAGAAATTACATTCTCAAAACTCTAAGATCATTTGGCAAAACAGTCTTACAGTTCCGCACAACACCATGGTTCACCTGCAAAAGTTCATACCTCTCCCAAAACAGTTTACTCATGTGTCAAAACTAAATTTCTTTCTCATTTAAACAGTCAGTGCCCCCAAAATGCTTCGTCCCTTTGGCATTGTGTAAGCCCTGCAAGTCAAAATGTTTAGATGTTTTGTCACTATGGCAGAGGACCATTGAAATATCCCCCATGTCCACCTTTCAGCCTTAGCCTAGTCCTTTATTGACAATGGTTACTATACTGTTTTTAGTCTAGCTAACAGAATACAATTGTGTATAAAACTGAAAAAAAGAAATAGGATTTTAGGGTAAGAGTTTGACATCCAAGGTTTGACATCACACACTCATACTGCCAAGGAAATTGTAACCATTATCATTCACACACATAAAGTAACTTCCATACATCAGAGTAAAAAGAAAATGTATACAGCATAATATACTGTAATATAGACACACAAACAAAAAACAATGAAAAATATATATATATATATATAAATAAATATAGCTGCGAGCAGCGATTACGGGCCCAAGCCGGTGGCACCGCAACCCCGGTGCCTTTAGTTACCTAAAGGCACCGGGGTGGCGGTACCACCGGCTTTGGCCCTTCATCGCTGCTCGCAGCTATATTTATTTATATATATATATATATATATATATATATATACAGCCGGTGGCACCGCCACCCTGGTGCCTTTAGGGTTATTGTGCACGACGTGCAAAAACGTAACCCTGCTTTGACTGTCGAAAAGAAGTGTGCTGTAGAGCTTGTATCAGTGTGGGCTCTGCAAAAGTGTGCATTGAGGGCACATGTCAACCACAAAGTATGCGAGAGCAACCTTCTGAAAGGTCAGGTCTACATCCAGGTCTACATCTGCCGTGTTTACATCATAGTAGTGAAGTTTGAAGCAATCAGGTGATTTCAAAGCTTTTTGAAAGTGACAGACTTCCTGCTGCCAGTTGGTGGCGCTATAACCGGGGTGGCGGTGCCGCCGGCTTTGGCCCTTTCACGCTGCTCGCAGCTATATTTATATATATATATATACACACACACATTATTCAAACTGCAAAGTGTTTACTTATATTTGTGTACACTCGCAATAAAACACAACATTGTGCTTTTGTCAAACTATAAACTCTTGTCAAACTGTAAACTACAACTGTCACCCAACCAAAATCTCTTACACACACACACACACACACACACACACACACACAGTTTAAAAGCAAAAAATATCAAACAATCCTATTTAAAAACAGTCTGTGGGAGCCATCTTTTGGACATTCATCATATCGCATTGGTTTTCATTTCTTGTCATCAAACAGAGCCCTAATCTGTTTATTTTTTCAGTTACACATTCTACATTGATTAAAAAAGAAAAATCAAAGGTGTTTTTATTTTATACAGAAATAAATAATCTATCATTCAGATGAGAATAAAGTTAGTGTTAGTTCAAATTTTAAGGAAAACAAATATATGATCTGAAATATAGCACATTCATGTAAAATTCATTTAGGTTCGATTACCAAACATACAATCTTAATGTAATTTAAAGCAAACAATACATTTAAAATATATGGGTTGTATGACTATTTTTTAATATAAAAAGATATATATCCAAAAAGACAAGGTCTAAAGTTTAACAAGGGTTAAACTCTTATCACTGTAACAGACACAATCACACACACAATCACACACACACACACAAGTCAAATCACTTACATTTTAGATGCAATATTGACTTTTTTTCTGTTTCAGCAGCGAAAATAGTTAAACAAAGATCACAGCAGAACCATCGCGCATCTCACAGCAACGCGTTCTCATTACTGAATGATTCAGCATTTTGAACGAATCGGTTGACTCAAAGATTCAATGACCAATCAATCCATAAACATCTATCTCATAAGTGTTTACTTATATTTGTGAACAATCGCAATAAAACACAACATTGTGCTTTTGTCAAACTGTAAACTACAACTGTCACCCAACCAAAATCTCTTTTTTATTTTATACAGAAATAAATAATCTATCATTCAGATGAGAATAAAGTTAGTGTTAGGTCAAATTTTAAGGAAAACTCTGAAATATAGCACATTAATTTAAAATTCATTCAGGTTCAATTACCAAACATACAAATCTTAATGTAATTTAAAGCAAACAATACATTTAAAATATATGGGTTGTATGCCTATTTTTTTTTATATAAAAAGATATATATCCAAAAAGTAACAGACACAATCATACACACACACACACACACACACACACACACACACACACACACACACACACATACCTACTTAACCACAATGTGAGGACGTATGACTGGGAACCCTACCTTTAGGGACACCCCTTTCTGAAGGGTCTAGAGACAAAAGAAAGACATGACTGCACTTCTGGAGAAGCTGTCATCACACTTATCACTTGATTTTATCAATAAAAGCCTTCCTTAAAGACCTGACATTTTGCCTTCACTTTAGGGACAGTATTTTTTATGTCCATTTTGGGGACATTAAACACAAACTCTGGTCAAGTCATACTTTGAGGACCATGGTGATACACAAACTCTGGTTAAGTCATACTTTGAGGACCATGGTGATACACAAACTCTGGTTAAGTCATACTTTGAGGACCATGGTGATACACAAACTCTGGTTAAGTCATACTTTGAGGACCATGGTGATACACAAACTCTGGTTAATGTATACTTTCAGGACTTTGTTGAGATGTTATATTATTTATCCTAAGAAGACAGAAGTAGAATATTACAATTCAAAGTTCCAATACTGGACACTGAAATCAAGCTAGTGCAGAGATACAGGTGTGAGAGAGTAAACTGGGTTTTTCATTTCTTCATGATCACTGTAAATGGGTAGTCTACATTTTTGTCTGATTTGTAGCTTGAGATCAAGTGCCTTTGTCTCAGTCGGGGAATGACAATTAACATTCAGAAATATTATTGATTTGACTGTATTGACTATCAGAGAACAAAAGATGAACATAATTGTTGAAATTTGCAAGTTATTTTATGTATGTGAAGCTGCTTTAAAACGATCTGTATTGTATAATGCGCTATAGAAATAAAACTGACTTCACTTCATGGCAGAGAACACTTCACTGGCCACGGCCAGCATCCCTCTAGTTAATTTAGCATCGACTGCAAACTAATCATCATCACAAAAACATCTTAAGGGGTTTTCCTCACCAGAGTCATCTTTGGCTACTCACTGGGGCTTTATGACATTAGGCATTTCTTCTGTAAAGTGTAGTAACTGTCAAAGAAAAACTTTATACAAATAAAAATAGTGATACACACTCAGATTAAATGGCTCTTTAAGGACTCTAATGACACACACACTCTGATTAAATGACTCTTTGGGGACTCTAATGACACACACACTCTGATTAAATGACTCTTTGGGGACTCTAATGACACACACACTCCGATTAAATGACTCTTTGGGGACTCTAATGACACACACACTCCGATTAAATGACTCTTTGGGGACTCTAATGACACACACACTCCGATTAAATGACTCTTTGGGGACTCTAATGACACACACACTCCGATTAAATGACTCTTTGGGGACTCTAATGACACACACACTCCGATTAAATGACTCTTTGGGGACTCTAGTGACACACACACTCAGATTAAATGGCTCTTTAAGGACTCTAGTGACACACACACTCAGATTAAATGGCTCTTTAAGGACTCTAATGACACACACACTCAGATTAAATGGCTCTTTAAGGACTCTAATGACACACACACTCCGATTAAATGACTCTTTGAGGACTCTAGTGACACACACACACTCCGATTTAATGACTCTTTGGGGACTCTAGTGATACACACTCCGATTTAATGACTCTTTGGGGACTCTAGTGATACACACTCCGATTAAATGACTCTTTGAGGACTCTAGTGACACACACACACTCCGATTTAATGACTCTTTGGGGACTCTAGTGATACACACTCCGATTTAATGACTCTTTGGGGACTCTAGTGATACACACTCCGATTAAATGACTCTTTGAGGACTCTAATGACACACACACTCCGATTAAATGACTCTTTGAGGACTCTAATGACACACACACTCCGATTAAATGACTCTTTGGGGACTCTAGTGACACACACACACTCCGATTTAATGACTCTTTGGGGACTCTAGTGATACACACTCCGATTTAATGACTCTTTGGGGACTTTAATGACACACACACTCCGATTAAATGACTCTTTGGGGACTCTAATGACACACACACTCCGATTAAATGACTCTTTGGGGACTCTAATGACACACACTCCGATTAAATGACTCTTTGGGGACTCTAGTGATACACACTCCGATTTAATGACTCTTTAATATTAACAGTATTAAACATTGTGTTGAAAGTACACATTGCAGTTAATGACAGAAATTCAAAAAGATATAAAATAAAAAAATAAAAAAGAACAATGACAAATCTAATAACTTGGAGGTGGGAATGATTCTCAGTGTCCAACTATCCTCTGTGCTTCCTCCATCCACCCTTCTTCAAAATCTCTCTACTATCTCCTTTACATTTACTCATCCTTTTCATCCTCTTTCCATTCACTCCCTCTTTTCATCGTTTACATCAGCTGTGTTGGACATTGCCGTGTGCAGCCGGGAGAAGCTGAAAACTGAGACGTGAGTCTGACACTTTCTGCTTCCCGTAGTGACGCTCACGAT
Source organism: Rhinichthys klamathensis goyatoka (assembly GCF_029890125.1). Lineage (NCBI taxonomy): Eukaryota > Metazoa > Chordata > Actinopteri > Cypriniformes > Leuciscidae > Rhinichthys > Rhinichthys klamathensis. The sequence goes on from NW_026606643.1 coordinate 3,938,264, forward strand.
GTGTTTGCATACTTTAGCACAGCTGAAGTGGAATAAATGCATTATTTGCCAAATACACAGATATTTCAGGGACGTTTTCATGCACTACATGAACCGCTTAATACAGCATCTGTTTGAACAAGAATAAAGTTCTTTGGAAAAGCCTCTTTCCAAAGTTCTTTAAACCTCCTTAGAAAAAGGGGCAACTTTGCCCACAACACAGATGTGGTGAGACAAGGACATGGGGAGATGATTGCCTGCTACCGTCCAAAAAATAGACAAAGAGCCAAAGAATGTATTCACTGCATTTACTGCCAAGGGCTTTATAACAAGCGTAGCCTTTGGAAACATATCAAAAACTGTCCCCTGAAACCTAAAGAGGATGATGCCCTGGGCCGGAAAAGAGTTCGATCTCTGTGTGCTTTAAACACACCAGTCGGCTTAGAAGTGAGCAAAGGTTTCAAGAAAATACTGTCCTTTATGAACTATGAAGTTTCGCGTGTAGTTCATTCTGACAGATCCATCATGCAGCTGGGGGAGCACATGTTCAACAGGATGGGGTCTGATGTGACCAAACAGAGTTATCTGGCTACGATGAAGAGAAAAACTCCTACCACATTCCTTCTTTAGCTCTCAAACTTGGGCATTCTTTAATCAAGATCTGTAGCATTGTTGAGAGCAATGCCATGATGTATGGAGATCATGATCGTGCTGAGTGTGCCCGAGACTTCAGGAGAATACACCAGGCAAGGTGGAATGAGTACATTTCTGCTGGTGCTATAACTACATCGAAAGAAGCCAAGTGGAACACACCACAGATCATTCCTTTCACTCAGGATGTCAAAGTCCTGCACACACATCTTGAAAAGAAACACGATGGGCTCCTAAGTAAGCTCAGAACTTGCCCTTCTGCTGACAGCTACTCTGCTCTAGTCCCAGGTCATCCCGAGGCTACATTGTATCAGTTTTATTTTGATAAACATGACAATATAACATTGCGACTACATGAAAAGAGCTTTCACTGTTATAAAAAACAGATTTGTGAGCATTAGTGGAACTGAAGCTGTGAGAATAAACACATGATCGTTGTCATGCGGAGAATCCAGCCAATCGTGGATCAGTTGTGTTGTCATCAGAGCTTGTGAGTCGCTCTGGAGAAACTGCTCTGGCTGAGTCTTCCTGCTCTCCAATCGCTCTCAGCGGACTCTGATGTCATACGGCAGTCACACGGCTTCGCTGTCTGAAGTCGGACACGAGTTCTAACCATCATGCACTGCTTCAAGTCAGCCGCCGATCAGTCTGTGCAACGCTGCATGAAGTCCAACAAGCCTTTTCTCTCCTCTCCTCCCTCTTTACATTCTCTCCCTCTTTCCATCCCCTTTACATTCACTTCCTCTTTCCATCCCTCTTTACATTCTCTCCCTCTTTCCATCCCCTTTACATTCACTCCCTCTTTCCATCCCCTTTACATTCACTCCCTCTTTCCATCCCTCTTTACATTCACTCCCTCTTTCCATCCCCTTTACATTCACTCCCTCTTTCCATCCCCTTTACATTCACTCCCTCTTTCCATCCCTCTTTACATTCACTCCCTCTTTCCATACCCTTTACATTCAAGGGATGGAAAGAGGGAGTGAATGTAAAGAGGGATGGAAAGAGGGAGTGAATGTAAAGAGGGAGTGAATGTAAAGAGGGATGGAAAGAGGAAGTGAATGTAAAGGGTATGGAAAGAGGGAGAGAATGTAAAGAGGATGGAAAGAGGGAGAGAATGTAAAGAGGGATGGAAAGAGGGAGTGAATGTAAAGGGGATGGAAAGAGGAAGTGAATGTAAAGGGGATGGAAAGAGGGAGAGAATGTAAAGAGGGATGGAAAGAGGGAGTGAATGTAAAGGGGATGGAAAGAGGGAGAGAATGTAAAGAGGGAGGAGAGGAGAGAAAAGGCTTGTTGGACTTCATGCAGCGTTGCACAGACTGATCGGCGGCTGACTTGAAGCAGTGCATGATGGTTAGAACTCGTGTCCGACTTCAGACAGCGAAGCCGTGTGACTGCCGTATGACATCAGAGTCCGCTGAGAGCGATTGGAGAGCAGGAAGACTCAGCCAGAGCAGTTTCTCCAGAGCGACTCACAAGCTCTGATGACAACACAACTGATCCACGATTGGCTGGATTCTCCGCATGACAACGATCATGTGTTTATTCTCACAGCTTCAGTTCCACTAATGCTCACAAATCTGTTTTTTATAACAGTGAAAGCTCTTTTCATGTAGTCGCAATGTTATATTGTCATGTTTATCAAAATAAAACTGATACAATGTAGCCTCGGGATGACCTGGGACTAGAGCAGAGTAGCTGTCAGCAGAAGGGCAAGTTCTGAGCTTACTTAGGAGCCCATCGTGTTTCTTTTCAAGATGTGTGTGCAGGACTTTGACATCCTGAGTGAAAGGAATGATCTGTGGTGTGTTCCACATGGCTTCTTTCGATGTAGTTATAGCACCAGCAGAAATGTACTCATTCCACCTTGCCTGGTGTATTCTCCTGAAGTCTCGGGCACACACAGCACGATCATGATCTCCATACATCATGGCATTGCTCTCAACAATGCTACAGATCTTGATTAAAGAATGCCCAAGTTTGAGAGCTAAAGAAGGAATGTGGTAGGAGTTTTTCTCTTCATCGTAGCCAGATACAACTTCATTGGTATTTAGGCTTATGTTGAACTTTATTCTTGTACAAACAGACGCTGTATTAAGCAGTACATGTATTGAATCAAAATGTCTCTAAAAAATATCTGTGTATTTGGCAAATAATGCATTTATTCCACTTCAGCTGTGGTAAAGTATGCAAACACAGCGCAAGCGTCACTACGGGAAGCAGAAAGTGTCAAACTCACGTCTCAGTTTTCAGCTCCTCCCGCCTCCACACGGCAACTCTCACCGATCGGTTACATCCAGCCACAGCCCATGTCCAACACAGCTAATCACTCTTCACTTTATCGTCTTTACATTCTCTCCTCCCTCTATAACAGAAATATCAAAAAGTTTAACATGGCATTCCATCCAACTTCTTTGCAACTGAACAAAGAAAACTGAATAATGAAAATTGATTATCTTACTATCCTCTCCTTCTTCATTAGCTTTCTTATACTCTAACTTTTCACTTTATATTCTGTTTCATTCCATCCTCAAAATATTTCTACACCTTTATCCTCATTTCTTTAATTTAGCTCCATTTCTTACAAAAAGAGCATAATATGCAAAGTGTTGAAGTGTTTATGGCTCTCTACAAACCACCCTTTCTTTTAAGAGTCGTGATCCTGTTCCGCACATAATTTTTCACACCAGTCCATGTTCGCTGCTTCAAAGCTTCTGGCTCTGCGTGAATGCATCTTTCACAGTCTTGCTTACCAGGAACTTTGCATGTCTTGATGAACTTCATCATGTGTCTCTCTACTGCTTTTACCTCACTGTCCTCCCATTTCTTTTTTGGAGCATTTGAAGAACCTACGAAATAGTTAGTTATATTACAGTAACTTTAAAGTCTCATTACACATTCTCATTACAACTAAATCAGTGAGTAAAGACCAAATCAAGATTGTGTCCAAATGTGTTGATTATTTGAATTTGGCTGGATATTGCTGCATGGAGCTAATTCATGTTTATTTGATTATTGTTGTTTGTGTAGTTTAGATATATTTCTTACCTTGATCCTCCTGTGAAACAGATTGATCAGATTGAACAGGTTGATCAGTCTCTGCTGGTGCTGTTGTCTGAGATAGGTCACTGTAGTCCTCCTCATCACTTGACATGGAATCACCTTGGGCCTCAACTAATTCATTGACAAAAAAAATAACACTTTATTGCTTATACTTAGCATCTGTGACATGATCACATACATTGTTTTTCAAATATGTACAACAAAGATACACAGACAGTCAAAAAATACTCATACCATTTGGGTCGATTTCAATGTCATCAAGTTTCTTTCCTTTGTAGTCAGACAGTGTTCCTTTCTCCATGGCCATTAGGACTTTACTCATTTTTGCCAGCTGCAGTGTTCCCTCTGGTAACCGGTAATACTGTCTGTGGATTCTGATATCGTGACCAAGGAAATCAGCCAGTTGGTCTGCTTCATTCTCATCAAGGTTAAGAATTTTAGACATGGTTGCTATGTGTTTCCTGAGCCTAGTTGATGACAGTGCTTCAGGGTTCTTTATGCCACATTCGCAAGCAGCTTTGTTGATGCACTCTCCACCTCTGTAGGCTGACATTGCTCCACATCTGGCAAACATAAAGGGATTCTCTGCTGGAACACCACAAAGCTCCCGCGTTTCAACGAGCAGCTCCATGGCAGAAACCATGGAAGGCTTGAGGAGCACAGGAACCTTTCTGCCTCGTTTACCCCGGATCTCAACTCTTGTGAAGTGCAGACACAGCTTCCTCTCAAACTCAGACAGACAGATGGCAATATCTTCATGTAGCTCAGAAGAATCCCTGCTTTTAAAAGCTGACAAAAGCACACGGGATACCTCACCTTCTCTCCTTCGGTTGAACAGGATGACCTGGGACAGTGTGACCTTGGCTAGAGCAGAGTAGCTGTCAGCAGAAGGGCAAGTTCTGAGCTTACTTAGGAGCCCATCGTGTTTCTTTTCAAGATGTGTGTGCAGGACTTTGACATCCTGAGTGAAAGGAATGATCTGTGGTGTGTTCCACTTGGCTTCTTTCGATGTAGTTATAGCACCAGCAGAAATGTACTCATTCCACCTTGCCTGGTGTATTCTCCTGAAGTCTCGGGCACACTCAGCACGATCATGATCTCCATACATCATGGCATTGCTCTCAACAATGCTACAGATCTTGATTAAAGAATGCCCAAGTTTGAGAGCTAAAGAAGGAATGTGGTAGGAGTTTTTCTCTTCATCGTAGCCAGATAACTCTGTTTGGTCACATCAGACCCCATCCTGTTGAACATGTGCTCCCCCAGCTGCATGATGGATCTGTCAGAATGAACTACACGCGAAACTTCATAGTTCATAAAGGACAGTATTTTCTTGAAACCTTTGCTCACTTCTAAGCCGACTGGTGTGTTTAAAGCACACAGAGATCGAACTCTTTTCCGGCCCAGGGCATCATCCTCTTTAGGTTTCAGGGGACAGTTTTTGATATGTTTCCAAAGGCTACGCTTGTTATAAAGCCCTTGGCAGTAAATGCAGTGAATACATTCTTTGGCTCTTTATCTATTTTTTGGACGGTAGCAGGCAATCATCTCCCCATGTCCTTGTCTCACCACATCTGTGTTGTGGGCAAAGTTGCCCCTTTTTCTAAGGAGGTTTAACTGAAATGTTTTGGAAATGCTACTGCCTTTATAACCCCCACTTCGATGCGATGGACAAATTCAAGGTGTCTTGTCATTTTTTTAATATGGCTTAGAGCAATAAAGGCAACACCGCTTCTTGTTGTACGCCTTCCGTTCCTGCTTTGGTGATGGCATTGACTGAATAAAAGTCTTGTCACCAGAAAAGGTGCTTGTCTCTTTAGTTTGGCATTTAATCTTTTTTGGTGATGTTATAAATTGATCCGATGAATCACCTGCCTCTTTGGGAGATGTTGGATGTATCAGATTCCTCTGAGCTGATTTTTGGTATGTAGTCAACATCGCTGTAGTCTGTGTCACATACAGCACTTCCTGAATACTGAATGAGAGAATTTAACACTTACTCAAATAGTACAAAATATTTTTTTCTATTATATTTTTTAGTGATCACACGAGTACACCACTGCCAGAATCTAACAAAACAGGGAGTATGTGGGCATAGTGTACATGGCAGTGGTTCCTGTAACATTAAATTTCATCGTATTGTGGATACTGGCAAGCAAAGTCCTAATTATGCAACAAAAAAAAATTAGCATATAAAGTATTACATGGCAAGTCACATACCTATCTTTTTCTTGATGGCCTTAAAGAGGGTATCTGGAAGAGGAGAAATACAAACAAATATTAATAATATATAATTTCATTAAATCTATCGCTAGTTCTACCAGTGCAATATACTCCGACCATCCCAATAATTCAGCCAATGATTCTACCCACCTCCCTTAATGAGTGTGTCTCAGACACCTGTGATGAGTGAACCACAGGTGTGGATGCAGCACAGGGCGAAGATAAGGGTGGAGCAGGAGAAGGTGTAGGCGATGAAGGCTGCGAGGATGAGGATGATTAAGGCTGCACAGGTGAGGATGATGAAGGCTGCGAGGGCGAGGATGAGGATGATTAAGGCTGCACAGGTGAGGATGAGGATGATGAAGGCTGCACAGGCGAGGATGAGGATGATTAAGGCTGCACAGGTGAGGATGAGGATGATGAAGGCTGCACAGGCGAGGATGAGGATGATTAAGGCTGCACAGGCGAGGATGAGGATGATTAAGGCTGCACAGGCGAGGATGAGGATGATTAAGGCTGCACAGGTGAGGATGAGGATGATTAAGGCTGCACAGGCGAGGATGAGGATGATTAAGGCTGCACAGGTGAGGATGAGGATGATGAAGGCTGCACAGGCGAGGATGAGGATGATTAAGGCTGCACAGGCGAGGATGAGGATGATTAAGGCTGCACAGGTGAGGATGAGGATGATGAAGGCTGCACAGGCGAGGATGAGGATGATGAAGGCTACACAGGTGAGGATGAGGATGATGAAGGCTGCACAGGTGAGGATGAGGATGATGAAGGCTGCACAGGCGAGGATGAGGATGATGAAGGCTGCGAGGGCGAGGATGAGGATGATGAAGGCTGCACAGGCGAGGATGAGGATGATGAAGGCTACACAGGCGAGGAAGAGGATGATGAAGGCTGCACAGGTGAGGATGAGGATGATGAAGGCTGCACAGGCGAGGATGAGGATGATGAAGGCTGCACAGGCGAGGATGAGGATGATGAAGGCTGCACAGGCGAGGATGAGGATGATGAAGGCTACACAGGTGAGGATGAGGATGATGAAGGCTGCGAGGATGAGGATGATGAAGGCTGCACAGGTGAGGATGAGGATGATGAAGGCTGCACAGGCGAGGATGAGGATGATGAAGGCTGCGAGGGCGAGGATGAGGATGATGAAGGCTGCACAGGCGAGGATGAGGATGATGAAGGCTACACAGGCGAGGAAGAGGATGATGAAGGCTGCACAGGTGAGGATGAGGATGATGAAGGCTGCACAGGCGAGGATGAGGATGATGAAGGCTGCACAGGCGAGGATGAGGATGATGAAGGCTGCACAGGCGAGGATGAGCATGATGAAGGCTGCACAGGCGAGGATGAGGATGATGAGGACAGCTTGAAATATAATTTGAATAAAAATATTAGGTCTAAATTAAAAGCAAAAGGACCAAGCAAACTGTTAATTGATCAAATGAATTAATAATAAAATAATTAACTGTTAATGGGCGTTGATCACAGAATAGTGTGATGATGTTCACAAATTACTCACCAAACAAACTTTTTGTGATTGCTGTTTGGCAATCATGTGTTCCTTTTCAATTTCTGCTCTGTTAAAACGTTCATAGCAATCTTCATGATGTTGTCTTAATTTTGCCAATCTTGATTGAAACCGCTTCTGCAGATATATAAAGAGGTATTTAGCTTAAACAAGAATAAAATGTACATTGACAATATTGAAAACTGTGGCACCCAAAGAAAATAAGACAAGAACAAACACAAACACACTCTAGGGGTGAACAAAAAATAAACAAACATGTTTTGTACATTTCAAAGTAAAGATCATTAATAAAAATTATTTTATATCAACATTTGACACCCTAACCAAACATTTATACAAACTTTACGTACAAATTGTGACAATAGTCACAATAATAGTTACATTGGTTCAGACATTAAAACTCGTATAAACTATAACTAGTTTCACTTCAGAAGTAAAACCAGTTTACAAGTTGAACGTGCAAGGACAACGTAAATAAAAGGTAAAACAACGATGTCGGACGATTTTGAAGTTGGAGGAGTAAATGAGTTTTTCACCCTACATTTCTGAACCGGAACACGCGTGACCTTTCAACCTGATTACATAATGTGTGGATCATCACAGCTAGTGCAAGACCAGCATTTGTGGTTAAAAAGTATATAAAAAATTTTTTTTAGAATACTGAAACTGACATTTGGACCTTAACCCGTTGGACCCTATTGAAGTCATTATAATGAGAAAAATCCTGGAATGTTTTCCTCAAAGCCTTAATTTCTTTTCGACCGAAGAAAGAAATGTATGAACATCTTGGATGACATGGGGAGAGTAAATTATCAGGAAATACTATTTCTGAAGTGAACTAATCCTTTTACAAGCAGAGGTGGGTAGTAACGTGCTACATTTACTCCATACCATTTAAGTATTTATGTTAGTTTGTTTGTTTTAGAGTAGGTTTAATTGACCCTTCGCTAAGCCCCGCTCTCCTTAGTTACTGTTGCTACGCCTGTCAAGCTTTCGCGGCTGCCACGTCTATTACAGTGTGAATGCACCGGTGTCAGACATTCCCAAGGAGATAATTAGTCATTTTTGGAGAACAGGTGAAATATCTGAGAGAGCAAGACAAAAGGGACAGCAGTATGCATTCGAGGGATATATCCGCGACATAATATGCAACAGATTAGAGAATAATTTCATCAAAATTGAAGCTAAAGCCTATAATGTTAGGTCCCAGCGCAAGCAGCAGTCGCCTCCTTAGCAGACCATTCACATGGGAAACACACAAATGGCGGAACAGCTATGTTCATGCACAGCAGAGTAAGTGCAATGTGAAAATAATCTAATAATTACAAATCAAACTGCTTATCCATCAATCTAACACCGGGAGAGCCGCGATCGGATTGGGGTAAAGTTACAGGGGTAACGTTAGTAGGCCGTCGATTAACAAAATGCTGAAATATATTTTAAAGTATGTCAGTGAGCCTCCGTCTTGCCTTTAATCGTCTTATTTTACTTTCAAATATATGCATTATGAACAAAGAACCGCCATTATTTCCAAGCAATAGGCGTTTTTTTTTTTTTGTTAATCCTGTCGTCATTTAGTTGTGAATGGGTCTCCACACTGCTTGATCCACGCCCGGGATTTCTCCCCTTTGGCTTTTAGGTTTCGGGAAGAGAAAAAATGCCACCCCACCGTCCAAACTTTTATAATACCGGGTATCAGATTTGCACAATCCATACGCACAACGCGTCGGCATGTTTCCCTCGCTCGAAAGCTTGACAGACCTCCCGTGCCTAGTTACGGTTGCTAAGCCACGATTGGCCAGTGGCGGTTTTCGGGCAAGGCTTAGCGAAGGGTCAATTGTGGGTACATTTTAATTGCATTTCTAATGACAATTGTTTTTTATTTTGTATCATTTGAAGCGTTTACACACATGTGCTGGATGAAGTGGATATGCACGTACAATCAACTAAAACCAAACCTTCAAATGCATCCTATGGTTTGCCAGCAATAAAAATCTTTTCTAGTTGAACACCTGAGCACCAGCTGTTAGTGGTTGCCTGTGTTGCGTGTTCATTATACTGTGGGCGGAGCAATGAAGGGAGGCGTGTGTTTGTTTAGGTGTCGATTTCAAATATCAACAGTGTTTCTGAGGAATCACCTACTGCACCTTTAACTAGCTGGCAGTAAACATCAGTAGATAGCTCTGCATGTATGAGATGGTTACCGTTTTATTCATTGATGTTCTTGCTTTGCCTGAGTGCTTATGTGGACCGTTGCTGTTCACCTTGTCCAATCCAGGAGAGGGAACAGAAGCTGCACAATGGGGCTGGATGTCAGAAAAGAAACCAGGGAATAACAAAATCAGAAATATTTGTGAAGGACAGAAAAACGTGTTCACGATAATTCCTCTAGCTATCCTACACTTTATCTATCATTTCTTTCACACACATCTCTATGCTGAAATAGTCAATAATATAATGATACAGATGTTTTAAAGTGGACTTACCGATTTCTGCGGGCCCAAACTGCTGGCTGGCTTTTTATCAGTAGATTCTGCTGATGCTTGATTTAAAGGCTTCAGAAATATGAGACCACAATCACATGGTAAATAATCAGAATGACAGTAAAAGATTATCATGAATGAATTACTGATCAATCTCTTTAGCATTTTCTTGATAGTACCTTGACTCGCCATGGCCAATCTGAGTCTCCATAATTGTAAGTGATTTCTTCTCCTGGTAGAATGTCTCGTACAGCAAAGAGACACAGGTGAGGTTTTCTGCTCACTTCAACGGTTCTCATTTTGCAAGTAGGATTTCTGGTCTGACCGTTAACAAGTCTTCCCAAAGAGAACCCGTCTTCTTTAGATGCATCCATGCTATAAAGACATACAATTATCACTCAATACTTGTAATCTTAGAATATATATTAGAAATGTACAGTTATTTTCTAGAAGTGGTTCTGAACCCCAGTCCTGGGAACCCACGTTTCTGCATATGCTGTATGTCTCGTGTTTTAATCCACCTGATCATCATCAGAACACAACTCTATGAACTCAACCGAGTGTGTCAGGTGAAGGAGACATACAGAATCTGCAGAGAGGGTCTGAGAACCACTGATCTATATGATAGTGTACTGCAACATCCTCTCAGCTCTCAGATAACGGCATCTCAAATTAACCATTTTGTTCTCTTTAGGGAATACAGGGAAAACAAATACTGATGACTCAAGGAAACTGCACTCAGTACTCTTGTCAGTTCATGGTGAATTTTAAGTATTAGGGTGTGTTCACACCTGGGATGTTTGTTTAGACTGTTAGTGCGGTTTATTTGAATAAGTGTGAACGCTGCCATCTGAAACCTGGTGCCACCAAACAAGCGGACCGAGATGCTGAAAAAATGGGTATCAGTTGGCTTCCAAACGAACTCTGGTGCGGTTCGAATGAAATATGAACGTAACATGGACCAGAGACATGTAAACGAACCAAAAACACGAAGATGTGACCCTAAAAAGGGCAAACTGGTCAAGCATAACAGGTTCAACGATAGAAATGCCAATCTGGGGCCGTATTCACAAAGAATTTTATCTTACCACTAGGAGTACTCCTAAATCGCACTAAAATATTTTAGCTAGGAGTTTTCTCTTAAAAGTTATTCACAACGCCTTTCAGACCTACTCTTAGTAAAGAAAAATGACAACTCCTAAACTAAGAGTGAGTCATCGTTGCTATAGATGACGTCACTTCTCATGCACGAGCTTCCTCGCAGTGATCACGGTGATTGGTTGTTAGATGACAGGGCCATCATGCGGAACATAACGCAGACGCAACAAATCATGGAATTACGATATCTAAATATGTCTGTGTCCTACACAAAATAATAATAGTAATGTCATCGAAATGCATATATAATGACATGTTTGTGCAGGCTCCAGTGAAGTGCAATTCTAAAAAGGCAGAGAGAGAGAGAAAAGTGGTGAATTAAATTAAATCAATGTAGCCTAATACCCCAATGAAAACCGTCACTTGCCTAATAATGAAAAACGACACTTGCATTAACACTTGCTTGGTTAATTGACATCATATTAGCCTAAATAGAAAAATAAACTTAAAACAAGGAAATGTTGCTCCTATTGAAGTAATGTAACTTTGAATGACGGTGGATTATGAACTCGCCAAAACGGAAAAGAAAGCCAAACTGGACGCATGATCAGTAACTGCTGCTGGCCCAGTTAGTGCTAGAAAAAAAAAACATAAAAAAAGTGAAATTCGGCACTGGGATATGAAGCAAAACTAAGCGTGAGAATGGGAGAGTGTTTGCAGATCAATGCAGCATTCCCGCTTGTGTCGCGGACCCCGGACGACTGCGAGAGGCGGTGGTGTGCGCTACAATCCTTTGTGAATTGGTCTTAGTGAGTTAGGAGTCCTCTCGACTTCTTTTAAGCTGTCCTAGACTTAGGTGCTACTTTTAGGGCTAAAATGCTTCGTGAATTACTCTTAGTGAAAAAAATTAGGAGTCCTAAAGTTACGAGTGACACGCCCATTATTTTTAGGAGTTGCTCCTAAATTCGCCAGTTAGGAGCTACTTTTAGCCTTAAAATTCTTTGTGAATACGGCCCCTGAACAATAAGCAGACCCGGACCAAACGAACCAAGCGAACAGAACTACAGGCATGAACACACCCTGAGTATTTTACAGGTCCAGATATTTTAGCATCCCTACTACATCAATCCAACAGTTCTTTACTCACCACCAATTTCTGCCATGCCACTGAAAATCAAACAGGAACGTGTTCTCAGCTTCAGTGTAGTGTTCAGATCGGTCAAGACTCTCCTCTGAACTCAGAAGTTCACCTCTGTATTCAAGAACAAAATCCCCTGTGAAGAAAGCTCCAGTGGTGAAAACTCCACGCCCTGAAGAGGAGAAATATATTAGCTGCAGCTTCTTTAATGTCCACTTTTATTTTGATTATTACTGAAAGTTCTCAACAATACGATGTACATTATATGATGTAAAAGGGAAATTAGTGTAGGAAAATAGTCAATAGCCAGGCTAATCTCGAAGTATGCTTTGCTTATACTTTACATTATACTTTCAAGTCTTAAAATTATACAGTTAAAATTTCATTCATTTTCTTACACCAACATTATTATCATGTCTATATATTGTTAAGAACAAAGTGCTGCGCAGCGCAGCACGGTTCGGCTCAGCTCGCTTCGCTTTTCCACTGCGTGGTACGACTCGATCCGGTTCGGCTCGCTTCGCTTTTCCACTGCGTGGTACGACTCGATCCGGTTCGGCTCGCTTCGCTTTTCCACTGCGTGGTACGACTCGATCCGGTTCGGCTCGCTTCGCTTTTCCACTGCGTGGTACGACTCGATCCGGTTCGGCTCGCTTCGCTTTTCCACTGCGTGGTACGACTCGATCTGGTTCGGCTCGCTTCGCTTTTCCACTGCGTGGTACGACTCGATCCGGTTCGGCTCGCTTCGCTTTTCCACTGCGTGGTACGACTCGATCCGGTTCGGCTCGCTTCGCTTTTCCACTGCGTGGTACGACTCGATACGGTTCGGCTCGCTTCGCTTTTCCACTGCGTGGTACGACTCGATACGGTTCGGCTCGCTTCGCTTTTCCACTGCGTGGTACGACTCGATCCGGTTCGGCTCGCTTCGCTTTTCCACTGCGTGGTACGACTCGATCCGGTTCGGCTCGCTTCGCTTTTCCACTGCGTGGTACGACTCGATACGGTTCGGCTCGCTTCGCTTTTCCACTGCGTGGTACGACTCGATCCGGTTCGGCTCGCTTCGCTTTTCCACTGCGTGGTACGACTCGATCCGGTTCGGCTCGCTTCGCTTTTACACTGCGTGGTACGACTCGATCCGGTTCGGCTCGCTTCGCTTTTCCACTGCGTGGTACGACTCGATCCGGTTCGGCTCGCTTCGCTTTTCCACTGCGTGGTACGACTCGATCCGGTTCGGCTCGCTTCGCTTTTCCACTGCGTGGTACGACTCGATCCGGTTCGGCTCGCTTCGCTTTTCCACTGCGTGGTACGACTCGATCCGGTTCGGCTCGCTTCGCTTTTCCACTGTGTGTTACGACTCGATCCGGTTCGGCTCGCTTCACTTTTCCACTGCGTGGTACGACTCAATACGGTTCGGCTCGCTTCGCTTTTCCACTGCGTGGTACGACTCGATACGGTTCGGCTCGCTTCGCTTTTCCACTGCGTGGTACGACTCGATCCGGTTCGGCTCGCTTCGCTTCGTAATCAAACAAATTACTGTTTCCCCCGTTACAACGCCGTTACCGTTACTGACAATAAAATGCGGCGTTACCATAGCCTAATTAAGCTATGGTACCACTGAAGCGGTTTTCATCCGAGTAGGCTCTCTCTCCGCCATAGGACCTGCAAAGTTTTTTCTCTGGTGTGTGTGTGTGTTTATGAGGCGCCGGACTGGACAAAAGCGAAGCGAACGCCGCGAGCGCGCTCGACAGTGCGCGAGAAAGACCGAGTGTGTCCGAGCGCGCGCTCGACTGCGCGAGAGAGACCGAGTGTGTCCGCGAGCGCGCTCGACAGTGCGAGAGAGACCGAGTGTGTCCGAGCGCGCGCTCGACTGCGCGAGAGAGATCGAGTGTGTCCGAGCGCGCGCTCGACAGACCGAGTGTGTCCGAGCGCGCGCTGGACAGTGCGAGACGAGTGTGTCCGCGAGCGCGCTCGACAGTGCGAGAGAGACCGAGTGTGTCCGAGCGCGCGCTCGACAGACCGAGTGTGTCCGAGCGCGCGCTCGACAGTGCGAGAGAGACCGAGTGTGCCCGAGCGCGCGCCCGACAGTGCGAGAGAGACCGAGTGTGTCCGAGCGCGCGCTCGACAGTGCGAGAGAGACCGAGTGTGTCCGAGCGCGCTCGACAGTGCGAGAGAGACCGAGTGTGCCCGAGCGCGCGCTCGACAGTGCGAGAGAGACCGAGTGTGTCCGAGCGCGCGCTCGACAGTGCGAGAGAGACCGAGTGTGTCCGCGAGCGCGCTCGACTGCGCGAGACGAGTGTGTCCGCGAGCGCGCTCGACAGTGCGAGAGAGACCGAGTGTGTCCGAGCGCGCGCTCGACAGACCGAGTGTGTCCGAGCGCGCGCTCGACAGTGCGAGAGAGACCGAGTGTGTCCGAGCGCGCGCTCGACAGTGCGAGAGACACCGAGTGTGTCCGAGCGCGCGCTCGACAGTGCGAGAGAGACCGAGTGTGTCCGAGCGCGCGCTCGACAGTGCGAGAGAGACCGAGTGTGTCCGCGAGCGCGCTCGACTGCGCGAGACGAGTGTGTCCGCGAGCGCGCTTGACAGTGCGAGAGACCGAGTGTGTCCGAGCGCGCGCTCGACAGTGCGAGAGAGACCAAGTGTGTCCGAGCGCGCGCTCGACTGCGCGAGAGAGACCGAGTGTGTCCGCGAGCGCGCGCTCGACTGCGCGAGAGAGACCGAGTGTGTCCGCGAGCGCGCGCTCGACTGCGCGAGAGAGACCGAGTGTGTCCGCGAGCGCGCTCGACAGTGCGAGAGAGACCGAGTGTGTCCGAGCGCGCGCTCGACTGCGCGAGAGAGACCGAGTGTGTCCGCGAGCGCGCTCGACAGTGCGAGAGAGACCGAGTGTGTCCGCGAGCGCGCTCGACAGTGCGAGAGAGACCGAGTGTGTCCGCGAGCGCGCGCTCGACTGCGCGAGAGAGACCGAGTGTGTCCGCGAGCGCGCTCGACAGTGCGAGAGAGACCGAGTGTGTCCGCGAGCGCGCGCTCGACAGTGCGAGAGAGACCGAGTGTGTCCGCGAGCGCGCGCTCGACTGCGCGAGAGAGACCGAGTGTGTCCGCGAGCGCGCGCTCGACTGCGCGAGAGAGACCGAGTGTGTCCGCGAGCGCGCGCTCGACTGCGCGAGAGAGACCGAGTGTGTCCGCGAGCGCGCTCGACAGTGCGAGAGAGACCGAGTGTGTCCGCGAGCGCGCTCGACAGTGCGAGAGAGACCGAGTGTGTCCACGAGCGCGCTCGACAGTGCGCGAGAAAGGCCGAGGGTGTCCGAGCATTATATAGTTTGTTTATAAATAAATTACAAATTTCAGCATTAGAATAATCTCTGTAGCCTATTGGTATCATCTGCAACGTTTTAATTAATTTACATGGTTATAGAAATAAAATCTAAAAAATAGCTGGCAGGTAATGTTCTGGGAAGGTTCTGGGAGCACTTCTTGTTAAACTGTTTATCATTTTAACTTGCACTACAAAGTATTATTATTTATTCATTTTTGGTACATTTCTTAAGAAGCATAATTTATTTTTAGACTTATTTTTTGGCCAGCTGTGGTCTGTGCAATATTAAATATTAAAAGTTCTAAACCATCTATTATGTTTTATTGTTCTATAGTAATGATAATATTTTAAACAATATATTGCATTGTCCCACAGCAACATTACAATAGTGTAGATTAGTTTACAATGTTTTATAATAATAATTTATTCTATAGTGTCCATTTCATTAATTTAACATATTTAATATTGAGGGCAAGTTATTTGACTTTTTTTTTTCAAAAGTAACGTAATAGTTACTTTCCCTGGTAATTAGTTGGTAATTAGTCTCTTATATATTGATTTAACTCAGTTACTATTTGTGAGAAGTAACTAGTAACTATAACTAATTACTTTTTTTAAGTAACATGCCCAACACTGCGAGTATCTGACTGTGTATTTCATGTCATGTCAGTTGTGATGTTAAATAAAGTCCAAGAGTATTCCAGAATTTCAGCGGGAAACTTACAGACTCATATTCTCCTCTCATGCAGTATCGGATGCAGGATTTCGACTGTACCACTTCTGCATGAGATGAGAACACTTTTTAAGATGTTCTTGGGTCAAGAAAACGCTCGCTCTGACTGGATGTGCTTAAATCCACAATAAGGACACTTTCCTGTCACACATCACACATGCTCACTTCAATAAGCCACAGAACGCAGGTTAATGTGTTTACATGCCGGGCAAATATGGAATAAGGGGCAAAAATCTAGCTGTGTCAATTGGTTTATGCTTATGCCGTTTATGATGACCTTAGTCTGCGTTTACATGACCACACGCACTGTCTGCTTCTTGTGCATAATTGGGTTAAGAATGTGCAAGTAAACATTGACTTTGGGTTGATGGAACCAGAAGTGCAGAAATGCAACTGTTTTTGTTTTCGGGCTAATGCCTGCAGAATGCCTCTATTCAGGAATCTTGACTGCACAAAAAAATAAAATATAAAGTACTGTTTAACTTGTGAAACATGGATATTAGTTGGCCTAACAACCATATGACTCGCCTCACATTAAATTCTCAGTTTTGTAGGTTAACGTTATTACTAAACTGCTTAGTCATAAATACTTGCCTTTATATTTGCTGATGAACTGCTCTTGAAGCTCAGGCTTGTCGGTTTCACAGTGATGTGATGCTCAGCGTCCTGCAGAGGTTTTATACGTCTTTTATTTCCCAGCATGGCGACTTTCTTTCTTGAAATGAGTGGAAAAATTAAATTAAATATAATGTGAATGAAATAAACAAGCATATTTAAAAAATCTTGTTGATCTTACTGGAATTGTTCACCCAAAAACATATGTAATTAACATACAATTATGTTAATTGTTGTTCCAATTGAGCCTCATGTTGTTCCAAACCTGTGTTGTGTTTTTTCTGTTCAACACTAAAGTATATATTTATATTAGCCTATATCACATCACAGAGCTCTATTCAATGACAGCATGTGTGACCAGTCACAACAGTTGTACAATTCCACGTACAACAGGAATTTAAATTAAAAAGGCAACGTGCCAAAAAACATTGGTTCTTGTGTGTCTTGTGATATAGATATAATTGACATCAATCTACTGTATATTCATATCTGAATTAAGAGCTACAGCATACAGGAGATTTTCAGTCAATAACCAGCTAGATTCATAGGGACTATTTTTAATGTGCTTTTTGTCTGCTTTGGACTTTGAAACACACAATAAAAATACTATAAGTGTCTATGTACCATCATTGGGCAAAAAAAGCTTTGTGAAGATAAATAATAATAAATAAATAAATAAAACATTCCACTGAAAAAAATATTTTTGGGCAAATAATGTAATAATGTATTACATAAAATAATAAATATATCAAATAATAATGATATAAAAAATATATAATTTAATTATTTCAAATTACAGTTGCTATTTGACAACACTTTTGAGAAAAACAATGATATAGTAGGCTATCACTGACTCGGTTGTTTTGATTAATTTGTAGAATCTAAAGTACTATTATATAAAAATAACAAAATTATATTTACTGGGCAATGCCTACAGTAGGCAATAAACTTTTTTCCTTATTGCAACAAATCATCAAATTAGAAGCAAATTCAATACAATCAAGAAGTAAATAAAACCTTACGCAAAAAATAATTAAACCACTCAAATAAACCACTTACTTACTTTCATATTTCACAATGTATTTAGTTATCATGCATTTTCAGGACAAGACTTGATCTCACCTTTCCTGCGTGGTGGGGGGTTGTCATCTGTTTCGCGTCCCATTGTCACGTGTCTGCATTTCCCGGGAAAATACATCGACTGTCGCAGACTTGCGTCAATGACGTAGTTACGTATTTGGATTTCACGTTGAAATTGTGATTATATTTATTTGACCGAATAAAAAACTCTCTGATGACAAGAATCTTTGTTTTAATCACAATAGTGTTTCTTCAAACACACACACACACACACACACACAAAAAAAAAAAACTGGTGGAGTAAGTAGTAAGTCTTTCTAGTGGACAGAGCACATGATCACTTTTAAACGAACCCAGAGGACTCGAACTAGGAACCAGTGCGCATGTCCGTACAAGCACAAGTTTAAAAGAGCATATAATGCCTAAATGAGCAACCTAGATCTCTTGAACAGACATCTTATTTTCTACTAATAGCATTTATTAATCAAAATAGTAAATTGATGTCTGCAAATACACAGCAGGGCTGATATTCAAGCTGGTATATATGTATCCAGTTTTGCACGAGTCTGTGTTGTTGTCAATTTATTTGAGTTAAGATGGGGGAGGGATGTGGATTATTTCGAGGCTCTAAATTAAACTTTAACCAGTACTTTAACAGCATATCTTCTTTTTATTTCTTTCATAAATTAATGGTACTTTACATTAAAGGGCGGAGAAGCTAGACCTGGTAAAAGTGCTTTAAAAACGCATAGCCACAACAGATTGTCATCTTTTGAGCAGCACTTGTTCTGCTTAGCTATCTACCTGTCTGTCACTGTCTGCCTGTTAGTTCAGCTGTGTCTGCAGTCAGTCTCAGTGCTGTGGGGGAAGGGCGCGCGCGCGATCAGTCTCAGTGCTGTGGGGGAAGGGCGGCTGATCACAGTGTGAGCAGATCTCAGTCAGACTGACAGTCACAGGCAGGGTTAGGGTTAGGGTTAGTGGAGATCCAATGGCTTTTCAAATCAAAGAAAGAACAAAATAATTCTGTAAACAAACATTTAAACGTGTCAGCTTGATTCATGATTCTTTTAAACAATTTGTTTTCTTTTGTATGACTACATGTAACTGCTCTGTCTGTCTATCTATCTATCTATCTATCTATCTATCTATCTATCTATCTATCTATCTATCTATCTATTTCTTTTGTATGACTACATGTAACTGCTCTGTCTATCTATCTATCTATCTATCTATTTCTTTTGTATGACTACATGTAACTGCTCTGTCTATCTATCTATCTATCTATATCTATAGAGAGATAGATAGATAGAGAGAGAGAGAGAGAGAGAGAGAGAGAGAGATACAGAGCAGTTACATAGTCATACAAAAGAAAAAAAAGTGTTTAAAAGAATCAAGCTGACACGTTTAAATGTTTGTTTACAGAATTATTTTGTTCTTTCTCTGATGTTCATTGATATATAATGTACTAAGGATTTTGAGCAAGTTACAGGCTTTTGATGGTAATCTATTGTGTTCTGCTGTTTGTACGAAATGCGCTTTCCTTATTTGCAAATCTTAAGAATGATTCAAGAAATGTACTAAAGCGACTGATAAGAACTGTTTATAGAGGAGAGCAGTTACAGCAAACATCTCTCTCTCTCTCTCTCTATATATATATATATATATATAGAGAGAGAGAGAGAGAGACAGAGCAGTTACATATAGTCATATAAGAAAAAAAAGTGTTTAAAAGAATCATGAATCAAGCTAACATGTTTAAATGTTTGTTTTCAGAATTATTTTGTTCTTTCTTTGATTTTAAAAGCCATTGGATCTGCACTAACCCTAGCCCTAACCCTAACCCTAGCCCTAACCCTAGCTCTGCCTTTGACTGTGCCTTGTGTCACAAACAAGAATGTCAAAATGCTTAGTCATGTTGTCAATATAACTGTATCAGTACTTTTAGAAGTAAACAATGGCTACGATTTTGATGACAATGATTGAAAATACAAAAGACTGCACTTTATCTGTATGACACATATGCATGCGCAGAAGAGTACTCAACGGTCAACAACGTCACTTGTTTGCGGAAGTAGCTAAACATGAATGTCAACAGTGGAGCTCGTTTAGCAATATTAAAGTTATTTGTGTGGATGCGGAGTCGCAGCCAGGAGTGGTGGGATACTGATGTGAGTGGCTTCACTAATACAGAATTCATCAGTAACTTCCGAATGACCAGATCCACCTTCGATTATGTTTGAGCACCTTCGATTAACTCTGTCACGGGAAGAGACACGTCTGCGGCGGACCAAACAGTGCAACGCGTTGGAGTGTAGTGGCTAGCTACAGGTGCGTGCTATCGTACGATAGCTAACTTGTTTATCTTCTCATTCCCGCCTACTTCAACGCAGAATTATGACGTTTGTCGCATATCAATGGCGTGCGGGTCGGATACATGTGACTTGGCCGTTCAGATTGAGGTCGCATTTGAAAAGATCGAATACAGATCGGATTTGGACCACATACCCAAGTGGCCTGGGTCGCATTTGAAAAGATCGGATCTGTGTCGTTCAGACTGTCATGAAAAGATCAGATACAGGTCGCATAGAGGCAAAAAAAATCGGAATTGGGTCGTTTTAGCCTGCAGTGTGAACGTAGCCATAAACACACATGGCCCATTACTCTAGTTGAGACTGGACTCACATATATACTGTTGGTCTGTTAAAAAATTACAGTACAATGTCATTGCAATAAAGAAAAAGACTATTACACACATATGTACGTGTGTGTGTGTGTGTTACATTATGTCTCTATCACGTATATTTACTGTATAATGAACTTATGGTGAACAGTAGCCTAGTGAACACTGTCTGATCACACACCTGTTCTGTCTACAAACGCTTGAATGATTGAGGACACACACGTTTGTTCTCATGGCTCACCTTTCAACCCGCCTCGGCCATGAGGTCATGACTGAACATGATCTACATAGTGGCCCTTATTTCTTCAGAAACCTACATTCTTGGCCTGTTCTATCTCTTCCTCTGTTTTACCTCTGTATCACCACACATGCTTACTCCTCTTCTCCTCCT